>NC_056745.1:270460927-270672127 GCF_019279795.1 Protopterus annectens | reverse complement strand
CCACAGACACTGGCCACTCACAGAATGTAACACATACATAGTATAGTTGGACAGACGCTGGTCAGTCACAGAATGTAGCACATACATACTAGAGTTGCACCTATGCTGGTCAGTCACAGAATGTAGCACATACATACTATATTTGCCCATACGCTGGTCAGTCAATGAATGTAACACATACATACTATAGTTGCACCGATGCTGGTCAGTCACAGAATGTAGCACATACACACTATAGTTGTACAGATGCTGGTCAGTCACAGAATTTAGCACATACATACTATAGTTGCACCGATGCTGGTCAGTCACAGAATGTAGCGCATACACACTATAGTTGCAGCGATGCAGGTCAGTCTCAGAATGTAGCACATGCCTGTCAGCTATAGGTGCATGATAATCTACATGGTACTTACAATATTTTTATAAACAGAAGCTGATTTAGCCCCATGGTACAACAGTAGCAACATAGGGATAGAGTTACACTCAGCTCAAGTACCAGTATCTCTCTGCCAAACGTCTGTCATACATATGCATGTATGTATGTATATATGTATGTATATGTATGTATACATATATATGCATGTATACCCTCTTCTAAATCCTGGCACATTTCACCACATGGGGCACATTTGATGAGATTTTCCTTTGATCAGGACAAAACAGCATGCAGAGCTAATGTCAGGACAGCAGAGAGTAAGACCAGCAAAAGTGTGGAGAACATTAATGTTTATCACCATCAAGCAGACTATTACATATTGTTACTATGTATGGTCATGTAAGAATCCTGTTTTAACATATGAAGAACATATAGATACATATGTTGCATGTGTACTTATATAGCCATGGTAAATTATTAGAGTCATTCGACGAGCAAAATTTATGTCAGCTTTAGGAAGTGTGGGACATATTCAGATACATAGATACAAAAAAGTGTCAATGGGATGTTTTTCAAACAAAAGGGATGGTGAGGACACACACACACACACACACACACACACACACACACACACACACACACACACACACAAACAAACACACGTGTTTGTGTGCAGAAGAACCAGTAGCCCTCTGAGAATTGCATGTGGCCAGTCCCCCCCCCCCTCGCAGCATTCAAAAAGGCACAGCACAGTGGTGACACCTCAGTTACTATTTATACATGAAAATGTGCTTTATAAGAACACTAGTTTGATAGGCGAGAAATGTAAAAATATTGTGTAGGAGCTTCTGCCTGTAACATCGATTCTACAGCACAGCGATTTCATTTTCTCAGCCATCACTCTATAATGTAAATATGTCACATCAAGAATTTTGATGGAAGAGGACAGGTTAATAACAAAGATAGGATGAAAAGGGGGTCCCAGTATAGAGCTTTGAGAAACTTAATGTCTCATATCCCAAGGTTGCGTAGGATAGAATTATGTTTGATCTATGCTTTTCTGTAAGTATGACAGCATTTAAATCATTTCAGTGATCCACTGTCAATACTGAGGATTTCCAAGTGGTTAGTTAGCAAGTTAATGATCTGCTATAAGGAATGGCCTTTTAAACAAACAAACCAAACAATCAGGAGACCAGCAGTACTACTCAACATTCAGACTACAAATCATGCTGGAAATGGAAATGATGCTCAACTGAATTGTCAATTCCAAAATATAGAATTTAGAGAAGATAGGAAGAGTTGAGATAGTTTGTGGAGTTCTGCCACTGACGATTAGCTGTATTAGGGAAGGGAATAGCTATAAAATGTTTTCAATCAACAGAGACTCATTCAACATCTGAGCAAAGGCTACATATGCAGCACACAGTTCTGGCAATAAGAGCAGAGGCCTCTTTAAGAAAATTATTCTGAGGTACTATATTAGTCTACAGCCTTCAACAGGTGAACAAAGATGATTTAATTCACAAGCCACAGCACATTGTTGAACATGGAACATTAAAGGAATAATTGAATTAAAAGGACAATCTGGGTGATAGGTGTCCATAAAGATGGGGATACAACTAAGAAAACTTAAGAATGAATTTCAGCAAGGCTAGAGTTTGGAAACATGATGGATCTGCTAGTCTATATTGGGTATATCCAGAATTAACAAGTTGTAGTAATTCTCCTTTACTCAGAATACTCATTCATTTAATTCTGTAGCCTTTTCTGATGCACTTTGACAAGTGAACTGGTGAAATTTGTATACTATTGATTTAGATATAGCAGTTCAAAACATTAATAATGTCTTCCTGTATGTCCTTAATTCTATAGCATCGTTTAGGTTTTTATGAGCCAAATCCTGTCCATTCCCATGGGTAACACACAAAAATCAGACTTTACTAACCAGTCTGATCAAGTTTTGAAGTTCTACTATCAAGATACATCTTTGAAATAAAGGTAGTACTCTTCTTTATGGAAGCCTAAAAAAAAAAAAAAAAAAAAAAAAAAAAAAAAAAATCTTACACCAAATAGTCTGAAGGAGTTCTGGATATTCATGGCAAGTCTGCTCAGTCTGTGAGGGGCTATGGACCTTAACCCTGCACTCTAATCTGCCTCAAGTCATCTATCAGTTCTGTGAATTCCTTGTTATGCTCCCTCCACAGTTTCCTCATGCTGGGTTAATTCCATAGCTGCCATGTACCACACAATGCAGATGCCCCTTCTTTAAACTCTCAACAATAGCTCTATATCTTGTTCAGTAGCAACTCAAACACATGAAACCTTCTTCTCTTGCTGTTAACATGCTGCTCCTGATGTCTAACCTTATTAGCAGTTGACATTGCCTTCCTTTTCACTGTCCTTATTAATCCTTTTATCCAAGAATAATGTTCACCAGCATATTAGAAAATTACTGTGATTGTCCCTGTTCACAAGGGTGGAGAGTCTTGTACCTTCACCGGCTTCTACCCAAGCACAATGCTGTCATCACTTTCCAAGATCTTCGAAAATCTTACCCATGTCCAGTTCCTATAGTAGTAATCATAACATCACATGTTCCCATGTTAAGCAAAGCTGTTATACTTCCCCTTTCACTAAAACTATACTATTGCCATTCATTAGTTTCCATTACAAAAGGCTTAGTTTAGACAGATTCTGTCAGATCTATTCTTTGATCTGTCTGAGGCATTTAATACTGTTAGTGAGCACCTCCCCCTTCATTGGATAGCTAACTGTAGTTTGAATAATGTAATACTGCAGTGGTTCTCTAGTTAATTGAAAAATACACTGCATGTTGTAGTAAGATGAGTTAATACTTTGCCATCTCCTCTCATGATCTCTGTTGACACCTAGCAATGCTCAGTCCTTAGTATCTGGGTTTTTGCAAAATTTGTTAAAGAAATATGTCAGAAATATATCCCTGCAAAACCCATCCAGTGTGCTGACAACTTTATCATTTTCTGTGCACCTACTCCAAAAGTAGAAATGCACCTTAATCGTCAAATAGGTTTTACCAGGAATCAGCAATGGCTAAATATCACTGGCTAATTTTGAATATAATCAAAGGCAAATGCTTCGGTCTTTTCTTGAAAACTGCACACAGATTCTACTAAATCAACAACTTGGTCCACATCTGCAATGCTTCCTGTTATCACCAATAGTTTATCTAGCTCATATATTACATTTTTGGGAATTATTTTTGATCAATAACTGAAGTCCGGCCCATTTATAAAATCAGTCATATTGACAGTTAACCCAAACATTAGTCTCCTTTATAGAACCTAGCTTGTCATTTAGACTTTTCTAGTATATCAACAGCTAGGACCTTCCATTTACCAAGCTTCTTATACTCCCTCAAGCCTACTGAACCCATGATCTTCCATGGTCTCATCTTTTGAGCACGGCTACGACAGGTTTGCAAAATTTGTGCTAGTACAGGAAGAAAGAGGTCATTGTCTCCCTCTACTCTTTCCTCATTAGGCCAGTCATCGAGTACAATGCCCCATTTGGCATGTACCTCACTAGACACCTGCAACAACTGGAGAAGCTGCAAAAGTATCTCACAAAGAGGATCCTAAGCCTTAAACACTTGTCCTATATGGGCAGACTCAAAAAACTCCAACTATTCTCCGTCTCATATCGCCTACTTAGAGGCGATCTCTGCTTGACTTACAAAGTCATGTCTGACCCAGCTCTGTTAGAAATGCTACATTTAAAGAAATCCCAATCCCTCCGCACCACATGCTCCAGAGACCTCAACCTCATTACTATAATCAACAGAACATGCTGGAGGGACAGGTTCATAACCCAGAGACTGCCCATGCTATGGAACAGACTTCCCATACATGTCAAGCAGAGCATCTCACTGGCCGTCTTCAAGAGAAATCTTGATGAGAGGATGGGAAATAGAAAATTCACCCCAGGGATAACTCCAGTGGCTCTACTCGATAGAGGCACTGGAAACTAAGGTCAGGTGGCACTATGCCAGGGAAATCCTATCGCTAGGCTTGTAAATGCCCCAGGGCCATTAGCCTAGTACATACCTATGAATCTAATTCAAAACTCAAACAGGCATGTAAAAATTATGATTAGCCCATACCATACTTTAATTCCATAATGTATGTTATACAGTTAAGTCCCTTCATGAATGATGCTCTCTTTATTCAGCAAGAAGTGTTGGGTGTGTGTGTGTGTGTGTGTGTGTGTGTGTGTGTGTGTGTGTGTGTGTGTGTGTGTGTGTGTGTTGATGCATGAGAGAGAAGGGTTTTGTGTGTGTATGGAATTTAAACCAGCCTTTCCATTCATTGCATGGGGAGGTGTGGGGAGTGCAGGGGTGCTTTCCCCCCTACTTAAACTGCTCAGGTAAGATTTTTCTTTGGTTTATTTTTTTTATTCCATTTTCAAACTTTTTAAAGTTCGATTATATGGTGTCGACTATATGACATTCAAACTTTTAAAAGTTTGATTATGTAATATAGACACTTTAATACAGCACAAAGGTAAACTTAATCCACCACTGGACCGATGCACTTTCTTTGAATATGGGTTCCAATGCCATTTCAATTAATCTGAGTTTCAAGGGCAGAGAAGTTTACTGCTCATGCTAAGTCTGTTTTCATTGTGAGACTGCATTGTTTGTTTAGCAAATGGCTGTCAGTGTTTGTCTCATAAAGTTTGAATTTATAACTTTTATTTCAATATCTGTAATCATTGTAGAAGAAAATAAGAAAATAGTATGCACATTGACAAGTTTGAACAGTGTCTATGGTAAGTGGAGATCAATAGCCAAGTAATGAAGCACTGTAATGGCTGGGGAGGTGGCTGCTGTGGGGGGCCCTAATTTATTACCCTCCCTAGAGCCCCATTTGACTATGATCCAGCTCTGAATACAGGCATACCCTGCTGTCATACATCTCTGTGCCTATTTTCCTTATTTTATATATTCTGTCCTTACTTTTCCACTATATTCCTCAAATTTTTAATGCCTTCTTGTTGTAGCTACATGACCTACATAAAGTGTTGCTTACTTACAGCTCTGTTTGCTAACAAGACACTGTTTTCATTCTGTTGAAGTTCTGTTGTACTAATATGTAGTTTGTTGTCATTAAGTGTATATAAGCTTTGTGAATACATTGTATCTAATGCAATATTGTAACATAACTATACATTTTGTTTGTGTTGTGTAAACACTTTTCTGTATATGCATATATATACATATATATATATATATATATATATATATATATATATATAGCTTATTATCAGTAGCTCGACATGTGGCACAGTAACCTCTGATGCTGAGAAGTTCTATCCTCTCACCTGCTGCTTGGATTTATGTTCCAGTAATAACAGTAAATTGTTGCATAAGTGGAGGGAGAGGTGGTGTTTTTTAGATGAGGTGCAGCACTGAGATCCAATCTACCTGAGACTGTGGTATCTCAAGTAGATGTAAAATATTACAAGACACTTACTGAAAAGAATAACGGTAGCTTTATTAAAACATTTAAAAAAAAACATCATAATGGGGGGAACAATGTATCACTCCCCCTTTCACAATATAAGTACATGTAACAAAAGCACTGCATATTTCGGGTCTATATCACATTATCGAAGTTTTAAAAGTTTGAATTGTTAAAGGTCGAACTGTAAAGATCGAACTTTTAAAACTTCGAATATGAAAAAAAAAAAAATTTTTGAAACAAATCAAGAAAAAGAAAAAAAGTGTAAGCAGGGGGGCAAGCCCCCCTGCAGCCCTCACACACCCACTACTTAAATATACCAACTCTGAGATTGCACCTGAGTTCACTACAGTGCGGAAATGCAAGATTTCCATTTCCTACACTGTAGCACAATCTTGGAGTGGGTATATCTAAAGAGCGGGGGGTGGGGGTGCAGGGGGACTTGCCCCTGCTTACACCTTTTTTTTTTTTGTTATACTCGAAGTTTTAACAGTACGATCATTAAAGTTCGAACTTTAGTGATTCGAACTTTTAAAACTTAGATAATGTGATATAGACCCCATATTTCATACAGCATTGCTCAACATTAGCACCTTATAATATTCTGTCCAATTGTCAAAGTCTAGCATGAGGTACAGTTGCATATAAATCATGACAAATGAGGTTTGGGAACAAACCAGTTTGTTCAGAGACATCTTTGGTAAGGGTTATAGAGATTTAATTGGGGGGTGTTGTGAGTTTGTTAGGAATGGGGGCTAATATTATGGATTAGAGATAGGCTTGATTAATTCGGAAGGGAAAGGTTAATTTGTTAGGGGGACTTTAGAGGAAGTGAGGTATATATAGGGTGGGACTTCAGTGTTTTATAGTAGGAGGAATCATATTTTGGTGTGAAAGTGTTAAGGCAAGTGTTACGTCTGAGGTGACCTGTAGGTATCCCAGAGAACAGGTAGGCCTCAGGTTAATAATGGTGGATAGTGGAAGTAAGTGTGTGTGTGTGTGTGTGTGTGTGTGTGTGTGTGTGTGTGTGTGTGTGTGTGTATATATAATATATATATATATATATATATATATATATATATATATATATATATATATATATATATATATATATATATATATTTTTTTTTTTTGTTTTGTTTTTTTGTTTTTTTGTTCTCTTGCTTTCAGTTATGTGCTTAAGATAGTTGGTTGTGTGGGTACTCGGTGGGATATGAAGGTGATATACTTTGTTGTTATGGTTCTGTCCAGGAAAGTTGATGGACTGTTTAGGTTTGCCTTTAGCTTTTTTGACGCTGGGTTTCTTGTTTAGTGTATTCCCCTTTGGTTTGTAGTGGTTAGTCAGTTTCATTGGATTGTGTGGGAATTAGTTCCTTTGAGGTATTAGCGGGTGTTTGTCCTCTTTTGTTTTCATTGGTGTTAGTGGTCCTCTTTTGGTTTTAGGGCCTTGTGGTGTATCAGTAGTTGAATAACAGCAGAGTGTGGAGTTGCTGTGTGGAGAATTCACTGACTGAAGTAGCACATCATGAGTTGGGATGCTTGTGAGTTACAGATGTGAATGATTATTTGCACAAACATGTTGAGACCTTAATGGTTATGGGAGTCGAGGGTTGGTGGGCTTTTGATTGTGTGGGTTGCAGCGAGTGGAGCTGGACTCCTGGTTTACCCTCTGGCTTGCTGGATGCTCGGTCTGAGAATTGGAGTTAAACAAAAGAAGAATATCATATAGCCCATGGGAAAATAAGGGAAGTTAAGAGTGGTGCAGGACTGCATGGGTTATAACCGACAGGGGTTCAATAGTATAACTTGGGTTACACTTCCATTGTCAATTTTGTTTGATGCTCACTGCTAAGAATTGGCACAGGTATGCCTATAGGTTTATAGTTCTGTGTTTTATTTGTTATTTGTTTACTAACCATTTTTATTAGAGATTGCAGCATAGAGCTGACAGTTTTTTAGTACAGTTATTAGTGGTAGTGATGTGTTTCTTTTGTGTTCCATAATATAACTGAATTAGAATATGTATTTTTGAGAATACAAGCATTTTGATACAGAATCTTTGGTAGTGGGAGGCATGTATAATGGGTAGCTGAGAGCTTTGCGATTGTGAATTAATCAGACTTCATTAGTTAACATTTTATGCAATAAGGAATAATATATTGGGGGGGGTGGAGCCTAGATGGCAAACAGATAAGCAACATTTTTAGAGCTCCACAAAACAGTCCTGGAAAAAAGGGAAAAATTATTTTCATTAACCAGAAATAGAAAAAAATATTAAGGAACTTAAGAACTACAACTCTAACAAATTTCAAGAAATATTATTGAGTTTTTCCTGTCAAAATATTCTGGAGAACAACACAGCTGTTTGGTAATGGCCAGTTTAAAGAATTCTCACTCAGAAACCACTCTGAAGAAGGAGATACAACTGATGTCTTCCACATTACATGAACTGTCGTTGAAAATGGATAGATTCACTGATAATTTGGAAAGTCTCAAAGAAAACTGCCAAAAGGAAACAGATGTACTAAAAGAAATACTGCAGCAGCAACAAAGTAAATTACTTGATATGGAGACATCACTAAATGACATAGATGGAAGACTCAAAGAAGAGGAAAATCAGACAGAAATCTTACTTCATCAAAATAACTGCCACAAACTCATTACTAAGATAACACAGTTCACGGAATTTCTGGAATTTACTTATAATGTAGGTGAATCTGAAATAAACTACCTTGACATCCTTTTGATTAATGATAGGATGAATGGTAGATTTAAGAGTCTAATATATAGAAAACCGACGTATTCTAATACCTTTTTACATTTCACAAGCAATCATCCGTATCATCAGAAAAAAGCAGTGGTAAAAGGGCAAATTGTGAGGGCAGCCCGAATGATCAGAGATGCATGTGATTATGATTCAGAATGTGATCGTTTAAAAAGGATGTTCATTTATAGAGGGTACCCAAACAGTTTAATCACCAGTATTATTAGGGAGGTTACTTCTAAACGCATTGGGGGTCATTTTACCCCTTTATTAGGTAACTATACGTATCGGGTAAATGAAGTTCCAGAGGATCGTGGACTGGGAGGACACGATTCAAGTTCAATCAGAAATGTCAGTAATAGAGGGTATTATATTAGTTTTTTATGCACATACTCCTTTGATTACCAGTCAATCAAGGAGGGTTTGAACAAGAATTGGTATACTATCAGAAACGATGATACTTTGTCTAAAGTATTGGGAAGGGATCCAAAAATCACTTATAGGAGAGGTCAAAATTTAAAATGGATGTTAGAAAAGAAAAAGAAGTCCAGTACCAACAGAGTCCCGGGTATGTTTAAATGTGGCTTTTGTGCTCAATGCAAACATATTAAGGTGGGTAACCAATTTTCTATCAATAGTAAAATATACAAGGTTACTACTCATTATAATTGTGAGACTAAGAGCGTCACATATGCAGCATTGTGTAATTTCTGTAACGCCTTTTATATTGGAAAAACTGAGCGTAGATTAAAAGAAAGAATTTATGAGCATCAATATGCCATTATTAAAAAAATTATTAACAATGCCTTGGCTAAGCATTGCATTGAGCATGATGGACACGAGTTCAAATTTGTGATTCTACAACACAGGGAAGTCGATATCCGGGGTGGGGCTTGGCAGTTACAATTGGAGATAGATGAATTGCTGTGGCAGATAAGAACTAGGGCACACATTTTCCCGGGTATTAATGACAATTTATCTATTAAATGTGTGTTGAGATGGATCTCTTTGCAAAGATGACAAGTATTTATTATATCTATGTTCATCCTTTTTATTAATATTAATTTTTGTTTTAATTACCATATGTATTTTGAGGTGCCTCTTCACGAATAATTAATAATTATCTACTGGATTTGATACATATTTATGTTAATAGGTCACATCATAGTAATAATTTTTAGTATTGTAATATATCTGATATGCTGAAGCCTTGTATGTTATTTGAGAACTCATTATTTATGATGCATTATTCAATGAACTTTATTCATTTCATTTGAATTATAAACTTATAATATTCTTTACTATTTTCCTGTTGATATATCTGATCAATTTAATTAATCTAATAGTGATTTATATAAATCACTTTTATTGGTTCGTTTGTTCATTAGTTGTTTTAGTAGGAATGTATTGTCATAGGTCCTAGTCGGACTGATAGTTTTTTACAGTGTTATTTAATCAACATATTTCTTTAAGGTTGTCATGGAAAAAGGTAGCTTAAATGCACTTTTACTCGATTTGTTATTGGATTGTTACTAATTATTTATAAATGTTTTTGTGATGAATTACTCTTGTTTGTCTGAAGAAGGTGGAGTACTATCTTCGCTGAAAGCGCTAACTTTTATTAAATTTGTTTTGTCATTTTAAAAGTTGCCGGCTCTTATAGTGTCATTTTGCTTGCTCTTTTGGTGTTTCATCAAAATAACTGGCTACTTAATAAAGTGGATGATTTAGAGAATAGGGAGAGGAGAACTAATATAAGAATATTTGGCCTTCCAGAAAAAAAATGAGGGAGAAGACATCATCACCTTTTTGAATTCCTGGCTTCTTGAAGTGCTTGATTTAAAAGAGGGATTATCAAATGGAATAGAAAGAGCTCACAGAGCCATAGGAAAATCTATACCCTCGTCACCTAATGCACCACCAAGATCAATTGTGGTAAAGTTCCTGTCCTTCTTGGATAAACAGCTCATTTTAAAAGCAGCCTGTAGAAAAAGTCCCATAACATATAAAAAAAATGTCAGATCAGATTTGACAATGATTATTCTGCAAAAGTGTTAGAAACAAGGAAAAAACTTGGCCATTAGTGAAACTTTTCAAACAAAATAAAATAAAAACGCAGATGGTATATCCTTCTAGAATCAGAATTTTCTATTCAAATGACTTGAAAACCTTTAACAACATTGAAGAACCTTTTACCTTCATCAAGAATAATAATATCATTACAATTCCTGAAGAAATGGACTGGACTGTTTCCACCAACTTGAAAAATTCTCCAGAAAAAAATACTTGGTCTGATGTAAGGAAAAAGAAACAAAGAACTGATTCTAAAACTTCACAGTCTTCCAAATCTCTCAAAGAATCAACAAAGATATAGACTTCTGGACTTTACCTCAAAATGAATGTATTTTATCTATTATATTGCCTATTATACACTGAGACATTTATACTTTTTCTTAAACTTATACTTTATGCAACATACTCATCACAAGTCTAGTGGTTGTGTCTGATAGTGTTAAATGGTTTAATAACTTAGAGTGACTTCTAAAAGTATAGTTACATCTCATTCATAGGCTGTGAGGAAAACCAGATTCAAATGTTATCTTTCACTTTAGTATAATTAGTTATATGTAAAGAAAGAACAGATACAACATATACACAAATGTTTTTTCTCATCTACCTTTTTATTAATATAGCAATAAACCACGCCTGGGTGTGGGTAATGCTGGATTTACCCACGGTTAGTGTGGTTTGGTCATGAGGGCGAAGCCCAAGTGGCCAAACAAAGCCAACCGTGGGTAAATCCAGCATTACCCACACCCAGAAGTGGGCTATTGCTATTATACAATGACATTATTTAAGAAAAAAATAATTACTTTTCTTAAATAATGGCATTGTATAATGCCTCCTTGTTGCCCTTCTGCAGCTGTCTGGTATTCTGCGGCAGTTCTGATGTACTGCGTATGCGTATGCCTACGCAGTACATCAGAACTGTGGGCAAAAGCAACGGAGAAAGCAAGATCTCCGTTGCTTTTTACAAACTGTTTTCACTATGTTAAATGGGTTTAACATGGCGAGACAGCTTTAAAAAAAGCAACAGAGAATCTCCGTTGCTTTTTTTAAAGCTGTCTCGGTATATTAAACCCATTTAACATAGTGAGACAGTTTTGAAAAAAGCAACGGAGAAAGCAAGATCTCCGTTGCTTTTTACAAACTGTCTCGCTATGTTAAAGGAGTTTAACATAGTGAGACAGCTTTAAAAAAGCAACGGAAAAGATTAGAAATTGTATTTATTCGTCAGTATAAAGCACAGGGCACTTTAAATGACCATAAACTTTCTAATTATATTCTTAATTGCGTGTTAATCCATTAAGGAAACGGGTTGGATGCTTGGGCTTATTTAAACTAATGCAAATAAGTGTGGAATTGTTCTGAGGAAGTCTACCTGTGTCTAGATGAAAGCGCTAAACCATCGTATTTTATTTTATTGAATAAAGTGGATTTTATTCACACATTCAGTGCCTGTGCTCTTTCATGCTGTTACCAAGAACAGTTTTGCTTGCTTTCATTCATTTATATCAGTTGTCTGTTCTGGTTACTCATCTATTTCTTGGTTTAGTGTGAAAAAGTTATAGTAATGGAAAAAGTACGGGCGACCGGACCTTTTTCCATTACTATAACTCTGATTTACAACGTGCATGCTGACCAATCAGCATGCACGTTTTTGAATATTAATGGGGGCAGTTGGATAATAGTATATTTAGTTCACCTCATTGTTGCATAATAGGAATTGAACATTTTTAATCATAGTTTCTGTGGCTTACTGACTTCACTACACTTCAAATTCCCATTTTAAAAGTAACATAGATATCCATATTTTTAAATGTGGAAAAGAAACAGTCACTATAAACAGAGGTCCATTACTGGGTTCTGACAAGGCTGTTATTTGAAACATTCTCATGCACTAGTTAGAGCTACCCTTGTCTGCTATGAAAGATTTAAGGTGGAACTAGTCAGTTAAGGAATCCCCTGCTTGTCTGTTGTTAAGGTAGCGCTTGTAGTGTGATATCAGTTGCACAAGCAGTATATTTTAAGCTCATTTAACATGGTCTTTGGATTATTAAAATCTACAAACCCTGACTTCTTTTAAATAAATAAAAAGAATAGGTGTAAAATCAGTGGCAGAGTAGCTGTTTTTCATGTAGGTAACACAAAAAAGAAGAATTTACAGTAACACTGAATAACATCCAATTGAAAACGTAATAGAAGCATTACAGACTACATTGTTAGACTTGAAGTAAACACAGTCCTTTCTTACTTCTGAATTATTCCTTCCTAGGCTATAAGATACACTGTGCTATGGTGATCCAGTAAAATGACATGTCTGATAGTTTTATAAGCATCTGTTACAGTGTCACAAGTGTAAATAGGAATCTATGTGTGTGAGATGCACACATCAGCTGCAGTTGTGACATACTTCTGTCACATAATAAGTAAAATTAAGACAGGTTTTAAACATATTATACTGAATACTTCATTAACCTGGTAACAGAAATCATCTAATTTCAGAAGCCACAAAGGGACTTATTACCTTGGACTTATAATGCTTGCTTATGTGAATATAATGTGCACATTGCTTTATTAGACAACATAGTAAACCCTGTACTGTGCAGTGCAGTTATTTTCCTCTGCTCATACTGCCTAGACATGTTCAATTGAATTGATTAAGTAGTAACCAAATAAATAGTGACTACAGTAGATAGTAAATTACTGATTACTCTCCTCACCCTTTAGTGCTTTCTAATCTTTGGTAAGTGGGGTTCAACTTTCAGTAAAGTGGCAAAAATGCTGGTAATTAGCCAAAATTCTTATACCAACATGCAAGTAGTTGTTTAACTGCACTAGTAAATTGTGTGGGCATGTGTACTTATTTTGTATGATGAACTGTTGATTTATTTCCAGCAAAACTTTAAGCCATGGTTCTATAACTCATAAAATTGGCATCTCAGACAGTCTAGCGAGCTCCAGTTGATGTATTGTGGGAGTTGCCTTGATGACAGGGAAGTACTGGGAAACCTATCGTAAAATTGCACATAAATTAGCATAATAAAGTAGTTTAGATGTCATTCATTCTACCAATAATTGTTTGAATTACACATTTACAGACATAGGTTCCTAAGAAATGCAAAACCTAAATGATATTCTGTATGCTACACAGCTGGTTAAGGCAGGGATTTATAACATAAACTACCTTTAATCCTTCAGACAGTTGTATAGCTGACTATTATGCAGCTGATATTTTTACTGAATACTGACAACTGTTTAAATAATAAGGTTATCAGTTTCTTAGTGAGATGGTTGGTAAAATGAGTTCACCTTGGAATTTCATCTTTATTTCTTTACAGTAAAGGGCCCATGAGAAAATGTCTTCATGGTCTGCTTTTCCTACTGCTTCAAGTAGTAAAATAAGAACTGATAGAGAGATTTCTTAAGGCACTGTTCAGCTTAATATGTTTTGTAATTTTTAGAGTGTCATTACTTTTAACAATTTAATAAAGAAGGGAGTCTGTCTACTCTTGTGTCTTGCTGCATGACACAGTCTTTGATAAACACTCTATTATAAAGGTTCTGAGGAACTGTGGCTGTGCAGAACAGCTTCAGTAATGCTCTGTCTTGACTAGCATTTTATTCAATATTCTGCAATGATATTCTCATAATATGAATTGATATTATAACTATACATTAGTATTACAAAGTTTATAAATTGCCCATCCACATGGCCACTTATCAGGGCAAATTGCTTCTGTTTCATCATCAGTGAGTGATCACTATGGTCTAATGGTGTCTTTCTTCATTTTTTCTTTTAATTTGTCACAACTACACTCATCGGTGGACATAAAATAAAATGAATCTAGTTATGCTTTCATTTGTCTCTAATTGAAAGCATGTGAGTGATACGTAGTGATTTATTACATGTATTGTTCACTCAAACATATTTACATTATCATCTCTAGTGAACACAACTCTAAGGGTTCATTCTATGGACTACATAGTTTTTGTAGTATGATTCAAGTGTTCTGAATAGACTTGTCCGTATTTATCTTCACTTATTGATACATTTCTAAATCTACTTCACTCAGTTATAATATATATTTTAGTATGTAGGAGAGTGTTTATCTGACATAATCATTAGTATATTGGTCACATCAGAATATTGGAGATTATTAATATGTATATATACTACTCTCAGGCTAAAGAGAACTAATGTTAAGCACCATTTACTGTGTTATAAATGAGATTTTACTTTATGAATGTTTAAGTAGTGCATGGTAGGATGATTATATTCTGAAAAAGAAGTCTAATCTAATCTAAAATTAAATTGTATTGCCAAATCAATTATCATTTCCATACATTATGTTAATTCATTATTAATAGTTATATAGAGAAGTAATAACTAATATTGTTAAATCTCCAAGATAAGAGAAAAGGTGTACTGGAGCTCGAAAGGGGATAGTTTTTTTCTTTCTTTTTTCATCAGGGAAGTTATGGTAGGCAATCTGTTAGATTTCTTCTCATCTAGCAGATTGGAACTATATTTCAGTTCATGTACATTAGAAGGTTTACAAAAATATTTATATACTTGTTGTTATACAAGTAATTTTGGCATTTTTATGTTTTCTTTTTTTATTGGCCTGAACTAAACTCTATTTTAAGTTATTTGACCAAACTTAAAATATTGACTACAATGAGAATTATTAATGCAGTAGTTACACATTTTACATTTGGCATGGTATTACAAAATATAATACAAAACAAACATGATGTAAAGTTAAATACTGAGAATGGACTTGACTATTTTATTCTTAAACACTAACGGTTTAAACAATCCAAGGAAAATATCTAATTTATTAAGATATATGAAATGAAATAAAGTATAAGTAGTATTTCTTCAAGAGACTCACTTCAAAACAAATGATACCTTTAGCTGGAATCCTAATAAATATATGATCTTATCTCACTCTTCATATAAGAAAAAGACTAGGGGAACTTTAATTTTATGGAACAAAAATGTCACTATGCCTCAAATCATTTACAAATATGAAGATAAAGAATGACTCCTAGCCATAGTAATAGTAACATATAACAATAGACTCTGGACATTAGTAAATATATATTGGTTTCCAGGTATCGGGGTTGGGACAATAAGAAAACACATGTATCTAATAACTAGAGTATATAAAGGAAATTTGATTTTGGGAGATGACTTTAACTGTATATTGGATAAATCAGAGACCACAAGCAAAAGAAATTTATGTGTAAGTTCTATAGGGAAGCTACTTAAGAAATGGGAAGAAAGTTTAAATCTAATTGATACAATTAGTTATAAGGAGAACAATTCCTTATTATTTTCACACCACGACCACAGATTTGGGACACATACATGAATTGATAAAAATCTTCATATCTCAAGAGCTAAATTCAAAAATAATAAAATTCTCCATAATCCCCTGTCCCTTTTCAGACCATAATTCATTAATTCTCAAAATACAAACAGATTATAAGAAATTAATTTTTATGTCAAGAATTCCAGCTTACATTACAAAATTAAAACAATTTAAACCTTGGTTAGATTCAGAAGTACAATTATTTTTAGATATAAACTACACTACTGAAATAAATGTAATTCATCTTTGGGATACCTTGAAAGCCTATTTAAATGAACATTTTTTTCATGGTATAAAAACAAGCTAAGAGTGGGAATCAGAATTATGTAACATCCAAAAACAAATTACAGATCTCACTATTAATTCATCTACTTACACACAAAATAATCTTAAAAAAGCATTGGAAGACTTAAACAAAAGATATAATGAAATCCTAACTCACAAAACTAATATAGCTGTAGAAAGGTTAAAACTTAGTTCCTATGCAGTATCACCCAAACATATACATAATTTAGCAATACGATTAAAACAAATTCGATTGAAAATAATATTACAAGTATTATACATGAAGGAAGGAAAAAAAACAAAAAGGTTTTGGATATAAATGACATACTAGATGCATTTAAACATTATTTCTCTGACCATTATAATGATACATCACATATAACTAATACATCAAACTTAGACTTGAGATTAGTAAAGGTAAAGGCAATACCAGAAAAGTTAAAGTTAGACATTCAAAAACAAATATCTCTAAAAGAAATTACTCAAAAAATCAAGGAAAGTAAAAGTAATAAAACACCGGGAATTGATGGAATAATTAACAAATTGTATAAGATATTTCTATCTTCAGTAATATCATTGTTTCACAAAACTTTGAATGAAATTCTAGCACAAAACACAACTCCAATTTCATGGAGATGCTCCATAATTGCACCCATTATAAAAGAAAACAAAGACCCTTTATAGTGTAAATCTTATAGGCCAATATCTTTACTTAACAGTGATTATAAAATCTTCATGTCAATATTAGTTAGTAGAATTAAAAAAATCATTAACACACATAATAAATGAGGATCAAACAGGATTTATTTATGAAAGACACACACATGACAATATACAAAGAATTCTAACACTCATAGATTTTCTAAACAGAAACAACCAAGAAGATCTAATAGTAGCTTTGGATATAGAAAAAGCCTTTGATTCGTTGAGCTGGGATTTTCTTTTTAAGGCTTTAGAATTGTTTGAATGTCCTGCTAATTTTATTACGCTAATAAAGAATATTTATAAAAACAATTTGGCTTATGTAAAACTTGAGCCATTTACCTCGAAGGCTATTGAAACCAAAGGTACAAAGCAGGGATGTCCGGTGTCTCCCATCCTGTTTGCCTTAGGAATTTAATTATTTGCCTCATTAGTATGCTACAACTCTAATATATCAGGCATAGATGTATATGGTCAACTCAATTCAAAAAGGTTGTTATTTGCTGCTGATGTTTTACTCACGTTATCTGTCTCGGAGAAATTAGTACTAAAACTAGATGAAATAGTGGAAAGGTTTTATCATATTTCCAGCCTTAGATTTAACAAGGGAAAATCTAATTATAAACAGTTGAATAAAAAGAAAGAATTTACCTTAATTACAAATTGTGTGATAGGAAAACAAGTTCCCATAATGAAATATTTCGGAATAACACTATGCAATAATTTGGAATCTATGTTATCCACAAATTAGAGCAACATAATTAATAAAATAAAAATTATACTAGTACGCTGGAATAAAATGTTCTTGAGATTTGAAGACAGATTGCAAATAATAAAAATGACAATACTTCCAAAAATTAATTACACTGCACAAGCTATTCCTATAGTACCTAACAAGAAATTCTTGAAATAAATAAATAAAATTCTATTAAACTTTCTTTGGTATCCAAAAAGGAATAAAACAGCCTATACACAGCATATTAGATCTTGGGAAATGGGTGGAACTTCCAGATCTAGAATCATACATAAAAGCTTCCATATTAAGAACTATCATTAATTGGACAGATCCTAATTATTCTTCAACATGAAAAACACTGCACACTATTATTTTTCTAAATGAAAATAAAATAATTAAAAATTGTATATTAAGGGAACAAAATAATAGGATGTGGCACATATTGACTGTTAATATTTAATATAATATAACAAAACCAACAAACTTAAATTATATAAATAATATTTACAATTTATTCAGAAGATTTATATATACTAACACGGATATTAAGATTTGGCTAGACTTGATAATACCCTTTAGCTCTACAAAGAATTTCTTCAATAAAATTCATGTTATTTTAACTAGATGGGAGGGGAAAAACTTCACTTGTTGGCAACATTGTATAGAGAATCAAGTAGTATTAGACATTCCATTCAACAAATTCAGAATAAATATGACATTCCATCAGCAGATTGGTTGATACTACAAAGCATATTATCATATGTTAAGGATCTTAATAGTAGAAATATTAATTCTCCTTATAAAATTAGTCCAAATTTGATAAGTCTAATATCTGAAGTTATTTACGACAATTATAATTGGACGAATCTAATTTCAAAATTATACAAAATATTGATAACATATAAAACTAACCCTAATGCAAGATATTGGAATTTCATAACAAAAGGATGCCAATCTATCAACTTAGAGTAAAACAAATCTTTTATGTTCTGATAACTTAACATTTAATTTGCAAGTATGGAAAATATTTACATGGAAATAGGGTCTACATCATCCTAAGGGTGACAATATTGAAGCTGATATTGTCAGCACTAAAATGTCGAAAGCAAAAGTCATCGCGTGTGTAAACGGAAATCTCCATAAGGGGAGATTTCTGTTTACTGCAATGTAGTGCAATCTCGGAGTTGGTATATTTAAGTAGCGGGGGGTGTGGGGGGTGCAGGGGGGGGCTTGCCCCCCCTGCATAGAGCAATTTGTGTTGTGCTTGGGTGTTTTTTTTTGTATGTGTTCGATGTTCGGGGGTTTCGACATTTTCGTGTCGGTTATTACACTGTTGACAGTTTGAGTTTTCGACAGAGTAATATAAAAGCTGGAAATATATTCACAGGGCATTTATTACACCTGATAAACTAGCCAAATTCAATTCGCTTGATAAATCCATTTGTTGGAGATGTTCTTTAAATTGTAAAGCTGATTTTTCTCATATATTTTTTGACTGTACTAATATAAAAAAATTCTGGGAATAAATTACTATTTTTCTCCAAGCTATATTCACAGATACCTTTATTTTAACCAAATCTTTAGTCCTCTTAAATGTTAATGATACTATTGGAATGAATACAAAGACCTATATCTACTTTGGTCCATACTAGCTGTGGCAAGGAAATGTATAACTAGAAAGTGAAAGTCTTCACAAGAACCTACTCTGGAAGAATTCTTGAGACTGATGGAAGAAACAGTGACTTTAGAAATCAAGGTGAAGGAATCAAGAATTTCATCTAAAACATGGACAAAGCAATCCTTGGGAAAAAATTTTAACTCTTATTGTGATATTAAAAATGAACCCTAAATAATGAATGTGTAACTTTATACTTTATTAATTGAATATTATAAATTTTGTTACTAATTTCATATATTTTATTAATTGTTTTACCTCCTTTGTTCAGGCCAATTGTACATAGTGTATATAAAGGTTTATAATACTTGTTTATTGATGATTGTATTGTTAAACATTATATTATTTGAAAAATAAAAAAATATTTGAAAAAAAAAAAAGAAATAATATATTGACGTGCATCTAGATAATTCAAAGTTCTAGCGATTTGGTACTTGCTATGTATGCCGTAATATATTGACATTTTTCTTTGTAAACCAATACTGTGCTTTGTCATCATGGCTAAGTTTGAACAAAGTTGACTTTTGACCAGGGGTGGTTCTTAGTACTGAATTGCTAGGCTGCAGCCTTCCCACATTTTTTTTCTCTCTCTCTCTCTCTCTACATCTTCTTAGTTTTGAAGTCTTAATGTGTTTTTGTTTTGCTGCAGATGGTGACTGTGCAGAGTCTGCAACAGAAGTGGGCAGTTATTGTGACACAGGATAATGCAACTGGAAGAGATGATGTACGGTGGCAAAGACCAGGTTGGTGGCTTGATTGAAATGAGCATGGCAGTTGAAGGATGTTGACATGGAGGAAATTCAAGTTGCTGGAGTGATGCAAGATGGAGAGGCAGATAATGACATGTTGTTGGGAGGTCCATTTGGTGGGGCAGGTTCAGGGGCTGTTTGGAATAATTGCAGGTTAACTGCAGATGAGGGGTATCAGGGGTTGAGTGAGGTTGTAGGT
Organism: Protopterus annectens; assembly: GCF_019279795.1. Classification (NCBI taxonomy): domain Eukaryota; kingdom Metazoa; phylum Chordata; order Ceratodontiformes; family Protopteridae; genus Protopterus; species Protopterus annectens. The sequence goes on along the minus strand of NC_056745.1, from coordinate 270,651,698 downwards.
ACTATGGGGGAGGCACAGAGACCTAATGAGGAGGGAAAGGGTGAGACTGTCAGTGGGGAGGGTAGTATAGGGTTGTCTATGGGAAGCTCGGGGTCAACCGAGGGAGGGCTAGGGTTGCTCTCTGTTGGATCAGATTTTGGTATGCAGCCAGGTGATTGATTAGTTACACAGGCTTTGGGGCAAGGAACAGGGACAGATTTTTTGATCCCCCCCCCCACATACTGTCCTCAGTTAAGGAGAAGATTTGGAGAGGAGAGTATGTGGATGTCTTTGAATTAACTGATGTGGAAGGAGTTCAATGACTGGTATAATCAGACACAGCTAATGCCAAAGACGTTTTGTCAGCTTAACTGGCTTTGGGGAGGAGAGTAGGTAGGGTGTGACCTAGGATGTGGGATAATTGGGTGGTAGTTTTCATCTACTATATGGCAGTTTGGCTGGAGAAGAATACTTCATTGGCTTTGGCACATTTAGCTTACATTCTTACGATTAGTGAGGCTCAGCATTTGTGGTCAGGGACTGCTTGGTTATGGTATGATCAGAGGATTCAGAAGTGGAAGCAATTGATCACTCTCTCTGCTGGAAGATTAGACATGTGGCCATATGGCTAGCTACTATGATGGATAGTTTTGGGGTGGTTAACAGAGGGGGAGGGGGAAAGGGGGGCTTTTAATGCATGACATTGCTTGTGGGTAGGGTGTAAGTTATTGCATATTTGTTCAAAGTGTGCGGGGAGCCATCCGGCAGTGCAGTGTGGTTAGTGGGAGGCAAATATGGTGTCTACAGGTTCACATTCAGCTGATGTGGGAGTTTTCTCTTCTTCATTCCAGGGGGGTTTCAGAATCTCTGGGGTAGGGGGAATTTTTGAGGGTTATGGGAAGGGGTGTCCTTCCAGATGCAAGGGGATGACTGGGGATGCACTCTTCTGTTAAGGTGGAAGTGTTGTGGTGTATGATCCAGCAATTTCCTGATTCTTCTTTTAAGTAAGAAATAATTGAGGGCTTTTCTCAGCGAGTTTTCTATTAAATGAAGGGTGATGGTGGACGGGGTAGTATGTAATAATTTGCACACTCTATGGAGGAAGATGTATTGGAGGGTTTGATAGAGAAGGAATAACAGGCGGGTAGATTGTTGGGACCTTTTGAGAGTTTTAAGGTCTCACCATTGGGTTTGGTTCTTAAGAAGGTGGCCTGTGATTTCAGGCTTATTCAGCATTTATTGTACTTGGAAGGAAGCTATGTTAATAATTTCATTTCAGTTGAGGATGCCAAGGTCAGTTATGCATCTTTGGATGATGCTGTGAAGGTTATTCAGGGGTTTAAAGATCCATGGTTGGTGAAGGTGGACATTGAATCCACCTTTTGCTGTGACAGTAGGAGGTGTGGCCATTATTAGGCATAGTAGTTTGGAACAAATTTTACTTTGAGAAGGCTATGCCAATGGATGCTTGATAGCCTGTGCTACTTTTGAGAAATTTAGCATGGTACTTTATTGGGTTTGACAGCAGCAGGTGGATACGCAGAGGATGGTGCATTACTGTGATGATTTTTTGATAGTAGGTGATGAGTGTGAGGGAGTGTTTGTAGGTTTATGAGAGTTTTTAGGGATGTGTGATGAGCTGGGGGTCCCATTGGCTAGGAAGAATATGGAAGGTCCAGCTAAGGCATTGGATTTCTTAAGATTACTGGTGGATGCTGAACGGGGATTGTTTTGCTTGCTGGCTGTTAAGATAGCCCAATTGAAGGAGAAGACTGGGTGGGTGGCGTGCAAGCATAAGATGGATTTGGGAGGTTATGGAGCATTTAGGGCTTCTGAATTCTGCATGTTGGGCAGTTAATCCAGGGCTTACCTTTTGTAGGTTAGTGACCTTTTTGTTAAAAGGAATAAAGATCAAATATCTTTGGGTTAGGATTAGCAAGTTGGTATGGGCTGATTTGGCACTTTGAGTGTCTTTTTTGGAGCTGTTTAATGGTATCTCTTTTTTGGCAGACAGATTGGGTTAGTCAAGAGGAACTGCAACTGTTTATGGATGCAGCTGGAGATTTTGGAATGGCTGTGACTTTTGGGGGGAATGGTTTGCTGCTCATTGACCGGTGAATTGGAAAGATGCATGGAAAAGGGATGTTGCCTTTTTGGACTTAATGCCAATCTGGGTTGCATTGGTCGTTTGGCAGGAGTGATTGAGGGGAAAGAGTGTAATTTTTAATTTAGATAATGTGGCAGTGGTGGTGAAAGTTTTGCAAGCAAAGACTATGAGATCTGAATTGTTGTTGTTTGTTTTAAGTAAGTTGGTTTTGCAGAGTTTGTTAATAAATTTTTCATTCACAGGTGTGCATGTGGCAGGGGTTAGGAATGAGATTACTGACAGTCTGTCTCAAGTTTAGTTTTCCAGGTTCTAACAGTTGGCCCTGGGGGTGGAGGAAGAGCCGATGCTCTTGCAAGATGAGGTATGGTATCTTGGGGTGACATAACCAGGAGGTTGGTGCAGCAATCTTGGGTGGCATCTACCAGGAAAGCATACGGTAGGGCATTATATCATTTTGATAAATTTATTTTGCAGGTGCCTGAGGATGAAGGGGTTTGGTCAGAGGAACTTTTATTGTGATACTTGGCTCAGGCTTGGGTCAGGGTAAGGCGTGGTGCAATCAGTTAGGATGGACTTGGCAGGAATTAGTATATTTGTGCAGGTAGATGGTGGGGCGCATCTAGACAGGATGGTGTAGAGTGGCTGGAGTGAATATGGATATGTGCTGGCTGTTGAGGAGACAGGTGTTGCAAGTTTTACTGAAGGGTTTAGCTTTAGTGGTGGGTGAGTCAGTGGACTATGTTTTGTGGATTACATTGTGTTTATGGATGCATTTTGGGGCATTTCAAGTATCAGAGGTGTTAGGGTCATTAGTTTGGAGAGATGTTATGGTCTTAACCGGGTCAGTGCACATTTGGTTACGTAGGTCTAAACTGGATCAGTTAGGTAAGGGCATGCAGGTAGTTCTTGGGAAAGATAGGTGCTAGGGCTTTGTCTGGTGGGTTGGGCTGTGGAATTGATGCTCATGCATGTGGGGGGTCCTCAGAAAATGGTTTTCAGCTGACAGGGGTTAAGGTGGTAATGGGTAATCAGTTTGTATATTAATAAGATGGGCTTTGTGATGTATGAGTTTTCCAGGTGAGAGGTTTTCTACTCATTCTTTTCTCACTGGTAGGGCTTTGGATTTGGTAAGGGGAAAGCAGATCCACTGAGGTCATCCAGAGAGTGCAGAGGTGGCTTTCCAATGCCTTTTTATCTTATATGAGGTAATGGATTCAATTGATGATTATTTTTTTTTTATCTTTCAGGGTAGGAGATTGTCATTTTGGGCCATTCATATATCCACTGTGCAGCAAAGAGGGCCGCAGTTAAGATGGATGGAAAGGACTTGGGTTTGCATCGATTGGGTTGGACATCTAGTTGGCATGGGATTAGAGATCTTAGGTGGATTCAGGTCATGGATGAAATTGAAGTGATAATGTTATGGATGGGGTTGCCACAAATATTGGTGATACATTTAGTTGGGCCATTCATATATCCACTGTGCAGCAAAGAGGGCTGCAGTTAGGATGGATGGAAAGGACTTGGGTTTGCATCGATTGGGTTGGACATCTAGTTGGCATGGGATTAGAGATCTTAGGTGGATTCAGTTTATGGATGAAATTGAAGTGATAAGGTTATGGATGGGGTTGCCACAAATATGTGTCAAACATTTGGCTGGTAATGATTTGGGGATAATTCCCAAGAACCAGTTGGTGGATAGGATAAGGGAAAATGTGGTTTTGTTGCAGACATTATATCCAGGCATGTACTTTGTAGGATCTGAGATATTACAGAGATTCTGTTGGAGGAATTATGTTAATTTTAAGACTTTGGAGCATGCACAGAGGTTTATTAACTATAGGTTGGTGCAGCAGTTGGGAGCATTGGGTATGCATATGGTAGACCACAGGGTTTTTGATTACAGGGACCCAGTTTGGTTTAGATATGATGAGGTGCACTTGAATGAGTCTGGTTTATATTTATTTAACGTACATTTAAGTTTATTTTTAGAAGGTTTGGTGAAAGTTCTTTTGTAGGAGAGGGAGAACAGCCTGTGGTCAGGCTGGTGGGAAGAAGAAAGGGGCAGACTTGTCTCTCTTCTGTTCCCCTTCTTGGTGTTGGGCATTTATGCAATCATTTTGGGGATGAAAATGAGCAGTAGGATGCTGCTTGATTGACAAAATAAGTGGCCAGCGGTATAAATGCTGCTTATTGTGGCTGCTTAATTGATAAAAATAAGTGAGTGGAGGTATGGCCGCTGCTTATTTGGGCAGGGTAAGTAGGGTATGCTGCCCTGATGTTATAGGGATTTTTGCCATGGTTACATGGTTATTGAGCTGCAATTAATATCTGAAATCTTGTAATAAATTTATGTTGAATTAATAAAGGTCGTCAATTGTCAGTTGGTGTCATGTGCATTATGGAAGGGGACCGGGATAAATCATATCCATATTTAATTTTATAAATTCAAGAGAAGACAATTTCATAGCGGTCAGTCTCTCAAATCTTTTTATCCCACTATAACTTTAAAAAAAAACATGATGTAAAGTTTCTTTCAAATATCAACCAAGGAAACCTTTGCTTTTCATGAAAAGTTTATACTTCAGCTTTATTTTATTTTGATTGACATTTGTTTATGTAATAATCTCCAAAAAGGCATATAAGTACACTTAATTTTTAGTTTCCTTCAATTGGCAGTTATGGGATAATCTCCTTAAGTCATATCAATTTTAATGCTCCCCCAGACCATTTATATTAAGAAGAATCATATTTCCCAGACTGCTCTGGCCTTCTATCATTCTCAGACTGACCTGGTCTTCCATTAGATAAAATTCCCTCATGATTGTAAAATGACATTCCTTTCTAGCAGTGCACTTACACACAACATTCATTTTCCACATCCTAATCTTTTCCAAAGTTCATATGTAACTGAGGTTGTAGAGAACCTCTTGTCTTTTCCACCCTTAATTACAAGTCAGACATCGTCAGACATCTGTGGTAAAAAGCCATTTCAAATCTTCTTGTTCATATGACATATTATTTATGGCTTCAAAATATAAAACAAATGAAGGAAGGCATAATAAACAACATGGTTTATCAAATCCACACCTCTGTCATCTTTAGTTCAATTCAAAATGCTCCATTTAGTAGGGTTCATGCTCCAGAAATTGGGGAAACATTTCAATGCTTTGTTTCTTCTGAAATATCACCCACACCATAACAAAACATCTTTCAATAACTGTGTTTTTTTCTCAAATTTGGGTTGGTCTATTAACATGATGGAGAGAAATTCTGATTTACACACACACACACTCACACACACACACACACACACACACACACACACACACACACACACACACACACACACACACACACATGCCACACACATATTTATTCAATGTTATTCACACCTCTGCAGACCCATACACACATTCACAGACATACATACACTGATTCACCCTCAACTCCACTACATGCTGCACTTATCTGAACCATGTGTGCAACTGTAGGTGTGAGCGGCCAAAAGATTACCTTCACTTTTTCGTCCTAGAACTAAATTTTACTAAGCTGAGTGATTAGTGAGTAAGGTGGGCTCTGTGAACACTTTTGGGGACAGTGTGTGATTAATTAGCAGTAACTGCTTCACTGGACAGTCACATTACTATACAGCTTGACATGTGGGAGCGATCTCCATAGTAAGGCCCTTTATGAGGAGAAAACCATAGTGGGAGACTGGTCTAACAATCAGAAAGTCTTACCATAATGTGGAACTTTCTGAGATTAGGCTTTCACATTACAGTATGTCTTTCTGAAACCTAGGGATAGTTTTTTACATCCCCAGTGTTTGTATCCGCTACTGTTTTGAATTCATTTTCTTTTAGTAATATCTTCAAATACAGTTTATAAAATAGAAGATTCCTTTACCTTAAAATATATAATACCAGCTCGATATTTTGTTCTTATACCTCTGCATTTTTCCATATTAATTTCTAGAATCAACTTCCATAACACTGTGAAGACCAACCCAGGGATTCAATAAACTCTGTGTAGGCTTAGAGTGGACTCTATACAGAGTTTACAGTTTGTGCAATGAGCAGCAGTGCTAATTGCATATGCATGCCACGCATCACACTTACATGGACACAAGTGAGGTTTGGTGGCCATAAACTGTATAAAGCAGCATGAACACATTCAGACATTCCAACATGTTTACCTGCAGGATTGTGTGAACAGCAATAATGACTACCAGAGTTTATTTTAAGGCAATGAATAAAGTTTTAGCACATTATAGGAAAGTGTACTCAACACAGAGTACTGTGCAAATCTCTTTTAGGCCTACTGAAATAAAGTATTGGTGGTGTTGATGAAGGGTACATAGACTGCATTACATGTACACTATTCTGGGGAAGTGTGAGTGCATTGAAAAGGGCCACACACATGAATGGGTTAGAGGACAAGTGAAACATGTTAACATGCAGCAGATAAGAGCATGTCAATGCATGTACACCACAAAGACAAGACAGTTGTAGCATGAACAATAATCACGTGTACATTATACAATACATACTGCTGTTTACACCTCCTGTGTGGGTATAGTCATGTCATCACACAGTTATTGTACATTATGTGACTGTCACATAAGGTCATATATCAATGGAGATGATTGCTTGTGATATAAATACTCTGACATAATCAGTGGAGAGAACATTTATCAAGGATGATATATACAATAGGGAGTATGTACACATTGTGAAGATGTGCAAAATGGTTTGCTGGAATATGAATGTAATCTCATCACAGGTCTTAAATCTCACCACAAGTCTCAAACAATCAGGACACATAGCAACAGGCTTGTCAACAACAACAGATAGAAGCACACACAATCATGGACAATATCATAATTATAACGCCATTAATCTGTGTCATTGACATAAAACGTGATTTGCGCCTTATTATACATGTTCTACGTACACACACATACAAATGTAATAATTATTCAGTAATCTGTAAGAGTAATCAAGCACACCTTGCACTAGCATTACCATTTCCTGAGGTATTAAGAGGGACAGTGTTGCACCTATAGTTTAAATATGAGCAATCTTGTCTACTTGACAGGTTTGCATGGCATATATATGCCACAATCCAAGAATAGAACCCATGCCATCAACGTTGTCAATGAGTTATGTATTTACTGGGTGCATTACAGGAACATATATCACATACGCATCTTGTATAACAGATTTCTGCACTGTCAGCTCCTACTGCTTATGCATCGTAAAGAATACTTAGGTATGGCCAACAAGATGTGTGTTAGCTCACTGTGGCAAAAGTTCCTACACCTGAGTAAATCATCCCTGTAAGGTGTATGGTGAGGTACATGCAGAAGGATACATTATACTCAATTATTGGTGTGATGATGGCTGAGAACAATGGAACTATACTGTCCTGTGATGTGGATGGCCTGCCCATACTCAGGAGATGTGCTCCATACAAGGAATTTGTTACCACTGTTGGCACATGCTGATGGAATGTTCCACTTAATATCTACCCGAGTACCCAGGTCACGTACTTCTTGGTCTGCTCACAGGGTTGTGCTGTCAGAATTGTAATTGGCTTATGTACTTGCTTTCAGAACAGAACTAATCATGATATTTGTTCATCTACTGTGTCTCCATGGCCCTAGCAACAAACCTTTGTGAGTGTTAATACTTTCTGCATTATACCAATACTGTTCTTGGATTAAATGATTGTCCACGATTTGCAGTTGTCCCCAAAGCTGGTTAGACTAAGGATGTGTAGGTTTGTCTTGACTTCTGAGACTTAAGTAATGAAAAGGAAAGAGCCTAGTACAAACTCCTAAGGTACAGACCTGGTCACTGGACTCTAGCTAGATGTGACTTCACACATTTCAACATTATGTGTCATGTGTGTGATCCATTTGTCTACCCACTTGGTGACGTAGGTGTTTATGCCCACTTGATACAGTTTCTCTGTAATACCTGAGTGTGGATTTGTTTCAAACGCCTTGGTCAGGTCATGTGACATGGAATAGTTTCATAGTTTAAGTAATGAAAGACCAAGAATAGAACCCATGCCACCAACATTGTCATAGTGATAGTCTTTTCCTCATGCATGCCCTTGGTGACCTTCTTGAAGATGTCAAACAGATTTAAAAGACATGATGCAGCCTTAAAAAATCAAACATGGATTTGGTACACAGTAGGGAGATTACCTGTGTCCTTTTTTGATAAGGTCCATGATGACTTGTTGGTCTGCCTCACAGATGATGACAGTCAGGAGTATAGGTCTATAAGTACTTGCATCAGGTGATGGTCCCCCCTCCCATTCAGACAGATGACTGTTGCTGTACACACTTTTCCTATAGCACAGGCTGACTGGAGGATGTGATGAATTAGGAATCCAACTGTTCTGCTAGGACAGACTTTAATTCACACTATAGTCAAACTGTGATGTTAGAAACAGTAAAATGTTGTTTAAGTGCCCCAAAACCAATACTAGTAAACCAACAAAGGCACCGGAAACAAATAGATCCACCACAACAAAAGTTTTAATCCAAGTCAAAACGTAAAGTACACACAGCACATGTTGTTGTGTCTTTCGGCTTTTCCCGGTTAGGGATCGCCACAGCGGAACTCCGGTCCACTAATGATTAGCAGTGGATTTGTACGTGCCGAGTTGCCAGCCCTGATGCACAACCTTCAACGAAGGCACGCCCATTAATGCATGTCTCCACACAGAATAGGTTCATAGGTTCATAGGTTCATACTAGGCTATCTGCCCTAGGGCATTTATAAGCCTAGCCAGAGTGTGTTTGGCTTTCACCACCCATTTTAAATTAATTTTGATATGCCCTTTTTCGAGGTTAGTATACTGTACCTCTGTCTAACAGTGACACAGAAGTGATACCTGGGGTAAACCTACGATCTCCCATCCACTCATCAAGATTCCTCTTGAAGAGAGTCAATGAGAGACTCTGCCTAACCTGGACTGGGATTTTATTCCAGAGTGAAGGGAGCCTCTGGGTTATGAATCTGTCCCTCCAGCATGTCCTATTTATTTCAGTGCTGAGGTTCAAGTCTCTCGAGCGCATAGCTCGATGGGATTTGGATTTTCTGAGGTGCAGCATGTCCATTAATTCCCGGTTGGACATGACTTTATATGTCAGGCACAGATTGCCTCTGAGCAGGCGGAATGCCACTGAGTAGAGCTGGAGTTTCTTTAACCGGGCAGCATATGGCATCTGTTTGAGCCCTTTGATCCTCTTGGTGAGGTACTTTTGGGGTCTTTCCAGTTGCTGCAGGTGTCTGGTAAGGTACATCCCAAAAGGGGCATTGTACTCAAATATGGGCCTGATGAGGGATGAGTAAAGAGGCACAATGACCTTCCCTGATCTAGATGTGAATCCCTTCATGACTAGGTGGGCTATATAAAATGTTTTTCTAACCGCTTTGGCCACGTGGTTGTCAAATGAGAGACTGCTATCAACTTGGGTCTCCAGGTCCCTAATTACTTCTTCTGTACTTAATGGATTACCACCTATGTGGTAATTTGTGGGCACTTTGTTTTTGCCAAAGGGGATGACTATACACTTTTTGGCGTTTAGCTTGAGGCCATGGCTCTGGCACCAGTTGTCTGTTTCTATGAGGCCCTTTTGGAGGATGCTTGTGTCGGCTGGAGAGTCAATTATGGCACCCAGTTTGTAGTCATCTGTGAACTTGGTCAGCCACAGTCCTTCCATGTTGGCCTGTACCTCCGAGAAATATATACCGAACAAGAGAGGTCCCAGGACTGAGCCTCGTGGGATGCCACTTGTAAATGGTTTGGAGTCTGACATGGCTCCAGCAATTCTAACCATGTGGGTTCTGTCCTTGAGCCAGTTTGCAACCCATCTAGTGACATAGGGGTTTATATTTAAGCTGGTGAGCTTATCTATAATGCCCAAGTGAGGTATTGTATCAAAGGCTTTTGTGAGGTCCAGGTAGGCTGTGTGGACCACCTTCCCCTCATCAATGACCTTGGTGACTATTTCAAAGAAATCGACCAGGTTTAAGAGGCAGGATCTGCCCTTAACAAAGCCGAACTGGGTAGGATCCAGTATCTGTAGGTCCCCAATATCTTTATTTATGAGGTCTATGATGATCCTTTCTATAGCTTTGCAGACCAAGCTAGTAAGGCTTATGGGGCGATAGTTTTCAGGATCCGTTGAAGCACCACCTTTGTGGAGAGGGACCACTGCTACTGTACGCCACTCTTTGGGTACATATCCTGTAGTAAGGCTGAGACTGAACAGTAGTTTTATGTTTGGGTTTAGCTCTTCTTGGAGTTCATGTAGGATGCAGCCTGGGACACCGTCTGGTCCCACTGATGCTGTGTTTTTTGCTCTTACCTGAGCATCTGAGATGTCAGGGGGGCAGCACTCTGCTGGGATAGATATTTGCCCTTTTGGTGGGGAGGGGGGGGAGAAGTTTGCACTGAACCTGTCAGCTAGATGTTGGCAATGTCTGTGGGTTCGGTGTATTTTTTGTCATTTTGGACTAATTCTGAGCATATCTGGGAATTCCTACCCAGGTTCCTAACATAACTAAAGAAAGCCTTGTGATTATCCTTAGTGTCCTGTGCAATTTTTCTCTCAAAGCTGGCCTTAGATGATTTTATGAGTGCCCATAGTTTTTTCCTAATACTGTTCAGAGTTGCCTACCCTTTTTGGGATTTTGCTCTATCATGTAGTAGCTTCCTCCTTCTATTGTATAGTTTGTTTATGGCTGGGGTCCACCAGACAGGACGTCTGCCTTTGGAGGATTGGGTCTTGGTTTTATTTAGGATTGCATGATCCATGCATTCCTGAAGGTGTTCATAGAATGCATTTATAAAGGATTCTACAGTCTGGACCGTATTTTCCACAGACCCGGGGGCTTTGAAGGATTCCACCTCGGTTTTGAGGAGTGTGAAATTTGCTTTAGAGAAGTTTTTCACTGTGGTTTTTTGGGCAGGGGGTGGGGTCAGGATGTGAATATCCAGTGAGATTAGTTTATGGTCTGATCTTACCAGTGAGGGATACACTTCTGGTCTGGAGCATAGAGTCCCCATGTTGGTGATGATCAGGTCCAGTATGTTTTCCCCTCTTGTGGGAGTGGTAACAAGTTGTTACATAGCATTTGAGTTTATAAATTCTAGGAACCTTTGGGCTAGGGTGTTGGAGCCAGAGTAATGCTACCAGTCTATGTTTGGGTATTTGAAGTCACCCAATATAATGGTGTTTGGAGAGACCTTCATATTTTCCAATGTTCTCAGGAAGGCTGAGTGGGGTTCCTGGGTTTGGGAGGGTGGTCTGTAGCAGGCTATAAACTGGAAGGCAGTTTTACCCACTGGTAGTTGCACATGGATAGTGTCTGATGCTTTGTGCTGTGCCACCAACCTGGAGGTGTGGGTATCTTTGACGAATATTGATACTCCCCCTCCTTTTGTGGTTCGGTCCAAGTTATGGGGCTGAAAAGCATGCTATGGGGTATAACCTGGTAGTGCTGGGGTGCTCTCAAGAGCCTTAAACCAGGTTTCTGTTACTGCACAGATATCGATGTTCTCCATGCTAAGGAGAGTTTTGAGTGCGTGCATCTTGAAGTTTAGACTTCTGGCATTGAGTAGCATTACTCTTAGTTTCTTATCCCTTGTGATACCTATGGAGGTGGGTTTGTCTTTTGAGCCTTGCCTAAAAAAGGCACTATGGGGGTAGCAAGAGCCTTTGCCAATATTCAAAAAACCAGGGGTGACAGGTGCAAGCCATCCCTAGTGAAGCATCGTGGCTTGTCGAGCATGTCATCCCAGGCTGACTGGCATTGGATCCCCTTTGAATGACACCAATACTTAAGCCAATTGTTGAAATTGATCATCTTGTCTTCATATTGTGGCATCATTCTTGGTGAGAGTAAGATGCTACTCAAGGTCAGGGTCATAACCGGCCTGGGCTACATGCTCAGAGAGCTCCTCTATGTCTCTTTTCATGTAGTCCAGGGAGGTACGTCTCAGGTCATTCACACCAGCATGGACAATGACTGAGTCATATTTGTACTTGCCTTGGAGTGACCTGAGTGCTTGTGTTATGTGGCGGATCCTAGCGCCCGACAGGCAGCTCACTGTGACCTTCTCCTTGTTCAGCCTGGTGAGTGGCAGAAGACTATCTAACTGGGAATTGAACAGGACAACGTCTTGCTGTGAGGCAACAATGCTACCGCAGCACCACTACCACAGTATGCAGCACATAAACAGTCATAAAATGTTAACATTGTAAAACTAATTCCCCTTACACTTTTGTGTAACTAAAACGTCATCAGATAGGCATATACTTCACAAATAGTCATTTAAATACCTTTCCTTATTCAAAGTACCCAATGAAATGCATCAATCAATTAGTATCTAAGATACAGAATGGGTATGTCTGAATGAATACAAATACATAAAACCAGTCATATACTGTTGTGAGTATAAATGTTAATGTTAAAATGGAAAAAAATATATAAATAGTTTATGTCAACAGTAATAAATACATTGAATACATTCCACATAAATAACTATAAAATATCTTAATGTTAAAACAGATAAAAGGTGTTGTAAAAGAATGAAAAAAAAAATGAAATGGCACCATCTAGTGGAAAAATCATGAATAATATTACATCTCATACTAAGACTGCATAAAATGTAAAATTCTGACTATTAAAAAATATATGTTATACAACTTGTAAGGACCGTAAGTTGCCAAATAAAACTGTTATTTACAATTTGGCAGATCTAAGCTTTAATACTGGTTTTAAAGATACCCATGCCGTTTAGCTCTGGGTGATTACTAGCATCCAAGACTAGTTGTCAGTATAGCTCCCTATACTCAAGCTGGGTCACCCAGGGACCATCCCAGGGATCTATAGGCACTACTTCTATTACAAAAAATTGGTACTTAGCATTTCCACATAATTGGGAGTGTTTATACAGGGCATTATTATCATTTTTCTTTCTTATATCATATCCATGCTCATACATTCTTTGTTTTAACTTTCTTTCTGTCTTGCCCACGTAGAAGGAGTCACATGCACCACACAAAGCAATGTATATCACACCTGTGGTATTACAATTTGCAAACCCTTTTGTTGTAATATGTTTATTCCTGGATTTCAAATGTATACCATCACCAGTCTGGATGTTACTACATTGAGGACAGTTACCACACTTGTGTGTTCCTTTTTTATTACTTGAAAAAATCCGTTAGTTTTGGTGATATGGACCTCCTAAAATGTTTTTGATATTTCACCCTCTTTTATATACACATTTGATTGGTTTATCAAATATAACATTTAAATCTGATAACCTAGCAAACCTATTCCACTCATTGTCAATTACTCTCTTCGCCAAGTTACTTTCACCATCGTATGTAATAACTAGGGCAGATTGATATGTACCCCCGTCTCTCTCAGTGTCCTTGTTAAAAATAATCTTGTCTGAGGAAGAGTGAATTCTACCCAAAATAGGAGCAAATCTAGAATCTCTGGCCTCAGTAACTTCTGTTAATACATCAGACAGTAAATCATAAGGATAACCCCTGACCTTGAACATTTCCATGATAAATTCACATTCTCTCTGAAAATCTTGGTCATCCGAGGTCATTCTACTGGCCCACACCAACTGAACGTTTATTACCCTTCTTTTCTGATAAGGGGGTTGGCGCTGGTATAATGCAAATAAGAACTGGAAAATGTCTGTTTCCTATGTATTCTGGATTTAAAACCATTACCAGACCCTTGTATGTGAATGTCTAAATAATTCAGCTCAATGTTGTTAACCTGATATGTGAATTGTAAAAAATCAGTAGTTTTAGATATGTATTCAAGAAATTCTAAAAATTTGTTGTCTGTACTATTCCAAAAAAAGCATATGTCATCTAAAAAACACCTATAAAAATTCCAGTAATTCTAAAAATCTGATGTAAATACAAATTTATTCTCCCAGTATAAGAGAATGATGTTAGCATATGTTGGGGCTCAGTGTGCCCCCATTGCCACTCCCTTCAATTGTTTATAATATTCACCCTGGAAGAATATAAAATTATTTTTCAAGACTAGATCCATTAAAACTAAACATGTACGGAACACATTAAAAGAAATAACATTACATTCAGCTAAAAATTCTTCAAACCATAGTAATCCCACATCATGTGGGATACAAGTAAATAAATCCACTACAGCCAATGTGATAAAACTCTGTGTGTTTAATTGTTTAGTGTTATCTATACGTCTTAAAAAGTCCCAAGAATCCTTTAAAATATTTGTGTTGTTCAATATTATATTTTTTAATTTAAAATCAATATATCTTGCTAGAGGTGCAGTTACTGATCCTTCGGCCGACACAATAGGCCTAAAGGGTGGGTCTGAGGTGTTCTTGTGGACCTTGGGTATACCAAAAATGGAGGGGAATCTAGGTTTGTCAACATTTAAAATTTATATGTCTCCATATCAATGAGCCCCTCTAACAGTAATCATTCAGACACACGGATACTTTTTTATAAGCAATATTAACTTTGTTCAAAGAAACTCTTGCATAAGTGTCTTCATCACTGAGTAACTCAAACATTTTCCCTTCATATACAATATTATCCATTAAAACAACCCCCACACCTTTATCAGGTTTCATAATTCTAAGATTCTTGTTTTCCTTAGATTCGCATAAAATATTCTCCTCCCTTGTAAGGTTAGGAATGACTTTGTTATACTTAAACTGCTCCCTTAACTCTTTTTCCACCACTAGTTCAAAGTTTCTGAGCTGGGGGTGTAGAGGTGGATTAAAAGTACTTTTCTTCACTAAAGGATTATGTGTATTACTTTTTTCCTGTCCCTTAAAAAAAGTTCTAGATTTTTCTAATAAATAATTTAAAATCAACTAATAAATTCACAATATATAACAACACTGACCACAAACCACCGACTGTAATAAAGTGACAATCAGGAAAAACAAATTTCTTTTATTCTCTAGCGCTTCGGTGTGTCCATGTGGACTTTATTACATAGGGGAAACTAAAAGAGAATTTTGTGTTAGATTCATGGAGCATATGAGAGATGTTAAAAATATTACTGAGGATAAAATAATTGCTGCTCATTTTAGGATGTTTCATAATAGTAATGGGTCCCTGTTACAGGGTACTGTTTTAGAAAGTGTAAAATGTTTAAGTATGGATGAAAATGTATTAAAACAAAATTTATTATATAAAGAAAGCATTTTTATTTTAAAATATAAAACAATGACACCTAACGGTCTTAACAATGAATTAAATTGGAAGTGTTTGCTTTAAAACAAATTGTTGTGTAATTAATAGGCATGGGTTGCTAATTGAATGTATTATATAGGCAAGTTTGGTTTGTAATTTTACTGTTTGATATTCCTTGAAGGTGGAAACACTGAAGCGCTAGAGAATAAATTTGTTTTTCCTGATTGTCACTTTATTACAGTCGATGGTTTGTGGTCAGTGTTATTATATATTGTGGAGAAGAGGAGAATTTGTGGTTTATACTTCGGGATATGGCTTCTGACATGAACCTAGATGTGCCTCGGGCATTTCGTGAGGAACCAGCTTTTCAGTTGGGAATAACCAGCGGTTCTGGCTCCCAGGTGGGTACCCAGAGAACTATGGAACACTATTTGAATGGCTCTTCACAGGTTCCGGTAATGACTGTGGAAAACCGGCATAGTAACTTGGGTACCGGCCTTATTTTTGATGTGTTTATGAAAGAAAGGATGAAAAGAGTGCCTGACCCCTTCACTTCAGTGGGACTTAAATTTAACGCAATTCCATCAGATATGCGAGAACTCTGCGATAAATATGGTAAGCTGTTAGAAAAAGAAACTAAGACCTATTTTAATATTTTAGGTCTACTGAGATATATCAATCTCGATATCACCCCAAGGGGACTCACATTCGTGAAAAATCCCAGCACTCCTTTTAATATAAATTGTTCAGTGGATAAATTATTTAAGGAGTGGTGGTTTAAATCTGCACATAAATGTGTAACCGAATAGTTACATATTTTACTGGAAAGAGATCAACTTAAACACAAAAAACTTAAACAAGAAATGGCAGTTTTATCCCAGACAATTAGTGATTCCATGAATTAAGCTAGCATTAATGCTTTTTTAGAAAAAAATAATGAAAAGTTGTTTTTGTTGGAGGCGGAGCTGATTGAACAGAAAAAATCAAAACTGACGCGGGACATCAATGAATATGAGGCAGGGCTTGCCTTTACATATTCAACCAATCGGAGAGCTGGCAAGCAAGGAAAACGTCAACGCATGAGGTTTAAAAGCACACTTTCTTCTTCGCTTGTATCGTCAGGGGAAGAAAGCAGGTTTGATACAAGCGGTGAGTTTCCAGAGTTACCTCAACCGCAGCAGCCTCAAGAACACATACAAACTTTTCGGAAGCAAGGGGGACCACCGTTTAACCAGCAACAACATGGTCAACAGGGACAAAAATGGACTAGAAATTTTGGGACATACGCCGGTAACCAAGAGAGAGGTTACCAGGTGGATTTTCAGCAGGGACCAAGAAATGGACAATATAACAAGAGGTTCAAAAAATAAGGTATGTGCTGAACCGAATATAGTTTTAAATTTATCCCAATGTGATTTAACTTCAGAACAATTTGCTATGTTAAGTCTGGGTTTAAAATTTGTCCCGACTGTGTTACCTCGAGGGCATGTAGTCAAACAGGAGATGTTTAAATTTCTGAGAAAAATACATTTGAAATATTATTTTTCTAGGGATGCTATTAATGAAGATGCAGCTTTTAACTCTTTACTCCATGATGAATCTGAGGATAGTTTCTTTTCTTGTAATGAAGAAACGGATGAAAGCCATTTAGATAGTAGTCTTAATGCTTATTGTAAAATTGATGTTTCTCACATACCAGTGTTTAATAAGTTTATGCCACCATTTGTTAATCAACGTATTACACAATTTGGTTCCATGATTGGGTTTGGGGGTGAAAATATTTGTGATAAAGTGTTATTAAATAAACATGAAGTGTCCTATAATTTAACTCGGAAAGAATGGCAAGCTTTGAAAATATTGAGTGAAAGAGAGGACATAGTAATCAAACCCTCAGACAAAGGGAACAAAATAGTTATTATGAATGTATTACAATATCATAGTATGTGTATGGAGCATTTAAATAACACTGAAGTTTATGAGAAATGTGATAAAAATAAATATGAGCAAGCTATGGTGGAATTTGAAAAAATTCTGGATAGAAGTGTTAGATTAGGTTACTTTAAAGAAAAAGATGTTAAAGATAGGTTATTTAACCAAAGAAGTGAAATAGCTATTTTTTTCTGTTTGCCTAAAATACACAAAAGTTTAGTTAAACCTCCGGGAAGAACTATTATTTTTGCTTGCAATTATTTTTTACACAATATTAGTTTAACACTACATGAGTTATTATTACCCTATGTTCTTAAATCCCCTGTGTACATTAAGGATAGTGTAGACTTTTTACATAAAATTTCCCCGGTAGTATGGAATAAAACTAGATACTGGCTGGTGATTGATGTTAAGAGTTTGTATACTTCCATCCACCATAAGGATGGTTTAGAGGATATAAAATATTTTATGGGTGATGGTCCTTTATCTCATTTTGTCATCAATATGGTTGAGTTCTGTTTAAAAAATAATTATTTTTATTTTGATAATACAATACATAGACAGAAACAAGGTACAGCGATGGGGGCAGCTTTGGCCCCCATGTATGCAAACTTGTTTATGTCTTTTTTTGAGAAAAAGTTTTTATTTAATTTGGATTTTATGAAAAAACATGGATTTTTATTTTCGGTTTATTGATGATTTGATTTTTATATGTGAGGGGGGTGAAGAAGAGGTAGAGAACTTTGTAACAGATATGCATAGGAATCCCTTTGGTCTTGCTTTTGATGGACTACAAAAAGGGAATAAAGTTGTGTATCTTGACCTTGTTTTGGAGGGCATGGAAGATGGGAGTATTTCGTCCAATAGCCATAGGAAATTTGTGGACAGCAACCAATATCTACATGCCACCAGTTGTCACCCTCCCCATGTGTTAAAAGCTTTACCATATGGTGAATTCATATGTGTTTCAAGGTTATGTAGTGATAAGAATGAATTATTGAAAGAGATGGAAAGAACCAACCAAATGTTTTTGTATAAGGGCTATGACCCAGATAATTTAGAAAAGATTTATATTAAAATAATGAGAAAGTTAAATATGGAAGGGGATGTATATATAAATAAAAGAAGGAATAAATACCAGGGCAGTAGTTTTTTTGAGGAGAATAAGAGGATGAGAGATGCCATTTATTATGTAACAGTATATAATATAAAAAGTGATGACATTAAAACTTTAATAGAGTATTACTGGAAATACTTGTTGGGAGATAAAGTTTTGGTGAGTATTCTTCCTTGTAAACCATTCTTCTCCAAAGAAGGGGTAGAAATTTAAAGGATATGGTGGTACATGGTAAATTTTCCATGCCAAGAATAGCTATACCAAGAACTATCTTGAGTCGAGGTACAATATGCTGCAATAGATGCAGTATTTGTAAGAATATAGTCAACACATTTAAAAATATAAATGGGGTTAAATTCAAGCCTAGAGACACATACACATGTAGAAGTAGAGGGATAATATATGCATTGAAATGTCCATGTGAACTTTATTACATAGGGGAAACTAAAAGAGAATTTCATGTTAGATTCATGGAGCATATGAGAGATGTTAAAAATATTAGAGAGGATAAAATAATTGCTGCTCATTTTAGGATGTTTCATAATAGTAATTGGTCCCTGTTACAGGGTACTGTTTTAGAAAGTGTAAAATGTTTAAGTATGGATGAAAATGTATTAAAGCAAAAATTATTATATAAAGAAAGCATTTTTATTTTAAAATATAAAACAATGACACCTAATGGTCTTAACAATGAATTAAATTGGAAGTGTTTGCTTTAAGACAAATTGTTGTGTAATTAGTAGGCATGTGTTGTTAATTGAATGTATTATATAGGCAAGTTTGGTTTGTAATTTTGCTGTTTGATATTCCTTGAAGGTGGAAACACTGAAGCGCTAGAGAATAAAAGAAATTTGTTTTTCCCGATTGTCACTTTATTACAGTAGGTGGTTTGTGATCAGTGTTGTTATATATTGTGAAGAAGTGGAGAATTTGTGGTTTATAATAAATTCACAATGTTCGCTTTGACCTTAGGTATAAAAGTAAATCCTTTTAAAAACAAATTAAAATGTCCTTTGGTAATAATAGTGTTGGTGTAATTAAAAATGTTAAAACCATTGTAGCTAAAAATACAACCTTCTTGTGTAATTCCATCCTGTGATTCTATCTCCGGTAGGTTCTGTCCTGTGGTGCCCACCCTTCTGCATTTGATTCCCAAACCTATAATTCACAGGCTCCTTTTTCTTCAGATTTCCAACCTCCTTGGGGGTGGAAATTCTAAAAAGTCCTGAATGTTTAAATTTCCTTGATAGACTTGGTTATTAGTACCCGTATATGCCCATCGTCCTTCATTTCCCCTCTAAAAAAATTGTTGTTATTGTTTGCCCTAAAGGCTTTCGGTTTAGGGTAGTGAGTGTTATGACTGCACTCATTTGTGTCCCTCTCAATTTTCTTAAATTTTCTCTCCTGAAGTTTCTTACATTTCACTTCGATGCTATTCAACATATCAAAATACTTCTCTTTTTCAGTATTTATACTAAAAAGAAAACCATTAACTATTTTATTGTTAACAGTTGCAATTTGATTAAAAACATTTTCCATTTCAACCTCATTATTTTTAATTATAGCTCTCATTATGTCAGCACCACATCTATCAAAGGCCAAAAGTAGTTTTTAAGAGGATTTACTTTTATACCGAGGTCAAAGCGAACATTGTGAATTTATTAGTTGATTTTAAATTATTTATTAGACAGAAAAATCTAGACCTATATTTTAATGAACAGGAAAAAATAAATGCACATAATCCTTTGATCTAGTGGTAGAAAAAGAGTTAAGGGAACAGCTTAAGTATAACAAAGTGATTCCTAACCTTACAAAGGAGGAGAATGATATTTTATGCTAATCTAAGAAAAACAAGAATCTTAGAATTATGAAACCTGATAAAGGTGTGGAGGTTGCTTTAATGGATAATATTGTATATGAAAGGAAAATGTTTGAGTTACTCAGTGATGAAGACACTTATGCAAGAGTTTCTTTGAACAAAGTTAATATTGCTTACAAAAAAGTATCTGTGTGTCTAATTTACTGTTAGAGGGGCTTACTGATATTGAGACATATCATTTTTTAAATGTTGACAAACCTAGAGTCCCCTCCATTTTTGGTATAACCAAGGTCCACAAGAACACCTCAGATCCACCCTGTAGACCTACTGTGTCAGCCCAAGGATCAGTAACTGCACCTCTAGCAATATATATATTGATTTAAAATTAAAAAATAAAGTGTTGAAAAACACAAATATTTTAAAGGATTCTTGGGACTTTTTAAGATGTATAGATAACACTAAACAATTAAATACAGAGTTTTATCACATTGGATGTAGAGGATTTATTTACTTGTATCCCACATGATGTGGGATTACTATGGTTTGAAGAATGTTTAGCTGAATGTAATGTTATTTCTTTTAATGTGTTTCATACATGTTTAGTTTTAATGGATCTAGTCTTGAAAAATAATTTTATATTCTTCCAGAGTGAATATTATAAACAATTGAAGGGAGTGGCAATGGGGGCACACTGTGCCGCAACATATGCTAACATCATTCTCTTATACTGGGAAAATAAATGTGTATTTACGTCAGATTTTAAGAATTACTGGAATTTTTACGGGCGTTTTCTATATGACATATGCCGTTTTTGGAATAGTACAGACACATTTTTGAATTTCTTGAATACATATCTAAAGCTGCTGATTTTTTTACAATTCACATATCAAGTTAACAACTTTGAGCTGAATTATTTAGACGTTAACATACAAAAGGCTGGTAATGGTTTTAAATCCAGAATACATTGGAAACACACATTTTCCAATTCTTATTTGCATTATACCAACGCCAACCCCCCTTATCAGAAAAGAAGGGTAATAAAAGTTCAGTTGGTACGGGCCAGTATAATGACCTCGGATGACCAAGATTTTCAGAGAGAATGTGAATTTATCATGGAAATGTTCAAGGCCAGGGGTTATCCTTGTGATCTACTGTCTGATGTATTGACAGAAGTTACTGAGGCCAGAGATTCTAGATTTGCTCCTATTCTGGGTAGAATTCACCCTTCCTTGGACAAGATTATTTTTAACAAGGACACTGAGAGAGACGGGGGTACATATCAATCTTCCCTAGTTATTACATACGATGGTGAAAGTAACATGGTGAAGAGAGTAATTGACAATGAGTGGAATAGGTTTGCTAGGTTATCAGATTTAAATGTTATATTTGATAAACCAATCAAATGTGTATATAAAAGTGGGCGAAATATCAAAAACATTTTAGGAGGTCCATATCACCAAAATGATGGGATTTTTTCAAGTAATAAAAAAGGAACACACAAGTGTGGTAACTGTCCTGAATGTAGTAACATCCGGACTGGTGATGGTATACATTTGAAATGCAGGAATAAACATATTACAACAAAAGGGTTTGCAAATTGTAATACCACAGGTGTGATATACATTGCTTTGTGTGGTGCATGTGACTCCTTCTACGTGGGCAAGACAGAAGGAAAGTTAAAACAAAGAATGTATGAGCATGGATATGATATAAGAAAGAAAAAGGATAATAATGCCCTGGATAAACACTCCCAATTATGTGGAAATGCTAAGTACCAATTTTTTGTAATAGAAGTAGTGCCTATAGATCCCAGGAGTGGTCCCTGAGTGACCCAGCTTGAGTATAGGGAGCTATACTGGCAACTAGTCTTGGATGCTAGTAATCACCCAGGGCTAAACGGCATGGGTATCTTTAAAACCATTATTAAAGCTTAGATCTGCCAAATTGTAAATAATAGTTTTATTTGACAGCTGGCAATATTGTATTTGATGGCCTCACCAGATGCGCAGTAGCAAGCCCCACCCAAAACCCACCCCCGTGCTATTTTGTAATCTGGCACTAATGAATATGCATTCCCTCAATAGCAACACTAGCATATGTTTCTAGTATGTAGAATCTAGTGTTAATA
This sequence comes from Protopterus annectens, assembly GCF_019279795.1. Classification (NCBI taxonomy): domain Eukaryota; kingdom Metazoa; phylum Chordata; order Ceratodontiformes; family Protopteridae; genus Protopterus; species Protopterus annectens. The sequence continues at coordinate 270,629,370 of NC_056745.1, read as the reverse complement.
TCCATAATGTCCAATAAATCAATATAATTTATATAGCTATGTTGTTTGATACTTTATACTGTGCGATGTTACTGATAGTTCTAATTCTTAAAGACTATCTTACAGTGCTGACTTTATTGTCTCTCTGAGTAAAATATCACCATAAATTTCTAAGTTTAAGAGCAATATTTAAAAAAAATTCCCCTTATTTTGGATGGCCTTTGTCCCACTTTTATTTATGGCTTTGTCCAGATTTCTTGCTCTAAAAGGTTGAGCGGTATATGTGTGTCATTATATATTGACTTCAACCCTCAATGGTGTACAGAAAACCACCAATTTTATGAGGAAAAGAACAAAAATAGGCAGAAATCTGGACAGTTGAGAAGTATGAGTCCACTACGAAAACACATGGGAAGTTGCAGTGACTGTGACAATCCAGCACAATAGGGGTTGCTATCCATGTTCCAAGAAAGTGTTACAACTTTTGAAGTAATGTCATTTTCTGTCAACGTTTTTTATATGTTGTAGCAAACATCACTAAAGTATTGAGTGCGATTTTGTTCTCACTTTTATAAAACCAGGAACAAGCGTGAAGGGGGCAGACTTATTTCTAGGAACATGGACGATGATCATCATTTGTAGTTTGTGTGTGTGTAGCGGTCGTGGATTTAATGCACATATGATTATTAACCTTAATCTGTAATAGGAGAAACTAGGGCATCCAGCTGATTAGAATGCCATGTCAATCATGGCTCATTACATATGCAGACCTTGTCGTCAATCATTCGCGACACGCCCACTTCTGCACAAAATGCAAGGTGAGGCCTTCAAGTACAATATCGCCTGACAACTTATGGTCTTTACATGTTGTATAACTTATATATTTTTTTAATAGTCAGAATTTTACATTTTATATTCTATACAGTCTTAGTATGAGATGTAATATTATTCATGATTTCTCCACTAGATGGTGCCATTTCAATTGGGGGTTTTTTTGTTTTTTTTTCATTCTTTTACAACACCTTTTATCTGTTTTAACATTAAGATATTTTATAGTTATTTATGTGGAATATATTCAATGCATTTATTACTGTTGACATAAACTATTTATATAGTTTTTCCATTTTAACATTACTATTTATACACACAACAGCATATGACTGGTTTTATGCATTTTTATTCATTCAAACATACTCATTCTGTATCTTAGATACTAACTGATTGATGCATTTCATTGGGTAATTTGAATAAGGAGAGGTATTTAAATGACTATTTGTGAAGTATATGCCTAGTTGATGAAGTTTTTGATGAAAACGTAAGGGGAATTGGTTTTACAACATTAACATTTTATGACTGTTTGTGTGCTGTGTGTTCATTACATTTTGACTTGGATTATAACTTTCATTGTGGTGGATCTACTGGTCTCCGTTGCCTTTGTTGGTCAACCTGTGATGGTGTCAGGGCCCACTGATTCTGTGTCATTAGCCATAGGGAGCACAAAGATGAGCTTCTCTCCTGAAAAGATAAACTGAGTAATGTTTGCATGTATTCTTTGGCTGATGGCCAGTAGTGATGGGGGGTGAAGTGTGAGATGAACTGTCAGCCAGCATATTGTCTATTTTCTCCAGTCGAGTATGTCTGGTGGCATCCACAAACAGCTCTGCACTTAGCTGTGTATTCCCTTTAATACTTCACATTTATTTAAATGATTTGTGACAACACCTCTAAATACAACCTTAGTTATGCATGACATGCCACAAAGCGGTACTGTTCACGTAGTCATGCAGCTGTACCAATATCAAATAATTACATCATTTGCACAACATATGCCTATATATGTTTCATGAGGAAGCTGTGTTTGAGCAGCCTGATGCTATATAAGGACACATTACAAATGAGTGGTTTGCAGCTCATGTCATTTGCTGACACAAATGCTAATAGTCACACAATGGTGCTGCTGACCACCTCAATAATCCTTGGGTATAGCAACACAATTTTACATACAATGAATTTCACAAGGTTACCACTGAATCCAAACTTGATATTTTTGTGTATATCACAGCATTACATGTGGATGAAGACTTATGTATCCATGTAATCAGTATGAATTTCTATTCATATATGTCACAGAGCATTTAATGATGTTAGGCATCTGCATGCACACCTGTGCCATACTGCAAGTGGAAATGTGATGGGTGAATGAGAACTGAGTAGAATGTTGATTTGCTCCACTACAAAACCCAATACTTTAATAAGCCAACAATATACATAGTTTCATCCCATGTTAATGGTTCTCAGGCGGCCTATTACTACAGCTCTTATAGAAGGAACAAATAATAAAATGGCAGCTGAGACCATCAATGCAGTACCTCATGTCACAAAATGTAATACACTCTTGTTGGCATACCATACATGTCAATGACAGCAACATTGACATGTGAAATGTTCATAAGGTCATAGTTCATACTAAGCTAATGGCCAACATCACATGAAATCCTAGACATTATTATAACATTTAAAGGAAACTACCTATAACTATATGATGGAAGATGATAAGGCTATGTGTGTATTTATTTGATTGCATTACATAGTGCTTATCTTCATATGTGACGTGCAAAACCCCATCACAGAATTAGCAATCACATAACCAGTGGTCAGGAGATGACTTGCAGTGGCACATGGAAGAACTCTGCTTCATGATGTATGTATGCATCTTTGACATGAGAACATCCTCCACTCATCTACAGGAAGGATGTGATGTGGCCAGAGGAAAAAAGGGGATGTTGTATGCATGGGTCTACATTAAAGGATTTCCTAAGCTGTAGTGAAATGAAAAGTGATTCAAAAGATTAGAGAATGACTGTAATGTAATACCAACCATACACACAGCAGTAGACTGGTACTAATTTGAACATTACACCAGTGTAGGTATATAAACGGAATTCCATACAATGTAACAGTAACACCGCCAAATATATCTGACTTTAACACTGTCACTTTCCACTTTATGGAGTATGATACCATCCCCACCCCCCAGTAAGGAAACCTCCATAAAAAACTTTTCCAAAGCCAACTTCATGCTACTCAAGTCAGACGTTAAAAACTTCATGACAACCATGCAGATGGGAACTGAAAGTTCAACTGTTGAGTCCTACAATAAGACACTGTACAAGCACATCCACTCATGCATGAATCGTGCCATCCCAAATAGAACCAAGATGCTCTCCTCCAAAAAAAGGAAGCCAATCTGGTGGTCCCCTGCCATAAACAAACTTTACAACAAAAGGAAGAAATGTTGCAGTAAAGAGGAAAATCCCAGGATGCAAAAAACTCCCTTACCAGTCTCAGTAAGAAGCAGAGATCCCTCATAAAATCCTCCAAAGCTAGTTACGAAAATAAAATTGCCAAAGATTCCAAAGACAACCACAAGGCATTCTATAACTATGTCAAGAATCTAAATGGCAATGCTCAGATGTGCTCTGAGCTACAACAGAATGGCATTAAATATACTGACCCCAAGGATATTGCCAATATCCTGGCAGATCAATTCAGTGCCAACTTCACCCCCCTCTCACCCCCTAAATGGCCCATCTCAATACCGGAAGATTGCTAAATTCCAGTAATCTCCAAAGCTAACAATACAGCATCCATGGGACCAGATGACATCCTGGGCTGTGTACTACATGAACTACAACATTAGCTGGCACCTCACTTAACTGTCATGTTTAATCATACCCTCACCTCAGGCTTCATGCCCACTGAGTGGCACACAGCTACAGTTATCTCACTCCACAAGGGCGATCCACCTTGGATCCCAGGAACTACCGCCCCATTAGTCTGACGAGCCTGATCTGCAAGGCCATGGAAAGTATTATCATGGAACTTATAAACAAAGACATTGGCAACCTTAAAACATTGGACCCCACCCAGTTTGGGTTCATGAAGGGCTGATCTTGTCTCCTGAACCTGATTGACTTCTTCAAATCAGTCTCCAGAGCCGTGGATGAGGGTAAGGCAGTCCACACAGCCTATATGGACCTCGCCAAGGCCTTTGACACCATCCCCCACTCTGGAATCATAGATAAACTTACTAAGCTGGGCAGTAATCCCTATGTCACTCGATGGGTTGCCAACTGGCTTACTGACAGAACTCATACTGTAAAAGTAGCTGACTCCAAATCCAGCTCCAGACTAGTGACAAGTGGAGTACCTCAGGGTTCAGTCCTGGGACCTCACTTGTTTGACATCAACTTCTCTGAAGTACAGGCCAACACTAAGAGACACTGGCTATCAAAGTTCGCAGATGATTGCAAACTGGGAGCCATTATTGAATCCCCAAATGATGTGGATACTCTACAAAAGGGCCTTACAGAAACAGATGCGTGGTGCCAGAGCCATGGACTCAAGTACAATGCCAAGAAATGTATAGTTATCCCCTTTAGGGAAAAAAACATATACCCGTGAATTACCACATAAGTGGCAGTACACTAAACACCAAAACTGTTATAAGAGACTTAGGGACACAGGTAGACAGTGGTCTAATCTTCAATAACCACATCACCACAACAGTCAGGAAATCCTTCTATGTGGCACACCTCATCACTAAGGGCTTTTCATCCAGAAAAAAGGAGGTCATTGTCCTACTGTACTTATCTCTCATTAGACCCATTATAGAATACACTGCCCCATTTGGTATGTACCTCTCAAGACATCTGCAACAACTGGAAAGGGCGCAGAAATACCTCACTAAAAGAATCACAGGCCTAAAGCAGATAACCTATGCTGACCGCCTTAATAAACTCCAGCTGTACTCTGTCACATATTGTATATTCTGAGGTGATCTCTGCTTAACATACAAGGCCATGTCAAACCCAGAGCTGTTGGACATGCTATACTTAAAGAAATCCCAATCCCTCAGAGCCACATGCTCCAGGGATATAAACCTTGTCATCACAATACACAAAACATGCTGGAGGGATAGGTTCCTGACCAAGACACTCCCCAGACTCTGGAACAGACTGCCCATATATGTCAAGCAGAGCGCCTCTTTGGCCCTCTTTAAAAGGAGCCTTGATGATTGGATGGGAGAAAGGAAATTCACCCCGGGGATCACGTCAGTCGCCCTGCTAGACAGGGGTCCAGGGAAGTAAATAGTGTGGGAAGAAATAGCCAGGGAATTGTTATGGCAAGGCTTGTATAGGCCCTAGGGCCGATAGCCTAGTATCAACCTATGAACCTATGAATCATTGTATGCTAAGGAGAACATGTAGGAATGAGTGTCTGACATGGATGTGGAGTCACACCTCAGTGTAAAATTGTCTCAAAAACATTATTTGAATGGATACACACTCAAGTTGACTGCTGTCAGATCAGAACCCCTAAATATCCAGTTACAGAACCTGGAGAACACAGTACGTAACAGTACTGCCACAGCACACATTTGAATTGAATGATGTTAGAGTGTACTTTATACAGGATGACATCATCAGTGTATGTTACAGGACGTTGTTCAAAGGAGTGTCTGACATAGCTGTGGACTCACATGCCATTCTAAAATTGTCACATATTAATTTTTGAATGAACACACACACACACACACACACACACACACACACACACACACACACACACACACACACACACACACACACACACACACACAGAGCAGTTGACTGCAGTGAGATTACAACTCCTACCTAACTAGTTATACCAGCTAGAGAACAAGTCTGACATTTGCACTGCTGCTGCTGCGGCTGGACAATTTATAGTGGATGACATCCTCCTTGGATATTCGCGAGAAGATGTCTGGAGGCCTGCATGAAATGGTTGGGTAGGCATGTATGCCTGTCAAGATATTAGTTCTGCATGTGACTTGGATTTATGATAGCAGGATACAGACTAATATCCCTCTGGCTATGCACACATACACTTAGGCATACATAGAGACACACACATAATGTGGCTCCTGTGGTAATTTAACACAAATGTAAGTATTTTGTTCCCTTCTTCAAAACACAGTATTTAATGATTGCAGTACCTTTGAAGTATGTTTTTGCCTTGTCCTAGTGGCCTTTGTGTATGATTCCATCATCATTCTAAGATGTGGGTGACATATCCTGTTATAAGAGTTGCACACAAATTGTGGATTTTGTACTTCATGTTGTGTTTTCAATGTGCAGATATACTGTAAAAGACAGCTTCTCAAACTAGATGCAAAAAGGTTGTCTGGAATGCATGTAGCAGAAATGAGATATATGCAGCTGTTTCCCAGTATCTTGTGCACATTACACAGTTATTGTCACATACAGACACACATTTTTGTTATCAGCATGGATGCAACTGTGTATGTACAGTGTTCATATTTGTGAAGAACTGTTGTCCACATTAATACATGTATAAGACAATCTGAATATCTATTGTCAGAACAAAGGTTTAGATGACATAACAATGCAGTTGTATTTATTCATGTAGTGTAGTGATTTTTTGGGAACTAGCACTAACATTCAAGTTTTCAAGTGCATGGGTGCAGGGCACACATGACTCAGTGTAAATAGGTGTTCAGTCAGTAAAAAAAAGTGTTTTTACATGAATTTTACTGGGATGAAGACTAACTGGGCAATAAACATATGTAATACATACTAATCAGCTCTTTTTATAGTGCACCGCTGAGCAGCTGGTTTGCGTGATCAATGGCAAAGTGTTTGCACAAGCAAGATACACATTTAATGACTACTAATGGAAATTGAGAAGTACTTATCCATGTTGGCTATGATAGAAATAGCTAACAGATACTATGGTGTGTGTTCATAAGGTAGTTTCTAATGCATATGCTGTGTCATACATCTTATGACATTAAAAGCTATTTGTAATGCTTTCCTCATTTGCGCAGAGTTAAACAATAAGCAAATGTAGTTATATGCTTTATTGAGAAATACTATTACTTCTATTGGGTTGCTTTCCTCTCCGCAAACATGCTAAGTGGAGAGGTGAAGCAGTCAGCGCTTTGGAAAGTACTGAGTGTAATAAAAACACCTGTTGTCTAGCTGACACTGTGGCAGTGAGCTTGTATTTTGAGAACAGATGATACAGGGTTCGAATCCATCTCACTGATGATACAAGGTTTGAATCCAGTTCATTCTAATTTTTGAACATATGTATTCAGGATGTAATTAATAATTGCATGTGATAATTTCTGCAAATGTGAGAGAGAACATCTACAGTGAAGTACTGTATAAAAAGGAATAGTACTCAACTGATTTATGTCAACAGTACACATATGGATTTGCATATTCATCCATTCATCAGTCTAAATAAATATTATAGGAAATATTTAAAATGATTGCCTTTATTCTGCTTTCCTTTATTCTGTGTTTCTTAGTAAAGTGTATTTAAGAAGTGCTGTGTGGAGGTAACCACACTATGTCATAGGATGTGAAGAGCCATTCACCATCACTCGGCACTAGTGTGTGATACCAAATACTTTGCAAATGCAGTGGACAAAAAGTAAAGGGCTTCATTAGGGATTTATTATTCATGTGTGTGGTGCATGATTCTATTTTTTGACCATATTAAAGGTGTGAAAATGGGGTAGATAGGAAAGTGGTGAAATGGGGAGCAAGCAAGGGGAAGAACAAAGGGGAAGCAATATATTAATGTGCAAAAGTGAATTAGGAAAGGACCATAGCTATCCACTTCTTCAACAGTGTAATATGAACATGGATAGTATATTGGATAAATTTGGACTGTCACCTCAACAAAGATGGGTGACAACAATGCAATGATGTTGTATAGCCAATTGTACTGAATCAAGTGTGTCAAGAAGAAATGTGTGAAGTGGAGAGCTATGTATGGGATGATATTTTTATGGGACAAGTGCCCATTTTTTATTTTATTTCAGTAAGAAAGGAATGCTGACTAAGGTATGTAAGAATGTCTGGTAAGTAGGGTAGGTGAGGAAGCGGTTGCAGGCAAACAGGACAAACAAGACAGAGACAAGGATAATGAGGGACACAAATAGTTGGAGGACACCATGACTGGGGATAGGGAGGGGACATCAGAAGCCTATGCCCATCATCATGGGGACAGAGAGAATCTAATCCTCACCATCAGAATTGTCATCACCATCACCTTCCTCAGCTTGCTGTGGGAGTGCATTCCAGTGAGCATCTTCTCCATCTGGTTAAGCTGTGAACCAGTGGTACTTTTCACAACCTCTTGCACAATCTGGCATCTCCTGACAGGTGATAACATTACCACCTCCACCAATACTCCTGGATGGTACCACTGTGCCAGCTTCTGGGGTAATGCTACCTGATACTGAGGGCCCAGGTAGTGCAAGGGCTGAAGAGGCAATACTGCCAGTGTTGGCCTCAGATGTGCTGGGTGGTGGTGTGGCAGCCATTGAAGGGATGGCAGGCTACCTCCCTGTTCTGGAAAACATTTAGTCATTTGTCAGAAATTGATGACATCAGAATGTTGTGAACACACATAAAAAAGAGAGATAAGGGGTAAGAGAGGAAAAGAGAAAACATAATTAGAACCATCATATGTTACATACAATGAATTATTATGATATAAATATGTTTACTTTTACACTAATTATACTTTTTAAAAACTACATACTAGGACTGATAATTGTTCCAAGCAATCCTTACAATATGCATATATTGCACTTACATTTTTTCCAAATAATATAAATTAAATTAACAGCATGGCGTTGATGCCAATTTAGTTGACATTGTTATGTAATTTACTTTTAAATTATTTTATGATATATTTGTTACCTGTGGGATTTGAACCTACAACATCTGAATACACTATTTCAATTGATTACTACAAATGTCTTGAGCTATAGAATGATGCATGGATGCTTGATTTTACAGTTAAGATATGCAAGCTTAATTTGCTACTGAAGTACAGAAGAGCAAAATCAAAATTTTTGATAAAATAATAATTATTTGGTGCTGTATGCATACCCCTTGCTTCTCTTAATCTTTCTAAGCATTCAGCATGGGCCTCCCTGTTCACTGCAATCTCCTAGGTGGTTGTAAAATAAAAAGGAGAAAAAAAGACAAGAGCATTATGCATACCAATCTTGGCTATATCCAGCTTTCTATATAATTTAAAGTATCTTTATCTATATACTTACACAGCTGTGGGATGTCAACAGTCCTAAACTCATCCATTGACTGGTTGAGTTGTGCCTGCTTGCACCTTTTCAGGTCATTGAAGTGGTGTTTGCATTGCTCTCCAGAGCAAGGAATGCCAGTTGAACTGGAGACAGCCTTGGCAAGACTATTTCAAGCCTCTGATTTATATTGAGACCCATTGTAGTCCCCCTGCAATAGCCTACAGCTGTGGCACTTTACAAGGAGTCCAATAAAGATTCTGGACTCCTCTACACCCAATCTTTGAACCCTAAATTAGTCACCTTCCTTTCTTGCTCCTGCCATGTCAGTACAAGTCATAAAGTAACAGTTCCTGCTAGTTTGTGTTATCATGTTTAAGGCTACTGCCCTAACCCACACAATGATGCCAACTGCATTTGCATGATGTTAAATGGAGAGCAACAATGCCAAACAGACAGGAAGGCAGTTTATGATTTAGAAATGGTAATGTGACAGTTGGTATTAACTTATGGGTTTGATGATGCTGTACCTGTTAGATGACTTAACTTTTCAGACATGTATTTGGTGTATACATTTTAGGACCTGACATTTTTGTGTGGCTTTACACACTTATAACAGTAATTAGTACAATGTGGGATTCAAACCTATGTAAAATGGACCAAATATATTCTTCTACATGTTTTTTATTGTTAGACATGCTCGCTAATTATATGGACACATGAAAGAGTGAGTAGATAACCATGTATGCATATGTGACCTGACAAGGACCTGATTTATACATTCATGTGTATCTGACTATAATTGAATTATGAAGTCCATCTCACAGAAGAAAAGACACTTTTAAGTACAGAAAGACAATTGCTAGTATACCCTCAGGGATACATATAATCCATATGATCTCCAGTGCTATATATAGTTATTATTTCTAATTATCTTTACATTGTTCTTTAGTTTTTAAAATTGACTGGACAAGCAGAAATAAAATTTGGAGTGTACTAGATTAGAACACTGGATCAATTGTGTTGTGGGCATTAACTTATAGCAGTGGCCAGAGGGAAGGCTGGCTATCAGGTGTATTTTTACAATTGTTACTGTGCAGAGTACTCATTGCAACTAAGACCTTGTTTGTCAGACCTGCTGAGTTGTTAAGCATGATATCTCTGTGACATGAAAGTTCAGAACATAAATGTTTAATTGTCAAACCATAACTGAACTGATACACACAGTTAGACATTTAGCATAAATTATATCCTGTGTTTGCTCAATGCATCTGCTATACATAATTATTTGTATATGTAATTATTTATTTATTGTGAATTTTTTTATAAAGTGATGTGGAACAGCATTAATAAAAGTATTGAGTTTGCTGGATTAGAACACCAGCTCACATTGTACCCTTTAACTTACACCTGCTGCCACAGTAAGAACTAGGCAGCAGCTGTATATTTTCACATTAATTACTGTGTATGTGTGTTGACCTTCATGCAACACCACTTGTCATGTGTGGGCTGTGGAAGACCACACATGTTACAATATATCCTTTTTCAAGTTGACAATGTCTGCTTGTTGTCTGCAGGTGTTATGAACCTGCAGGTGTTGTGGAAGTTTGCTGACTGCCACACAACACAGCTTAGCATGTTTGCACGATGGTCAGCAAAAGATGCAACAATGCATCCTTTTCGAAACTGACAATGTCTGACTATTGTCTGCAGGTGTTCTGGTCCTGCAGGTGTTGTTGAAGTTTGCTGACTATTGTGCAACACCTCTTAGTGTATTTGTGCGATAGAAGGCAAAATATGTAAAAATGTATCTTTTATGAAACTGACAATGTCTGCTGGTTGTCTGGGCCATTACCCAGTGTTTGTGTGTAGGTGAGCAACATGTAGATGTCATTAGCAAAGCTCAACATGTATTAATATTGTCAAAAAGTGTTTATACATTTTTATCACTAGAAGATAAATGTGTGACTTGAACCTTGGTATACATGCACATTATGTGCTGTGTGGTTCATCGTGTTTACCAGGTGTGCTACAAACATACTTGATTTACAGGTTTAATTTATGCTGTCTTTATCATAGAAACAACTTCTATTAATTTTGATTTATTTTGCTGTTTTGCCCTATTTGTGCTAAGCTGCATGTCACACAAATAGTGATATTTAAAAAAAAGGAAACATAATCAACATTGCGAAATACATTTCAACATACCTTACAGATTTTTACACAAGTCTGGATTTGAACTGTCAGTCTCATGAAACAAAAAAAAAACACCAGCAGTGTCTTATCTGTCTTTGCTACATAAACAACTTTGCCACAATAATGCAAATCATTGTGCATACAAACAAGTCCCATTTTCTCCACAGTATTAACAAGATATATACACGTGTACAGTCTCAGTTGTTTGTGCATGTGTAGCTTACATATGTACTGCAATGAGTGATCACATAACCATTTATAATTTTGTTTTCAACAACGCAGCTCTGTCTTCACTTTGTATTCTGTTCATTCTTCTCTTAACTGTGCTGTACTCTCAGACATGCAGGGTACAGAGCAGTTTGTATAATTTCCCTTAAAATGTAAGATAAAATTACATGACAGTAAAATACAGTTTTCAGCACAGGGAGTACAGTTTATTAGTGAACTAAATTGAGAAATGTGTGCTGTTCACTTCCATTTAAAAACTTGCTACAGTTACTTCTACACTTTGGAAGTGTATCCAGGGTGACACACCCACTGCAGGTTAGTCTGAATTGTTGTTGTGTCTTTTTTCTCCCTCACACTAATCAATGACAGTTGCAATCCAATTAGCAACTAACACTGGGCTAGTACTTACACTATGTTTATACCTGCTACACAAAGTCAAACATTTGGGATTCAGCAATTCTAATAAGTTCACACCTAATTTGCATCTTCACCATGCTCACAGGCTTGAATCCACACTATACAAAGGTAACCATGTAGCTAGGGAACTTGAAGGTGAGGAGAGTTGTGTATGTGGAGAACACAGAAGACTGCTAATCATTAAGATTTATCTGTACAAGAGGTTTCTGATCTTGCTAAGGTATAATTGTATTTTTCAAGGGCATGCTAGATTTGCTAAAACATTAGAAAGATAAAAAATGTATATATATATATATATATATATATATGTATATATATATATATATATATATATATAGTTCACTACTGGGATAGGCATTTTTTTTAGGTATTTCACTTTCTCAGATAGATGGCCCTTATTAACTTTCATTGCAAGTGTTAGTTACTACTGGTTATTTTACACTCTTCTTATGTTATTTCAGGGGAAATGTAATGTACTGTCAATGACACAGTGGGTGTTAAGCATCTAAGATGACCCATAAATATTTCAAGGGGAGTGCAGGGCACAGTGAGAGGTTATTGGCAACTATATAAAATTGACTTTCCTGTTGTAAATATTTACACATATTTTGTGAGAAATGAACAAACCAAAAATAGCGGCAAAATAAACTGGAGATCGCTTAAAAACACAAAGCAAGTTTAATAAGCGCTTTCGGAAAGGTTAATACTTTTCCTTCATCAGACATCTTGCAACGTAATTAATTCTCCTTATATAACCTTACTTGCTGTTAATTAATCACAATCAATTAACCAATACAAGAAAGAGAAAATAAAAGGGAAAGAAACAGTTAAGTAAATAAACTTAAACTAAACAGTAGACGAACCTTAACAGCTACAGACTAAACATACATATCCTATTAGATTAGATATACCATTACCTTCTAGGTTTAATACCAGTTACTAAGTTATTGTTAAAAATCCTATAATTCATTTGAATTCAGTACATAAAAAATAGATTTATATGTATTAAATTGAATAAAATAAACAAATACTATAAACACATTCTCGTTCCCCTAAAACCGAAGTGCAACAGACTTAAATGATGGACAACCTATACAAAAACATTATTTAGAACGATAAAAATCCACTATTCGATTATACATATAATTAAATAGATTCAATATGATCTATACCAAAAACAAAAACATTATTAAATATGTTAACCAGTAGTAAATATTATAATGAATTCATTTCAGTTCATTAATGAATATACTAGAATTCATTTTAAACATTCTATTTTTGACCTCAAGCAAATCACCTCTTCATGGCTAATTTCCTTAGAATGCACTTAAGAGACATAAATTCGTTTAGCCCTGGTGGGGCATATGCTATTGTTCTAATCTGTCAACATAATTCTTGGATTTCTAAATCAAATTGCCATGAACTACCCATAGGATCAAATGGTACTTGCCATAACACTGTAAACTTGAAACTATGATCTGGGTTATCAACCAAATGCCTTGCTAGGGCATTGGTATTGTCCTGCTTCTTAATTGCGTACTGGTGTTCGTAAATACGCTGCTTTAGTTCCCTCTCGGTTTTACCTATATAAAATGCGGTACATGCCTGGCATGTGGCAGAATAGACAACAGCTTTTGTTGTGCATGAATATCTACCTTGAATTTTGTATTTCATATTTCCAATACTCACTTGGTTGTCAAGTGTGTAAAAACTTACACTGACGGCATGCCCCACACTTAATCATACCTTTATTTTTAATGTTAACAGTTTTAATTTGATGCTCTAATAGCATTTTAATATTGGGACCCCTCCTATAGGTGATCTTTGGTTTATCACCTAACAATTTACTCAAACCAGTATCTTCTAATATTAGTACCCAATTTTTATTAATAATTTCTCTGATTTCATGACTTTCTAAACTATAAGTACACAAAAAACTTACTCGAAAATTTTGCACAACCAAACATTGGTTAATTGATTGTGATTAATTAACAGCAAGTAAGGTTATATAAGGAGAATTAATTACGTTGCAAGATGTCTGATGAAGGAAAAGTATTAACCTTTCCGAAAGCGCTTATTAAACTTGCTTTGTGTTTTTAAGCGAGCTCCAGTTTATTTTGCCGCTATTTTTGGTTTGTTCAACAGTTTGGAGTTTGTTTGTGGTTGTAGTCTTTTGGTATGGCGAGCGATTTACTGGCAGCACTGCAAGGCTCAATGTTTTTACAAGTTGAGCACAACAGCAGTAGGAATGACAGTTTAAACGAGAACAACGTTAACGGAGAGGCGAATGCCGTCGGAAACCTAACAGTGTTAATTCAAGTTCTTTTAAGCCGAGTGGACGGCTTAACGCAGCGGATGGACAACATTACAAAAAATAGTAACTCTATGGTGAGTGGTGATACTAGGTCAGTCAATAACTTGATGCGAGAGGTGGGAGACTCAAATAACATCGTTGAGAACTCTGATGTTCACCAGCTTTTTAATGACAACTTGCCGAACATCGGGGGTGCTTCCAACCTTGGAACAAGACAGCGTATACAGCCTGAGTCGAGTCCTAATGGTATTCAACCTACTCAAGAAACAAGAAATAATTCTTTGCCCATTTTGGGTAATTTTTTGAACAATATCTACTCATTTAGTGATGTTGTATTAAACTCTGCAGCTCAAGAAGAAGTGGCACCGGTGAGTAATATTGTAACAAGCATCAATGAGTTTGATAATAAACTATTTAGGTGTAGAAAGCTCCAACTGGAGATTTCTTACTTGGAAGAGTGCCTAACAAAAAAACTTATTCCAAAGGGTCTTAGGCAATGGAGGTATCCAGTTGGCTTAGTGGAAGGATCGGACTTCCATAAAACTCTTTTGGAACTGTTTAACAAACAGGGGTTCGAGTTTATTACCATCCTAATAAATCATTATAAAACAGAAACTGCTTCATTAAAGAGTGAGTTGGAAATTTTAGAACATGTAATCAAATCGCATTCAGATTTCCCTCGATACAAATACGATTATAAGCGTATTTTTACTAGTATAGAAGCGGCTATGACTAAACTTTTGAATGGTAAAAAGAAAAAAATAATTAGGGATGAGCATCAATACCAAGAAGGAAAAGCGTATCCTCGACCCCCAGTAGTTTATAAACCTCCTGGTGACAAACAAGTGTTACTACAATCACCACATAATATACACCAGTTCAATGCTACGACCCCAGTTGGAGAAAGTAGCATGACTGTTGATCAAGGGCCAGTCCTTTGTAGAAGCGAAAGGATAAATAACATTAATAACAATAGGAATGTTCAAAATGCTATATATAATCATGGTAATGTGGCTGCTCAGCGACAGCAAGATTGTGACACTGTTAATCAACCTGGAACAAGTGATCAACAGGTTTTTCCAAAGGGCCAGTACAACCAGCAGAGGAGGTCGAACCCGAACAACAATCGTGGCCGTCAGAAGAACAAATGCAACCAGCGCAGGCATTAGACCAACCATGCAATGGCAGTCCTCAGATTTTAACAAGTCTTAGTGGGGACTTTCAAGTTTACAATTTTACTGTGTTACAAATACCCCAGGACATTGTTGAGTTTTTTTCTAAAGGCTTTACTTTTGTGCCTGATTTTCATATGAACACAGTTAAAACTATACTAGATCTCAAATTATTTGTTCGTGAACTTAACCTCAATGCCCTCATGGGACCGACTAATCCTTTTTCCAACTCTCTGAGAGTGTCTAGTCTATTTAACCCTCCCCTTCATCCAAACTTACTGTTGTTTGAGAAGCTGAGCGAAATTGATTTAAGAACCCTAAGCTCTAATATACATACAAACAGGAAAGTTATAAGTAATGTTAACAATTTTGAACACGATTTCATATTCTTATTACATAAATGTAATATAAGAGTAATGAAGCCAGATAAGGGGGGTGGTTTAGTTTTAATGGATCAGAATACGTATGTGCAAAAGATGAAGGTACTTGTTAATTCTCCAGCCTACAATTTGGTAAGTCAAAATGAGCTCAATATAGCATATAGAAAAATTAAGTCTGTTTTACAAGACTTATTTTTGGAAGGCTCTATTGACATGGACTTGTACAATTATCTATCAATTTTAGCCCCAAGGATTCCAGCATTATTTGGCACACCGAAAATCCATAAAAATATTATCGACCCCCCTTTTAGGCCCATAGTTGATGGGCGAGGATCGATTACTTATGGGTGTGCCAAATACGTTGACAGTATTTAAAATCCCTAATCCTAGGAGAAAGACAAATCTCCAAGGATTCTTGGAGTTTTTTGACAGATTTAGCAAAGGTCCCTTTCCATCATGATTACCTATTTTTAACCGTAGATGTTAAGACCTCTATACGGTGATACCACAGAATATAGGACTGGAATGGATTAGGGATTTTATGCATGAAAGACAAACTAAAGAAAATAGTATCTATTTGGTTGAAACCCTCCTCCAATTAGTTCTAACTAATAGTTTTATGTGGTTTGAGGGGCAAATCTACCTCCAAAAAACAGGGGTAGCCATGGGCTCCCCATGTGGAGGTAGTTTTGCCAACTGTGTCATGGCTCACTGGGAGAAGACTTTTCTTTTCAACAATACCCTATTTAAAAATAATGTCGCCTGGTACATCTGTTACCAGGATGACATGTTTTTTTATTTGGAAAGGTCCCAGTGAGCTAGTCCCAGTATTTATTTCCACTATTTCGGCTTTCACTGATTTTTTAGAATTTACATATGAAACACAACAAAATCATATTAGTTTTTTGGATGTACACATACATAAAGACTTTGAAAGGGCCAAGTTTAGGAGCACAATTTATAGGAAACCTACTTATTCGAACTCATTTCTTCATTATACAAGTTGCCACCCTCACCATCAGAAAAGAGCGGTCATAAAAGGCCAAATGGTGAGGGCGGCGAGAATGGTTTCCGATGAAAATGACTTTCTAGATGAATGTTTATTCTTGGAATCAATGTTTATCAAAAGAGGATATCCTGCTTCCTTAATAATAAAAATTTCATCAGAAGTCATACATAAGAGGAAGTCAGGACATTTTAAGCCCCTTTTGGGTAACATTGAACCAGAAAATGAAGTAAATGAAAATAGTTTAGGCAGTGACACTTCCTGTTTGGTTGTGCAAGATTTTCGAGCAAGTTTTTTGTGTACTTATAGTTTAGAAAGTCATGAAATCAGAGAAGTTATTAATAAAAATTGGGTACTAATATTAGAAGATACTGCTTTCAGTAAATTGTTAGGTGAAAAACCAAAGATCACCTATAGGAGGGGTCCCAATATTAAAATGCTATTAGAGCGTCAAATTAAAACTGTTAATGTTAAAAATAAAGGTATGATTAAGTGTGGGGCATGCCGTCAGTGTAAGTTTTTACACACTGACAACCAAGTGAGTATTGGAAATATGAAATACAAAATTCAAGGTAGATATTCATGCACAACAAAAGCTGTTGTCTATTCTGCCACATGCCAGGCATGTATCACATTTTATATAGGTAAAACCGAGAGGGAACTAAAGCAGCGTATTTACGAACACCAGTACGCAATTAAGAAGCAGGACAATACCAATGCCCTAGCAAGGCATTTGGTTGATAACCCAGATCATAGTTTCAAGTTTACAGTGTTATGGCAAGTACCATTTGATCCTAGGGGTAGTTCATGGCAATTGGATTTAGAAATCCAAGAATTATGTTGGCAGATTAGAACAATAGCATATGCCCCACCAGGGCTAAATGAGTTTGTATCTCTTAAGTGCATTCTAAGGAAATTAGCCATGAAGAGGTGATTTGCTTGAGGTCAAAAATAGAATGTTTAAAATGAATTCTAGTATATTCATTAATGAACTGAAATGAATTCATTATAATATCTACTACTGGTTAACATATTTAATAATGTTTTTTTGTTTTTGGTATAGATCATATTGAATCTATTTAATTATATGTATAATCGAATAGTGGATTTCTATCGTTCTAAATAATGTTTTTGTATTGGTTATCCATCATTTAAGTCTGTTGCACTTTGGTTTTAGGGGAAAGAGAATGTGTTTATAGTATTTGTTTATTTTATTCAATTTAATACATATAAATCTATTTTTTATGTACTGAATTCAAATGAATTATAGGATTTTTAACAATAACTTAGTAACTGGTATTAAACCTAGAAGGTAATGGTGTATCTAATCTAATAGGATATGTATGTTTAGTCTGTAGCTGTTAAGGTTCGTCTACTGTTTAGTTTAAGTTTATTTGCTTAACTGTTTCTTTCCCTTTTATTTACTCTTTCTTGTATTGGTTAATTGATTGTGATTAATTAACAGCAAGTAAGGTTATATAAGGAGAATTAATTACGTTGCAAGATGTCTGATCAAGGAAAAGTATTAACCTTTCCGAAAGCGCTTATTAAACTTGCTTTGTGTTTTTAAGCGATCTCCAGTTTATTTTGCCGCTATTTTTGGTTTGTTCAACAGTTTGGAGTTTGTTTGTGAGAACTGAGTTGATAGCATTTATAACAATCTAATTATGGGGTATGCATTAGTTTGTACAAACTGTCAATTGCCTGTAGTTTTGGGGGTGGGACAGCTATTTGTGTGTTGCCACAACAAAAGTTGTGCTTTAAAAGGTTTACTCTTGAAAATGTGTAGCCATCCTGTTCTTTCTGTGGTAAAGATTACATTTTTCCATTGGTATTCCTTGTTTCGGAGCAAACGTTTGTTTGTGGGTGAGTGTGAGTACGACCTCATAACTTTATATTTTAATAACTGAACTGTGTTTCTCCAGTGGTTAATGCTGAAAATATAATGTGTGTGAATATAAGCAGGGATTTCATTATGTGATATTTATGTGTTGTATCCGTCTCTGTTTTATGCCACGTAGCACCAAGTCTACCAATGCACGTAAACCCCCTTTCAGTAACTCAGAAAATGACATCATAGTCCACACATTCAGGTACCATAGCACCTTTCTGCTTAAGAGAGGAAGTGGGGATATGGCTGCCAGAATGCAGATTTGAAAGCTGCTAGTTAATGATGTAAATGCCATAGGGGACCACACCAGGACTTGTGATAAGGTGTGTCATAGGGCCACTAATATGATTTCATAAACTCAGAGGAGAGCAGCTGCAGTTGCCCATGAACAGCTGGCTATGGGGGGGGGGGGGGAGCAGCTTGTGACTAATGTTGGTGCTGATGTGTCTGGGAGGACAAGTATGTGCCATGAGGAGCTTCCAAGTAGACTAACATATGTCAATTTGTAGATTTGCTTGTATAGTAAAATACTGTAATAGATCATGTGTTTTTATTTTATTTTATTTTTGGAAGAATCTATTAATAAGTTGCTTTAGTTAATTATGCATTTTTGTTCATTACACATGGGCTTTGGATGGACATGTCAGCCAAGTTTCTGTTAAAAATACTGTTACTGGACATACAAACAAAAAATATGTGTTCACTGTCCCCCTGTGTTATTGCAATTATAACGATTGCATTCTTATCTTGCTTCGGTTCTTCCAGGACCATCCTCTCTAGCAAGTGTGGATTTATCTGCACATGGTAAGGCAAACATTTTTATTTGATTATCGATGACCATTTGTCAGAAATATGCATTTATCCCTATGCGTGAGGTGGGTGTCATGAGTGCGTGTATTGCTATACCATCTGTGACAGTGGCACCAATGTTAGCTTATTATCATAATATTACATTGCAGTGTAGGTATTCATTTTGTTCCTGTGTTTGTTGCTTATTATCACAGGTGATTCTCACAGCTAAAGTGTAGGACTCATCATCTGATGTCTGAATATTGTCAAACTCTGATGATGGGGGTGGCCAAACACAGGCACAATTAGGGGATGTACAGGCTATTTATTTATTTATTTGACATTTGTTTACCAAGACAGTCTGAATGGGGCACAAACTGCCCATTTTCAGGGGAGGCCCAGGGAGAAATGCTCCTCAATCACAATATTTCAAAAATCAAGGATAGATATTTTAAATCACAAAGCATCATATTACAGTACAAATATAAGAGTGAAAGAATGTTGTAATGAGAAAAATATAGAATATATGTTTTATAGCAGAGTGCAATGAAAATAACATGGGGTGAAGAGAATATGTGAGGAAAAATTCAATAGTCATATTGTTACATAGATTAGTATGTGGTAAATGAGCCCCAAGACAATTCTAATAAGACATTTAAGGAGATATCAGAGATTATATGATTAGGGACAGTGAGATGAAATTGAGTGATGTTTTAGTATGAGACAGGTGTTCATAGATTAGTTAGAGAAGGAAGAAGGATGGAGAGAAGGAGATTATAAGAAGAGTGCAGAGTAGTGTGTCTTCAGGTATTTTAGATGAGTAGGGAGGTCTGAAGACATGAATTAAATACAGTTAGGTAGTAGGGAAAACAAAATGGAATGGAGTAGGAAGCTGTAGTGGCTAGTGAAATGTGATCTAGGCTGAAGGGTGTGAGTGAAAAATAGTGAGTAAGTTCAGCCAGGATTGGCACAGGAGTAGGTCCAATATTTTGTAAGATATTCTTTTAGGGAGCATTTAAAGGTGGGTAGGTTAGAAATATTTCTGGTGGTTAGAGGTAAGAAGTTCCATTTTTTGTATTGAGTATGATTATAGGCTTTGTCCAGGGGATTTATGCAGTTTATTTATGGTGAGAAGTTGTGAAAAGAAGTATCTGACACTGAGGTTGACATTCAGCCATCCCCTGTATTTCCATCAGACACAGCCAGTAGGCCTACACATACCTATTCTAGTCAGCCCTCAGATATTGGACAGGTGGAGGGTGACACACTTGATCCAAGCATTGCGGTCACTGCAGCTTCAGTGCTGGTCGACTCTGGCTTTAGCCAAAGTGTGGGTGAGGTGCCATGCAGGAAGGTTGTTAGGGGTGGTTGGAGGAGGCTTAATGTCCACACTCCACCTGATCCTGTTATGTCTTTCCATGCTACTTGGTGTATGTTTAGGGCTGTCATAAAGGCATAGACACATTCCAATAAGGCCTCCGAGGACATGCTTAGAGTTGCAGATGTGGCACAGGCTGACATGTGACTGCCTCCACTGTATGGCCAATTCAGTGAATCAGATGAATAAGACGATGGAATTGGCACTGTCTTTGATGGAATGTCTGCTGAGGGGGGAACAGCACCCATGTGGATGCAGGTAAGCATCATCATCTGATGTCCAAATAAATACCTCACGCCTGCTAAAAGTCCTGTGGCAACAGGACACTGCTGTAAACCAAAAGTATTTAATAAAAACTCAGTCCTTAAAATGCAATATAAAACACAATGTAAGCACTTTCGGGTTACACCCTTCATCAGACATCACAGAATTAAACAGACATCATTTTAAACTATATTACATCCAATGAAAATTAATGAAAAGCCCGCCTATACAATAGGGTGGGTTTTACTGGTATAACATCAGTAAGGCCAGGTGATTTATTGGCCATAAGTTCAATAAAAACAGGGGCAGTTCTTACACTCTGCAAGATAAACCACATTATTCGTCCTACAAGTGGCCTTGCCTTTAAAACTAAAAATTTTTCCAGTAACAGGATGTTTAAAGCTAGTCTCCTTATTTATATGGGCACATGCTTTGCAAGTTCCACATGGTAATGTACCTGAGGTGGTAATAAAAGTTCTATCATTATACTGGACCTTCTCATTACATAGTAGATCCTTTAAGTTCTTATTTCTCCTATAATGAAAACCTGGTCTATCACTGATGATACCTTGAAGGGTGACATCACTTGTCAAAATATTCCAGTTTTTTCTTACAATATTGCAGATGTCACCCACATTACTACCATATGTAAACATAATCTTCTGGTCCCCCCGTGTTTTCTCATCCTGTTGAAGGTGAAGGATGTTATTGAAGAGGGTAAAAAGTGCAGAAATACTAAATATAAACCTTGGCTATATAAACATTGTGATGAGCCAATGGTTAACTATGGACAAAGCATGTGCAGAGTGTAAGAACCGCCCCTGTTTTTATGTAGGGATGACAAATAACATGTTTAAAGTTAGAATTTTACAACATTTGGGAAGCATTAGAAATAGTGATGAAAATAATGCTTTGTTTAAGCATGTAAAACAACATCCCACACATAGTTTTTTATTTAGGGTCATTACTAACATCAAGTTGGTTAGGAGGGGGGGGGGATATAAAACTACATACTGCATTAGCTGAAACAAAATGGATTATTGAACTTATGGCCAATAAATCACCTGGCCTTACTGATGTTATACCAGTAAAACCCACCCTATTGAAAAGGTGGGCTTTTCATTAATTTTCATTGGATGTAATATAGTTTAAAATGATGTCTGTTTAATTCTGTGATGTCTGATGAAGGGTGTAACCCGAAAGTGCTTACATTGTGTTTTATATTGCATTTTAAGGACTGAGTTTTTATTAAATACTTTTGGTTTACAGCAGTGTCCTGTTGCTTTTCGCTGTGCTTTCATCATCATCTGATGTTAGCAAATATGGCTGTGCCCAATCATGCTCCCATAGTGGCATTACTTCCCCTAATGGTCAATGGTTGAGGTGTCCACACCCAGGCATGGAAGACCATGGGGTCATGATCCTGGGCATAATCATGATGAGAGCTCATCCAGCACACATCAGTCACATTCTGGTAGCAGCAGTGCATCTGACCATGGACATGGATATGCCAGTGTAACTCCTGGAAGAGCCAGTTCTCATGGTCAGTGATGACGATGATGAACTGTTACCTCTGCCATGCATGGCTCATATCTGTCTGACATACCAGGAAGGAGAGCTAGCACAGAGCTTGGCTATGTTCTTGCAGACACTCGCACACGTTTCACTTTGACTGCCCATACAGACACACACAAATAACAGTTACATTGGTCAGTCATGAGGCTGACATCTCATTCGGTCTCAGTGATTACTTCATACTTTATCCAAATTTCTGCCTGTCTGTCCTTCTTACTCGCATGTACTCACTACATTTTGTGTCAGCCTTGGCCTCCTGCCCCTGCCAAACAACACCCTGTGCAAATAATGATAACTGTACCATCTCCTTGAGTCTATCTTTTGGATTTAGCAATACATAAGTCATTTGCCTGATGCCCATGGTGCATGGCTGACTGAGTGCTTAGTATATATGTGTTTGTGATGCCCTTTTGGAAATTTTAGTGCTTTCTTACAAGTTTTTGTAATGTGATGCATGAGGCCTATTAGTTGATAGAGAATACAGCTATTGACATAAGTCAGTGCTGTCATATATTGGTGTCATTGTTGTTAAAATCACCCACCTTCTACTTAGTTACATTAGCAAGTAAGAGTAAGAGAGTATCTGATATTCTTTTGTGGTCTTATGCATTTATTTTTCTATTCCAGGTTCAACATTTACCTTGATAGTTCAGCAGTTAGATGAGTTTTAATTTGGGGCTGACTCTGTGTGATGCTAGCAGTAAACAGCCATGATATGGGTAGGTAAAGGTTGTAAGCATTGCCTGGCATCAATGTTACTATATGTGTGTGCATAGGATGAAGGTTTCACCCCCTAAGGAAGTGAGTGTATGTGCTATCCATTGCATCTTGGCCCTGGTGAGGGCATGTTGTGTACAGCTACATCTACCACCACTCACAGAGGTTCCCCCACTACTCCTCACCTGGGCATGGCTGTGGTGGCCTTGTCAGTGGTGTTGGGATGTGTGCCCCTTAATCCTGGTGTTCCTGCTGAAGCTGTCTTCTCAGAATAATATTGTGAAGGATGGCACATACAGTGAAAATTTCAGCACAAGTATGGGGACTGTACTGCAGGGCTTCCTTGGATGTATATAGGCACTGGAACCATGACTTCAGCAGCCCAATTACATGCTCTATGATATTTCTTGTTTGAGCATATGCCTCATTATACCATTCTTTGGTGGATGCTTGCGCATTTCTGATGGGTATCATCAGCCACATCTCAAGTGCATAACCTGCATCCTCCAGTAAATGACCCTGTGGGATATCCCCCCTAGAAAACATCTGATAGAGTTGAGAGTTGTGCCAGATATGGGAATTATGGTAACTGCCTGAGTTTTCAGCACATACATTCAGGATGATTCCCTTACATTCAACCAGGCAGTTGATGGAGTGGAAGCCCTTTCTGTCTATGCTCACCCACCTTTGTTCTCCAGGTCGTGCTTTGATTTCAATGTGTGTGCTGTCTATAGCACCCAAGACTTCAGGGTAGTGTGCTAAAAGGTAAAAATAGTGCATAGTTGTAGCTCTGTCCTCAAGTGTATGGGGAAAATGTCTACAGTTGCTGGTATGTTTTAGTATAGCATTCAGGAATTGCTGTAGGATCCTGGATGCTGATGCCAATGATACCCCCAGCATATCCCCTGTTGATTTCCGGAAGGTTCCTATTACCTAATATTCTAAGTGCTACACATATCTTAGTCTCCACAAGTATTGGTCCCCTTTGGTTTGCTCTTGATCTCAGTTGAGGACGACAGAGGTTGTAGAGTTCCTGGAATGTGTCTCTATTCACTTGTAGCACTCTGCAATTTTCACCTTATGCAGACCATGAAAAGATAAACAGAGTCTAAACACCCTTCTCCTTCTTAGCCAAGGTCTATTAGCAGCAGTAGCAGTAGCAGCAGCAGCAGCAGCAGTGTAGATGTGGGCCTGTTGCACATGCACATATATAAGAGCAACAGCAGCCCCTAACATTGTTTCTGTGTAGAGTATTTTCCGTGGCTGCATTCCAATAGGTTTTGGAACTTGCAGGCAAAACCTGCACTGAGTCTACACGATTGCTTTATAACTAGTTGAATAGTGCTTTCATCTTAGATTGGTAAGTTAGTATATAATTCAGCTGTTTATGCAATAATTAGCAAACCACAATGTTTACCGTGTTTGGAGGGCTCTACACAGCATGTAGAGCTGCTTACTGAATACAAAACAGCATGCTACCATGTGTGTGTCATGGCCAACATGCACACAGGTTTATCACGCTGTGTAGAATTTACTGAATCTGGCCCCATATCTATTATATGTATTGAAATGCATGTTTTTGTCCATTAACAACAAATCATCTGCAAAACATATCCCATCTAGTATTAACAAGCCTGGCATAGTCCTTCATCCCTAATCACCCACTTATAGTTTAGTCCATAAAAGACAGCATTCTTTACTAACCTGAATAATATGGGACTTATAGGACAGTCATGATTCACTGGGCTAAATGTTATTTTATCTTTGTTCTTGTGCATGCATGCATGTATTAAAGGTATTGCTGGCATTACTCTAGAAGAAAACTATGTAATATTAAAAAAAAAATCACTTCAAAAATATATTCCCTCACAATATCCCAAGGTCCAGGGGAGCTGATTGAAGAAGCATCTGGAAGATGGGAAAACAAAGACCCAATCTTAATGCTTAGTTAGACCCTTATTTGAAACATTTGAGATTGGCTCCGTGTTTTTCCGTCTCACAGATGTTCCATGGAGGGGATCACAGAGAGAGAGAGATAAAGGTATTCTCCTAGCTCTGCTAGTCGAAGTGATTTTTATCTGGACTAATCTTTTATATTCTGTTTCTCATTAGTCCTGTCACCCTCTGGGTCACAGGTGGGATACCAGACCTGTACTTGAGTTTTCTGGATTACCTTTTTACATAAACCATGTATCTCATCATCTAAAATATCATGAAGAATACTTTTAAAGTCTATTGAAACATTTTTATTAGTAGTTTGTCATCTGCATTATTTAAAGTTATAGGCCTTCACTTCTTTTATTATCTTTCTTACCCCTTTTTCATATGAAACATACAGAACATGCATTCTTATCCCATATCCGACCCTTAAACATAGGCGCTGGAAGCTGCTGAAGACTGGGAGGGGGTGGAGGGTGAGAGGGGCAGTTAGTGATCTAAAAAGGGTAATTTTTTTTATAACTATTTACTACCACAACATAAGTTCACTTGGAAGACATTTTAAGCTTAGCCAGTTCCCTTTTGGTGCTTGAATTAACATTTTCTGATTGGTCTTACCTATCCCATGGCTGATAATTGTATATTAGCCCTAGTGAGAATAACTGTGATCATACCATAGATAATTTGAGAGGACCCGTGTAAGGGATGCAGCATTTAGGAACTGTCTCTATCCATTAGTGGCATGAGGGCAATCCTGGAGTACATTTTCTATTACCCATCCTAAGATTCAAATTGCATTTGAATATGGACAGATGAGCTTTGTTTTATTTTTATGGAGAATCTGTTATGGAACAGTGGTAGTCTCTGTGATATATATCCATCTCTCCACAACATTCAGTTTAGATACCTGGACTGAATATTTCTGATGCCATTTGACTTGCTGATGTTCAGTAGGTCCATCTGTATTAGGTCAGAGGATTGCTTTTATATCAAGACATGTTACCTCTAAGCACTCTGCAGGATACTGAGTATAGTAATAAATCTTTGAGGTGGCCCATGTAAGATCTATTTATATCCTTTTAGTAAGGTATCTCTGAAGGTATTCTGATTGTTGCATGGAGCTGGACAGATACAAGCCAAAGTGGGCATTATACAAAATAATTGACCTAATGAGAGCTTTGTAAAGGGGGAAAATAACATCTCTAGTTCTAGTCACAATCAATTTGTTTATAAGTTGTGCAATATAGAAAGGCTTTGTTATGACTCTGGGCACATGTTGTTCAAAAGTTAGGTCACTGTACAAACAAATTCCCAAATGCCAAACAACTGAGTCAGTCTCAGAGGGCACTGTCATGATTTTGGCACCAGTTATTATTTGGGACAAACCTTCCTGCATAATGGCTAAGTCATTTGGGGATTCAATAACTGCTCCTAGCTTACAGTCATCTCAAACTTAGCTAGTCAAAGCCCTTTGGTATTTCCTTTTACTTTTGAGATGTATATGTCAAACAGAAAAAGTCTCAGCACCGAACCCTAGGGTACTCCATTGGTGACTGGACTCTTCCCCTATTTTGATCTCCTGCATCCTGTAAGCAAGTTGGCAATCCAGCTAGTGATGCAAGTGTTTGCTCCTACATTATACATCTTTTGTACTACACCCGAGTAGGGGATTGTGTCAGAAGGATTGGCCAGGTCAAGGTAATGTGATGTGAACTGTTTTACTTTCATCCATTGTTTGGTAGCAAGAGTAAAGCTTAAACTTTGCCCATGATTTTGAGCCCTACACACTTTCCTCTGGGCTGTTTTCAAACACATTTTTAGGGTCAAGTATACATGTATGCATTCTTTGATTCACCTTCCTGATTGTATTAAATTATATTCCTTGTATAATACATTACCAGTTGTTAGAATGCATTTTAAATGTGTAGTTTTGAACAGTCTTCTAGTAAGCAATGAAACAAAATGTATGAACCAACAATGACAAAACTACCCATTTCAGAAAATTTCAACCATAAAAAGCCACTCAAACTTCTGTCATTATAATCCACCAATATCAGTAAATATGCAAAATCTTTGCAGAAGTGAGTCATCTAAATAATTCCTCATTAAAGGCAGCTAGGAAACAACTTTATATTTCATTGTTTCATCTACAAATAAAGTGGCTGCTGCCCTTGAAGGATAAAATGCCTGTTACATTAAAAAATGATACGCTAGTAATACTGCATTAGGGAATGGATGGCAAACTGATAACAGGTTCATAGTTACTAGGTAACTCCTCCAAAGGAGGACATTCACAGGACTGCAGCATCCACTCCCTTTAAAGTACAACACAGTACAGTATCAGAGATCCATCTGCATACTGTGGGAGTAGAACCCACTGCCTTCTGCATCAAAAGTAATGCTACTACCTGTTGTGCTACTAACAATGCAAACAGATTTGGAATAAGCAGCACTAAAAATCTCTTCCCCTGAAGCTCTCAGCTCCTTGTAAAATGTTTTATTTATTTAACATGTATTTACCAGGAAAGTCCAACTTGGAATGAAGCCACTTTTCAGCAGAGGTCCAGGGAGAAATGCTCCAGATGCATGTCTTTGTAACATGGGAGGAAACCCACACAAATGCAGGGAGGACATACAGACTCTGCACAGAAGGCACCCCAGTGAAGAATTGAACCAGAGCACTTCTTGTGAGGCAAAAACACTACCACTGCACCATCCACTTGACACAACTAAATCGCTCAATTTCACAGCATAATAAATCTGGAAAAGCCAAAATTTATTGGGGGGGGGGGCAAAGGCCCAAAACTAGGGACACATTTTAAATATTGCTTGTATAATCTTAGAAAGTTGCTAAAATAGTGTTTTGTTTTACCATGTGTTTCCTAAAAAGATAGGAAAACTGAAACTTAAAGGGCTATCATTATTTAGTGAATTCCATTCTCGCTTATTTGCCAAAAAACCACAAATTCTAAGAAGAGCAAACCAAAGGTATGAGCCAAATATTCTGTGATAATCTAAACAGTTGAGAGCTATGGACTCAACTTCCTAAATCACAAGTGGTGGTACAGGTAAGGAATGCAGGCTGTTGTACCTAAGGTACAGGGTTTGAGCCTGAGTAATTCTAACCACCAGGTATAGGTAAGTGAGGCATTACACACACACAGGATGGGAAAAAACATGCAGGGCATTGCCAGCAGCACTTTAGTTTATGCAGGCTAGAAATCATTTCAGCAAAAGACGAAGGCCCAGAAATTCACTGTGTATTTAATTAGCACTCAAGACATTATTAACCAATGAAGAACATGTGAAATGTGAAGCATAAATTATTTAAGTGTCTATCTCTCTCAGACAGACCAAAAACACCAGGCGAAGCAGATTTCTTAAAACAGAAAACAAAATGGAGCAGGTAAAACAGAAAGCAGCTCTATCAGTCACAGACAAAATAATATAGGCTTCTTTTCTCACCCATACGGGAATCACCGGCAGTGTTTTAATTCATGCATGTTTGAAATCTTATTCATTTATCTGACATTTGTTGACTGGGTTAGTCCGACTAGATGGATGTCCTTTTTCAGCAGAGACCCGAGGAGAAAAACTCCAAAATAGACTTATGCAATAATTAACAACAAAGTACAAAGAACAACATAAAAGTAAAAAGATATTCACATTCACATAGTATTCATTACAGCAGGATTCACATATAGTATACTATGTTATGTAGTCACATTGATATAAAAAAAACTTACAACAGTACAGTAGTCCAGCATAATCAAAATAACATTAAAATCATATGGACAGTACTATTTCTTTCAGATCTAGGGGAAGAATAAATAGATTAGTAGGAGAGTAAAGCGATAAAGCTTTTCAACATTCATTTAAATTAAGTACCCATCAATGTAGGCTGGGATTGTTAGAAAAGTTGCATCCTTTGCAGTGCTCACTTGTGCTAGAGTCAGCAATGTGCAGGCAGTCACCAGCTCATATCGGTCTGTAGTCCTATGTTACACTTAAGTGCAATGAGGACAAATTTGCCAAACATTTTTGTAAGTGACTGCATAATGACATGCAAATGAACTGGGTAGTAAAATGATGCCCTAATGAGAGTAAGTATGCGCAAGGTTAATAGAGCCATGATTGTCTTGACTATAAGTAAGTAACCAAGGCTTGCCAAAATGGTGTCAGTTTATAAAGCAAGAGTACTGAGAGCCACAGCAGCCATTGTGCAGTAGCAGACTGTAGTCTTTGGCTGTACCATTCCTGCTGTTATGTCTTTGTGATGCTAGTACTATCAGCATTTCAAGTAGCACTTTTTCAGTGATGATGATTGTTGATTACTTCAGAGTTGATTAGAAGATTGTATAGGTCTTGGTTGACTTATGTCATCCAATCATTGTACTGATAGGGATGCATGGCCTTCCTATACCGATGGAGATGAAGGTATGAATAGCTCTTTCAATCCTGGCCACAGTGATATCTAAGAGACAACTTGGACATACTGGGTATTTCACAGGCCTCCATTTCTAGAATTCTTAATAGGTTCCTGACATGATACGTTTATATGTGGAGGATCATATTTGGCTTCCAAGTACCCAGCAGAAGACAACAAACACAAAGCATGTTTTCATTGATATTGACCACCTGACCAGGTACTGGATGCCATTGGTAGCACCCATGTAGCAATAAAGAGTCCACCTTGCTAACAGTCACAAGGGCAACCATTCTGTGGGCTATCAAGTAGAGTGTGATATATGTGGAATAATAAACTACATGTCTGAAAATCTCCCAGCCAACTCATAATATTTGCAGACTTGACACTCCTTAGATATGCTGCTGCTCCCTGCTTACTTAAATTCATCAAATTCATCTACCTGGTAATTGGAGTCACTATGGCTAATATGCAGCTATAGATCTTCATATCTGAGTCAGCACATAGTAGCCACCTCACATGTTTATATGCTGTAACAGGTTATACTGGACACCTGCTAGAGCTCTGGCTTATGACACTGAAATGGGACCCACAGTTTATGGCTGAACTCCGGTGTAACATTATGCACATGAAGACCAACAATCTCCCAGGGCAAATGTGTGGCCTGCTCTAGGTCTACCTCTCCTGCCTTTTCATGTCTGTGCGGCACTATATTATGAGCTAGATGTGCAGGATGTTCTTAGTGTGTTCTTAGCATGTTGCATGCTTTACAATATGCTATGAGAAGACATTCAATGCAACTTCAAGATAGTGGTATGGTCAAAGCACACACACACACACACACACACACACACACACACACACACACACACACACACACACACACACACACACACACAACCTACATAAACAACAGAGCACACACACACACACACACACACACACACACACACACACACACACACACACACACACACACACACACACACACACTCACTCTACCTACATAAACAATGGGGCACTCTACCTACATAAACAATGGACCACATAAAACTTCTCCTTACTGTGGGTGTTGACTCTGGTAGCAGGCTGTTTAAATTGCTAGCAGCAAGGAACATAGTTTTCCCTGCACTTTTCTGTTTAAATTCATTAAATTTATGTTAGCGTGAGATGCACAGGAGTCCTCTGTTAGGTCCTTCCTATAAAAATACTACATGGAGTTTTTGCCAAGTCATTACAGGTCTTGCCGCTACAAAAGTGGGGGGGGGGGTTCCCTCCCTCTTGCTCTATGGTTCCAGTGCCTATGCCCTTAAAACACTAATTTAAAACCTGTGAAAGAACATGTTGTTGGGAAATTGAACTTTTTTTTTACTTTATTAAAACTGATAGCTAAGAATGTGACCAGCTGGTGCATTAACCTGCATATGCATTTTCAATATATTATGAAACTGTTCTTAAGTAATTTCTTTCTCCAAAGTATCTCTAGCTTCCACTGATAATAATGTAATATCACAAACCTGATCAGAATACCCCTTTTTTACATTTATAAACTGACTGTAAACAATTATCTATTAGACAGATCATTCCCTTGTGCTTGTAAACAAAAACATCATCCTTAGTCATTAACTTATCCAAAAGATTTCTTCTTCCTTCTGTAAACAGTTTTTGTGCACTGTACGTTTACTGTACATGCCAATCTCTTAAAACTTTCTCATCCAGATTTAGGATCCATCTTCTTTTTGAATTCTCCAGATACTTAAACATATCTTGAAGAGCAGATCCATTTTTCCCACAGTTCGTACTCTCTTAAAATGACAAAACATAGAACACTGTTTTACTCCAAAAGACTATTCCCCTTTACCATCCAACATGAATTCAGATTGTTCCCAGTCTACTGCATTAATAAACATATTATTCTGACGACAAATTATATTGAATGATTTTTCACTAAGTCACTGCAAAACTGTAATAACAAGTATTATTTTTTTTTAATCAAAAATGCTTTGGACTGTTCACACTTGCCTTTTATTTACCTTTTTCCTCTGTACTTATAACCTGCCATTCTTTAGATTCAGTAAGTTCTGATATTTTCCTTCATTATTTTCTTAAACATTATTTCATTATTTTTTAAGCATCATATTTATTTTCAGTATCTTTCTCTGTTTCAAATTCCTTTAACTTTTAACAATTTTAGAATTACATTTCCTGACTTACAAACATATGCTATAGCTTCAGTTATTAATATAATAGTTTTATAGTTAAGTTTTCATCATTCAGCCAATTAGAACAGAAGCTGCATGAAACCATTTGGTTAATTAAAGAAAATATCACTATACAACATATACAGATCTTCAAAATAAATATAAATTGGATTTTATAGAAATATTTATTTATATTCCCCCATAATACAGCACAGTCTACTTACATAAACAATATACCAAAACATTTAGAAACGTTATATACAAATAATGAGATTAAAAACATTTATTTTCATTATTACCTGTAGTAGTTACACCAGAATATATAGACATTATAGACTTTTGAAAATGCTACGCTAAAAATATGGATTGGTATTTTTTGGAATCAAATGATAGAGATTAAAGTGTTTAACTCTGACTATATAATGGGTATATATGATTTGGATGAGAAAAACTGGTTTAAAGTACACATCTGTAAATAGTTATTAACCTCTACAGTTGGCATAATGCCAGATATAACTAAAAGGAATATCCACACATTTTTGATTTTATAAACAAATGGTAAGACAGAGAGAGATCGTATTTATCCACAATGTATAAAGTAATTAAGATGTATACATATTTTACCAATGATATCAACTGCATTATCTTTATTTTTGAGATTATTCTCTTGGAAGATTTTATATAGATTATTGATCCCTTCACACAAAACTGAAATTACGTACAGTTAGGAAGGTATTGGTAGTTTGTGGTATAAATCCTTAATCAAAGCAGATTGTACACATATGGTTTATGATTGCAAAGTTCTACAGCCCCCTGAGGAAAAAAAATCAATGTTTTTTGCAAAGATTGTACTCTGATAAATTCACCTAAACTGTTGGTGTTGTTTAATGCTCCAATTCCCAGATGTGTACTTATGTGTCAATTCTAACAACTCTGCAGCTTATTGAAAGTATCCAGGAAAATGACTGCAAAGAACTGGAAAAATGAGACTATGAGTACAGAAATTATAAACACAGCCACTGCTGTGTATCATAAAAACTGTCTACTATTAAGATTAAAACAAGCAAAATGACCACAGAAGATAACTGCATAAACTGAATTCATTAACAGAGAAATGTTAATCTTTATTTATCTTTTTATTTATTTTTTAACTAGTCCCATTAAGATAGTAGCCTGTTTACAGGGGAGACCCTAGGTATATCTATACTACTAGGGTAAATCTGGCCAGGGCACCAGGGGATTTCTCCTACTCTTTCTAATAAGTGCCATGGGATCTTTTATGTCCACCTGAGGTACTACAATCTTAAGCAGTCAATGTCCTATGATCATTTTATGTCAGCTTGATAACTTTTAGAAATCTATATACCAATAACTGATATCGGCACTTGCTTTTTTATTCTAATGTGTCTGTTCCTGTATATAAAATTATAATAAACTTCAATAAAAAAAATTAATAAAAAAGTCAGAAATAGTCTTAAAAATGATATGTCTTCTCCTTTTTGTAACTTTTTATAACTTGGTTATAACCTCTACTGTAATGCACTCAGTCATCTCCGACCAGACAATGTCAGAATATGATTTAGTTAGTTCTGCGATCTCACCAAATTTTCATCAATTTCAGTTGATTGTGCTCCCCTCTAAAGTAAGAATCTCAGTTTTCCAATGTATTGTTTGCCATAATGTCCACACCCTGAGCAACAACAGTCTCTAGTGCCAACTTTTGCTCCATGATAACTCCTCTCTTTTCTAAATGTATGCCATTTTCTAAAAGCTAGAGTAAAAGTTCACATAATGTAACCACAAAATGCAAAAATATACATTCCCAAAATTACTCTACCCCACCCTAAAATTTATCTCTAAATCCAAATCTATATTTTGATGAAAATAAAAAATTAAAATAAATGACAAAGAATAAAGTAATACACAGACCACAGTTTCCATACACTTTAATGAAATTTTTAATAAAGAAATAAACAATTATGTCACATACTGTACATATAAAATTCACCCCTGAAAAATCTGTCGACCAAAATAGATCCCATAGAAATTAATTTGTTATTTTTAATACTGACTTCAAGTAGTGAATCAAAAAAGTGACATTATTCATAAAACAGACCAACTGTATCTAAACAAACTAAAAATTAACTAAAATATAACTAAATTAAGTACTTTTAAGAATTAATATAGTCTCC
The DNA here is from genome assembly GCF_019279795.1 of Protopterus annectens. NCBI lineage: Eukaryota > Metazoa > Chordata > Ceratodontiformes > Protopteridae > Protopterus > Protopterus annectens. Next base: position 270,595,180 of record NC_056745.1, on the reverse strand, counting down.
TACAGACTGTTGAGGGGAGCTTTATGACTGGCATGCAATGCATTGTCAGAGCCCACTCTGATGGACCTCCTGCATATCTGCAAAAGAAATAGCACCAGAATTACCCATTCCAAAGACTTAAACCTTGCCTGTGATATAAATGCTGGAGAGACAGGTGTTTATCCCAGAGAATACCACTTCTCTGAAACAGGCTCCCCATAATTGGCACATATGTCTCTAATGGACAAAGGCAGCCTGTAAATGGTTCATCTGCTAGGCCCTTGCTTGCAAATGTTTCACCTTCCAAGCCCTGCTTATACTCATCAAGGGTACCAGAACTTGTCAGAGATTTGGGATGAATGGCTAGGTTTAAAACTTGTGGTCATTAGCCTAGTGCACACCTATGAACATTTAACAGCGCTAAAATACTAACATACATTAAAATAGACTGACATGTCAGAAAAACGTCAAATAAATATCTCAGAAATAGCTATAAAGCCATCCACAAGATATTCCATTCATCAAAACCTATAAAAACTATGTAAAGTCATACTCAGTAGACATTTATGGAATTACCAGAGTCCCCTGATGTCAAAAGGAAACATTATTCTAACATAAGAAAACAAAGAAAAATGAATGCACAGAATATACAAATGTTTGTATGTGCTTTTACAATTGTTCAGTCATATTTGATCATAAGTTAGCAGATCACATTTGCAATGTACTTATCTTACAGAAGCCTGAATGATTCATGCATATTTCTTAGCACCCATAATCATCATGTAGTGGTTTCTTAAAAGTAGGCAAAGGCTTAACGCAAGGAGTGGCAACTTGTTCTATAATCTGGTTGGTGTATTCCATAATCTACTCAGTTTATCTTCAGTTCTGCAGTTTCAGTTTGGTAATATTTAACTTTCCTGCATTGGCTTTACTGACATTCAAAGCTTTTGCTCTGTATTCATATGGTTACTGTAGTATTATGAGGAGTACTGTCTTTGTGATAGGTTTTACTCAGAAAGAACATAACATAACTATGCACTTTAAAGTGTAATGCTCACATTAGTGTATACAAGTCATGAGGGTTTAAGTGTAAAGTCATTTTCATGTGTGACAGCAGAAGGGCATCCTGCTACAAAAGTTATTCTTTTTCAACTCTGTTTTTTTTCAAGGTGTTGTTGTTGTTGTTGTTGTTTGTCTTTCGGCTTTTTCCGGTTAGGGGTCGCCACAACAGAACTCCGGTCTGCTAATGATTGCCAGTAGATTTTGATGAACGCCGAGGTGCCAGCTCGACGTTCAACCTTCAATGAAGGCACGCCCATTTATGCATGTCTTTCGAATGCCACCCAACTGTGGGGAGGACATGCAGACTCCACACAGAAGGCACTCCCCGCACTCCAGCCGAGAATCGAACGGGAGAGCCTTTTGCTGTGAGGCAACAACACTACAGCTGCACCGGTGTATTTTATTCAATTTCTTTTTTTTTTTTTTTTTGCTTTGTTCATAGAGATTTCTCTTGCATTTGGTATACATTAATAGTTCTGTTTTTAAGCATGTTATTTTTTTTTTAAATGTATACAGAAGTTTTAGGTTAACATAAGAGAAACAAGCTAAACAAACACGGTGTCTCAAACTGTTTCCTTTTCTTTCCATTGTTATATTTGGTGAAGTAGCAAGCTAACCACTCTGGTGTTTGAGACAGTGTTTTAAAATGAATTGGGTGTGACAGAGACATATATCACTTTAAAAAAAAAATCTCTTCTATGGTACACACATTGACAGCTTTTTAATTTATTTATATGGCTTTAATAATTGTTTTGTACATTAGTTGATTTGTAAGAAATGTTTAACATTCTCTATTTGCACAAAGAGCTTTTGTTAAGTAACCAAACAAAATCTGTGTTGTTCTCTATAACTGCCTGAATCACTATCCTATACAGTGGGGCAGTTTTTCCCCCTTGTGGATTGTCCTGAATTTCCCATTTGTATTAAATACACTGCCCAAACACATGTCTGGCTGCAGATGAGATATTTGATCTGTGGTAACAGCTTCCTTCATCTTATGACAGTGTCTATTTTAAGCAAGCAGTCATCATTTTTATGAAAAAAACTATAACACATCTTCCCCAAGCATAAAAGGGTACATTTCATTACAAAGAACATATCACTATTTTAAGGGTATAAGTGGATGGGTTCTAGACCCCCTGCACGAAGTCTTGCATCTGTACTAGAAATAGCAGTACTTTTCATGTTGCTGTGTTCTGCATTTTTTACTACCAACAGCCCACTTTTACCTCGGAGAAGAAGATATCAAACAGTAATGGGCCCAACACAAAGGTCCGTACAACCCTACAAGTCATGTGCCCCATGTCTGAAAATATTCCACCAGCTATAGAATGTAATGTTTAGAAAAGTCTGTGGATTTTCTTTCAGCAGCATATTACAGGTCATACTGAATATCTATTTATTATATGCTATTTATTGCTTTGTAAACTGTCAGACAGTACTGTTTTCCAGTGAGTCATTATTGTTAACATTCCTTTTCTACACTGGAGAACATTCTAGCAGGCATGACAAATGAAAGCGGAGCTGGGAACAGATGACAATGGTTCATTCTAAGTACGTGTCTTTCAGCTACAATAGATACTCTGCACACTTGCTGGTGCCTTTCTGGATGTACTTCGATAAGACTGGATTATGTCCTCACAAATTTCAATTTACTCTGAAATATTTCGTTTAGGGGATAAACCACAAGTTTTTGCTATACAGCAGAATGTTACAGAAAATTTATATAAAGAAAAAGTCTCAGTGCGTATTAAGGAGGATTAGGAGACCACTGAAGTATGAAGTCATCCCAAATATTGGCAGCTCTATTCTAATTCCTAGAGAAAAAAAGGCGTTGCTACAAATTCAAGTGAATTAAGCAAATTGCCTTCTGTCAGTGTCCCTGTGGTATAATGCCACGTGCCTTAAAGATGCAGCAGTAACTGGTACAGTGACACACTGCTGAGGGGTACGCTTGTTTAACACAGATATCACTATGGACTTTAGTGGAGCCAGATGTGCAAAAGACAGGTACTGTCATCAGAAGCTCACTGAAAATGTAAATAAATGGATACTTTTTTTAACCAGGTAAGCCCACAGGAAACACTGTCGTTTTTCAAGGGCAACCAGGAGCAATGTCTGGTTAAGTGACTTGCACTGAGACAAGTGACATGCAAATGGAGACTGTAGAAATAAAACTTAGGACTGCTAGATCAAAGACTATCAGCACACAGTCTTATCAAACTGGTAGACTGATCCCCATATGACTGATATTGTACTGTGTCACACTCTGCTGATCCACATATGATTGATATTGTACTGTGTCACACTCTGCTGTCCTCTGCTTCAGAACTATACATTTCCTACAACGTAACTCTTACCTGTGGAGATGGGGTTCTATAGCAGTGAATGGGTTGCAACAGCATGAAGCACAACAATCCACTCACTTGACAAAGCATGTTATGTAGCACAAGTTATGGAAGTACAACCACATCCATCATTTCTAGAGTACAAGGAAACAACCTTTCAAAGGCCCAGCATCAATTAATGAGTTTTGGAAACTGAGTTTACAGCCCTTCACCCCTTACTTTGACTGGGGACAAAACTGTTGAAATCAGAAGGGTAAGTGTACTCCCTTAAAGTAATAGTGTGATATGTAACTGGTATGTGCTACAGAAGCTGTTAACTTCCGCTATTACCTATTCAAACCCAAGAGTCTGATGCATACATAGAGGTTTACACAAATGCATGGACATTCACACACACACACACACACACACACACACACACACACACACACACACACACACACACACACACGTGCATATACACATGCAGATGTGCACGGGCATACACATGCACTCTCACTTTCATGCACGAGCGTGCACACAAAATATGAGGCTGGAAGTTTGGGAAATGTTTAGGCCAAAGCTACATAGTTAGCAGGGCTGGGAAGAATCACCTGGACAAAGCTTTGACTCTGCAAGCAGGCATTGCCAAGCCTGTGTAGGCATGCTAAACACTCCTCCAGTAATGTCCAGCCACCAGCATGTACAGACTACAATCACATGTGTAAGCCCTGGTACCCAGTATATTGCAACAATGGTAAGGGGTTGAAAAGAGCACCATGGTTTATAAGTACAGGTGACAGGTGTTACAAGTCATATCAGATATTCGACACGACATAATGTATTCATAGGGGAAGGCACTGATGTTGAAGTTCGAAGCTCACTGTGTGGGGGTGAGTCACAGACTGTGCTACAGGTCAACAGTGCTGTGATTCTTGGTGCCAGCAGTGTCCCCCCATGCTCAGATTCATATTATTGGGAGACATTTGACAGCTACATCTGATTTTATGCAGTGCACATATCATAAGAGTTTGACATGCACCTATTTTAGTGCCACATGTATCATACCCTAGCAACTATTTATCTATGGATTAATAGCTGGAAGGGTTTCCCCTATTAGGATTTGCATGAAGTGATGCATTTTACATTGTTAGTTGAGTTGCCTTGTGTCAAGTAGTATGCATTATACAGTAAAGGGTTACTATTATTCAAAAACATGCATACTGATCTGACAGTCCATTTGTTGTACTCACTGTAAATTGACCATATCCCAAAAGAAAAAAGCCTATCTTCTGAAGGGGTCTATATTAGAACATCGAAGTTTCAAAACTTCCAGTGTTCTAATATTGAACCCTATTCAGCGAAAGCTGAAAATATTGAAGCAACAGAAAACCTAATTTTTTCCTAGGGAAAGAATTTGGTTGTCTGTTTATGTTGCTTTGGTATTTTCAGCGCTGTGGTGGAAAGTTATGGGTCGGGTGCAGGTAAGTGTGTGATTGAGTGTGGGTTAGGGTAATTAGGGTTAGGGTGCGGGTTAGGAATGTGAGCGATTGTGTGAATGTGAGGGTTAGGGTGGGTTAGGTGAGTTAGGGTTAGGGCGGGTTAGGTATGTGTGCGATTGTGTGGATGTGAGGGTTAGGGCGGGTTAGGTGAGTTAGGGCATAGGTCAGGTAATGTGTGATTGTGTGGATGTGAGGGTTAGGGCGGGGTAGGTAAGTTAGGGTTTGTGCGCATGTGAGGTGAGTGTGTGATAGTGGCAAACCTTAGGGTTAGAGTTTGGGTTAAGGTAAGTGGATAGTTAGTGGTGTGTGTATAGTTTAGTGTAGGGTTAGCTGTAAGATTGTAGGTGTATATGTGTGGATTGCTGTTTGTTTGGTGTGCTTGTGTTGTGTGTATGTGTTTTGGAACAGCAAATTTTTTCCCTAGGAAAAAATTCACTGTTCTGTATGTTTGATGTTTTCAGCTTTCGCTGAATAGGGTTCGATATTAGAACATTCGAAGTTTTGAAATGTCGATGCTCTAATATAGACCCCTTCTGAAGTACCATTGAGTAGCCAGGCCAGTTGTACTACCACTAACCATACCTGGCAATTGTCCAAAATTCTGCGGAATGTCCTTGATTTTCCCTATCTTTTTGCTCTGTCCCTCATACAACTTCTGAACTTATGGCAAATCCTTGATGGCTATAGACCATCAATAATGCCAGATATTAACGTTTCATACTTTTGTTGTTCAGAAAGTGCATGCTGATTCAAAACCTATTGTTGTCTTTACTTTATTATGTGGCTTGTAGTAATATTTAAAAACTATCCGTATTTTTGGCTTTTTCCAGAAATCTTGTCTTCTCCATCACATCTCTTGCACTTTACTGATGTCACTGAGCACGCATGTAGACGTAAGTGCTATATGTATACACAGTGTATTTGTATCACACAGAGGAAACAGAAGATGACTAAAGTTGTTAGACAATTGAGTTATTTAAGAAAGGGAAGCAATATAATGTCATTTGTGTGCAGACATTGCAACATTTATCCACAGCCAACCTTGTGTAATAATTCTGGTTTCTCCCTTGTGATCAAACCACACTAACTGTGGGTTAAATCCTGTGATACTCACACGCTGGAATGGAATATTGCTAAAATAAAGAGTATGTACTGTACCACCTTACTAGACCTCATTTGAGTGAGTTGTCTTACAGGGTTATGTGGTGTAGGCAGTAAGGAGTCACAATCTACCTTACCTTCTCAGCTGGCCATTTGTCTGGTCAATGATAATTACAAAGATAATGCTGCAACATTCTCATAGCTGTGGACACTATTTAGTGACCATCGTATGTCGCAGAGAATCCAGTGTATGTGATCACTTACCCGCCGTATAGCTCATATAGTAGTTCGTTTCTACAGCTGATGGGCACACAGGGGAACTGTTTTTGATTGATGAACACCATATCCATCTGTCACCCAACTTTCCAGCCTAATTCCCTTATTCACATGCACACTCACACACACACATACACACACACACACACACACACACATATATATATATATATATATATACAAACAATAAAATATGAAAAGAACCACCACGGCTAAACACATAATATTTAATTATAATAGGCAAGCACTTTTACTCACATAGTGCTTCTTCAGACCATATAAAACTCAAACACCATCAACAGTGTATAGAGTACAAAATTAAAAACAATTCACATTAAATTAAAAAATGCATATGTATATTGTTTGTAGAGCTAGAACAAGAGCAGTTAAACATTCTGTCAAAAAATTGAACCACAGAGAAATAATGGATGAAGCCAAGGTCTGCTGGAAAATTGAGTCTCTTACTTGCATATTTAAGAAAATTTTTTCCCTGCAAGGATGTGACTGACTTTTTTTAGTATCCATGTCCATTGATGATTTTTTTTACTGCTATTCTAAAGCACCAGAGCTCTGAATTTCTGCTACATTCTACATTTAACCATGCAATTGGACTTTTCAGCCCCATATTAATTTATTTTGTTTCTTACACTGTTTCAAACACCTTTCATATGCACGACTGTAAAAAACTCAGTTGTTTCACAAATATTTACTCAGCCCTGGAAGGACATCTTTGAAATGTAACAGTTGGCGTACATTTGATCAAGGAAATGGCTGACTAGTTTTGGGTTTTTTTTAATCATGGTTAGTTAATGTGCTGAACAAAAGAAAACAAGTGTGTGTTTATGTAAACATTACATGTTGTTATATATAGTTAACTAACCTCCATTGCCTTCTGACATACCACTTGCTGTTGTTGTGTCTTTCAGCTTTTCCTGGTTAGGGGTTGCCACAGTGGAACTCCGGTCCACTAATGATTGGTAGTTGATTTTTATGTGCCGAGTTACCAGCCCTGACGCACAACCTTCAACGAAGGCACGCCCATTCACGCATGTCTCCAAGCAGAAGACGCTCTAGCTGAGAATCGAACCGGACAACGTCTTAGTGTGAGGCGACAACGCTACCGCAGCACCACCACCGCAGGTTCTGACATACCACTATTAACTAAAAATATTTTGTTTTAATTCCTACTAAGAAAGGTTCTAATGGTAGGTCCTAAACATATTTCAGCCATTATGCTCAGTAAGCAGTTGTTTTCAAACACACACTACACATGGTAATATTGCATATCCACACTATGCTACACATGCAGCTTCCTACCAATTCAATGTTATGCTCAAAGATTAGTAATGTAAACTATGTATTAAACTGTATTGCATATCTCTGCTTACATACATGTATCATTGATTAATGTGTTATGTTATGCTGTGATGCAAAAAGATTAGTAATGTAACTCAGTGCTGTACTGTAGTGCTTATCTCTGCTTTTATACATGTATCCTTGATTATTATGTTTTTAGAATACTTTGCAATAACCTGTGGATCTTTTCTCCCCAGGCTTCCACTGAAAATGTTTTTTTTGACACAGTGGACTTTCCTGGTTAACAAATGTCAATAAAATAAATAAATAAATAAATAAATGTACCTGTGTACATGGTAAACCTTCTAAACCTCTGTAAGGGGAGCATTGTTTCACACTCCCTTATATTATTATGTTAACTCAGATCATCACTGACCTGAGTAAAGAGTACAGCGGGCACTCAGAGAGAACAGCGGGCACTCAGAGAGTACAGCGGGCACTCAGAGAGAACAGCGGGCACTCAGAGAGAACAGCGGGCACTCAGAACAGTGGCATCAGCAAAGAAGCATAACCTGTACTGAACTATCTAAGAATTATAAATTCAGTGCTATTTCCTGTCCTGCTGACTCTTTTCAGTGACATGTCACACTTGAATCCCAATGCACACACATGCACACTCTTAAGAACTTGAACATAGAATGATTAAAGTTCATTTGCCAGCACTTAAGTAACTAGTATAGTTCATGTTTAGGATGGCTTATGAAACAAATTTCTCTCTTAAGCAGGAATATTTATCTGGAAATGTTTAGGGAATAAATCTAATAACAAAAACTATACAGAAAAAGTAATATACCTTTAACTTATTCAGCACCAGAACAATAAAACTAAATATTTAGATTGCTAATAAACCTAGCAAAGTAATAATATATAGTACTATAGACCTATAGATGAATACATTTCCTTACAGATGAAATGTGATTTTTATTTGAAAGAAGTACAATACATACACATGCTCCTTATGTTTTCTACCTACTCAACAGAAAAGCTCTGCATTTTATTAGAAAGGTCTAGAGACTGTTAGAAGAGTTTTAGATGGGAGGATCTCTATACTACAATTTCATAGGCTTACTAAGCAATAAACTCAAATTGCTGAGACAACCAGATGAAGCCTACTCTTTGCGTGACTAATTAAATTAACAGCAGATGTAAAACAAAGCAAGTAACAACAGACACCACAGTCTACAGCACTGTGTTCAAAGCTGTTTTTTATTTTGCTCAGTTGTAGATGAAAGCCTTGTAGCAGTTCTTCATTCCACAGACTGTTAAATTTCTGCATGTCTCTTTATAAAGTACCCACAGTATAGTAACCCCCAGCTGTGAAAATTTCACCGCCACCCCTTTGTATTTCTTTTGATTGCAAATCATCTGCTCCCCTTATTCCCACCCATTCATATGTGTTAGACCCCATAACTGAGTTATCAAGGAAATGTCTTGATTAAGCCTTGATATAAAGAACAGATCATAGTATGACATGGCATCAAGCATGTATTCTGTTCACACAACTGTGCATGATGGAAGAGTGGTGGATTTGTCTTGAACTCCGATAGCATAACATAGCAGAAATAGTGCAAGTATATGCAAGTAATCCCTTAGCAAATGTCGAGTACTGAAACATTGTCTCATGCTCTTTCTGCCTCTGTACTTGCCAATCATTAAATCATCTGCTGTCAGTCTTCAAGCTATACATTTCTTCACCACCAAGGAGTCAGCAATCCTGGCAGAACAGCTGCCTAGAGAGGCTATCATTTAGAAAGACTCAGATATAGTTTGTACCATCACTGTCATCCCATTAATGGAGTTCCTCACTGATGTCCTAACCCCCCCCCACCCAATCTGGAGGATGACATGAGTACCTGTGTCAGTGTGAGACATCTTACCTCCTGTTTGTACATTGTGAAGTGCCCACACAATAATGATGTACATCGCCATATGCCCACACGATAATGATGTACATTGTCATGTGCCCACATAATAATGATGTATATTGTCATGTGCTCACACAATAATAATATACATTATCTGTCCACATGATAATGATGTACATTGTCGTGTACCCACACAATAATGATGTACATTGGGGTATTCTTAAAAACTTGCCTGAGCTAATCAGAATAGTTGGAGAGGCCCCCATGTCTTCATATTGTACCTGTCCGAATTTGAAACAAAGATTATGCTATAAGGACTTTAAAAATAATAAAAAGTTGAACATAAGTAGAAAGTGTACATTTCCTTGTTATAATTGCATATGCTGTGATGATATAGATACAAGTTGAGAATTAATACATTCTAACACTAAGAAGAAATATACTTTCAGGTGTTTTGCAACTTGTAATACTGATGCCATTGTGTATATGGCATGCTGTAAGGTGTGTCAAGTATTCTACATAGGGAAATGCACAAGAAGGTAGAAGGACAGAATTGTTGAACACAAATCTGAAATATGTAGAGAGGTAGCAATTAATGCTTTGGGCAAGCATATGAGGGAGAAAGGAAGTACACATACATTTAACTTTAGAGTGATTGACATCAGACAGAAGAAAAAGGGGGGGGGTCTTAATAATGAGTTAGAAGTATGTGAATACTCATGGAGCACACTTTTAGAAGTTGATTGTCTTCCAGGTTTAAATACAGCAGTAAGAATTAAACTTATTTTAAAAACAAGACAATTAACTTTGAAATAACATCTTCTGTGGATGGGTCTTAGTCAAATGTTTTACTTACTTTATGGTCGTACTGACTTCATTAATATTTTATCTGTATATGTGTCTTTAAACTGAAGTGCTTAATACAACTGTGTCATGTGATTAGTTTCATGGTTTGAACTTACTATTTAAATGGAGGCATTTGATTTGTTTTTTACACACTGATGAAGGGTTGATCTCGAAAGCTTTGTGATTTTTTTTTCCTGTTTGGAATAAATGCTACATTTTACTTCAATGTTTCCAGGCTTTGCATTTTTTACTATTGTTTTGAATTTTGTATCCTGCCTGGTTTACATACGTGCTGTTCTTGTTTCTTTGTACATTGTCATGTGCCCACATGATAATAATGTACATTGTCATGTGCTCACACGATAATGATGGTTGTTACCAGCCTTGTATCACCAAGCCCAAGTACAGCATTTTAGGCATTTTTGGTGATGTGTAGGTCTTTACTTATTTGGTGGTAATCAGACAGCTGGAAGGCATCTCTCCCCCCACCCCCAGTAACTGCTACTCACTTACCCTTCCCTGTCTGGCTTTTCCTAGGCTTGAGATGCTCTTTGAACTTGGGTCATCTAGGTCATATTCATGGCTCTACTTCTCAATACTCCAGCGTGGGGCAGTTAGTGCTGTAATATTCCCACAGTTTTCGTTTTCTGAAATGTGTGTGTGCTGGAGGAATTAGAGGGATGCTAGCAGCATAAAGAGATTCAGCAACTGCTTCTTTCTTGGGAAACCATGTCTCTCTCCTATCACGGACAGCCCTACTATATATGGTATTCTGGTGTGGGACTAACCTGAGAATGCTACTGGAACTACAATTACATTTCTGCATGGATCAACACACAAATCTTTCTAGGATAGAAATGTTTCAGATTTAAAGAAAAATATGCTTAAATCCTGTATCAGGAATATGATTTTTCATGATTGTAATATTGTAAGCATTGTCTGGCAGTTTCTGCAGCAGAATAAGGTGCTAAGTTGTTAATGAACTTCTCCTAAGGTATAGTGTTTGAATCCTTCCACCTCCATTTGTTGCTGTGTGACTCTAAACAAGTCATTCAACCAGACAGTGCTTCCAGGTCACCTTTGAAAAGGGTGACTCATGGTTAGTGGGCTGCCCAGTTAACAAATGAATAAAATGAAATAACATCTCTGGCTTGCCTACCTATATGATATCAATATAGTCAAATAAATAAAGCCCTAGGTTTAGGAACATTATATCAGACCATTTTATCTCTAAATAGTGAAAGGCTGATCGCCGCTCGATATTCTAGAGGAATTGCACCAGAGTGACATCATTTGGAATACATTCAGAAATGATCTATGACTTATCATTTCACATCTTCTGTGTCACAAGTGAATAATGGATGGGTTGCTTTAGTGACACAATTCGTGGCCTTTTGGCTAAGTTCAAGTGTCGTGTGTGTGTGTGTGTGTGTGTGTGTGTGTGTGTGTGTGTGTGTGTGTGTGTGTGTGTGTGTGTGTGCGTGTGCAAATGTATGTGTGTGTGTCTCTGTGTGTGTGTCTCTTACCAGACAGTTTGCTGTTGGTTTCATGCTCACAACATAATTGTATGAAGGCTTCAAGTACACCATGACGTTTTTATTGTTCTGAAGAAGTTGGTGAGTTCGCCGATGAAAAGCTGTGTATATTTGTTGTGGCTTAAATAAGCCGTCGTGAGTTCAGCGTATTTGTCTAGCTTGGATTTATTTATCTTTTGATCCTGGTGTATCGATCCTTTAGCTTCCTTGGTTGATTGAAGTTCGTCTTGGTCTTTTTCGATTTTTACACCATGAAGCTCCCAGATATAATTCTGGCTACACGAACATGCAAGCAATGCTTTCATCTGTGTTTTCTATTACTGTATACAGTTTACTATACTACTGATCTAATCAGTATCCTATAATTAAATCTCTATACTACTCTACTAATTAGTAAGATAATATTCTCTATCTGTTAAATCAAGCACTTGCTCCTACAGTACTTATTACTCCCCCACGGCACTCTTGTCATCTTTTTGTACCCTTTTGTCTTCTAAATTTTTTTGAGGGATAACTCCTGGAATCTTTCCCAAGCTTTTTTTGTCTATTCCTTCTAGCATGTCGAGCCGAATGTTTTTTGCTTGTCCTCCACAACCACTTCCCTCTATTGACACAAAACATTGTGTCATGTATTGACACATGTACACTGAACACCCTGGAGAGGCTCACACAAAACACAAACACAACTATACGGCCACACTATCCTGAGAGAGCCCACACACTCTCACTCACATAGAGGCAATACCACCTCAAAGGAGAGACATACACACACACACACAACTACATCTCAGTCTCCACACTTACAATTTACAACTCAACACACAAACAACAACCACAAAGCATACACCCAATACACACACAAACATACACCAAACAACACCACACCAAACAACTCAGGACAACAACAGTCACCTCACCCAACAACACCACACCTGCAAACAACACACCACACACACTTCCCCCTTGACACAACACCTGCAACACATAGACCTGACATTCACACCAGACACATTGTGAACTCTCAGTCACAGTACACTGACGCCAGTCGGCCAGACTGGTCAGAGAGAAAGGCACAGTAAGCGATGCACTCAAGAGAAGGACCTGAGATTGCACAATCTTCTCTCCAATGTCCTAGCTCATGCACTCAAGAATCATACACGTCTCTGTATTGTCGCTGAGAAAGCTGATGTTGAGCCCTATGATCTGAGATCCTTGCACAGATGAGACAGAGACCTTGAGGGGCATTATGAGATCAGACTTGAGCAGCCCTGACCCTGATCAAGAGTGACCTTACACCAGAATGATGCCACAATACAGAGATAGAGACATCACAGAAAACAATGTGTTCAACACTGGAAAGCATGCTGGGGATCTGTGTGCCGGGGATCCAGTGTCTGTGCTGCCACCTGCCGATGCTGAGGCAAGGGCTCGCTGCCACCCCTGAGGGCGGCTTGCACCTGTCACCAGGGATACCCCCACCATTGGCCCTTTTGGAGGCCCAGGCCAACATAAAAAGAAAACTATGAGAGATGTTGCCTAAACAAAAAAAAAAAAGTGTAAAAACTCTTCAAAAACTAATAGTAAAATCTCAAAATGAAGTTGTCGAAAATGCCTTTGGGACAGAAACCTGGTTGAGCCCCCCGATGTCCCCAGCTTATCAGGTTTTTCCTCCTCCCAGAAACCCTCAGCTATCCAATTCCCTTATCATGCATCGTTCGGCCCCAAATATCGGATAATACCCCCCAAGGAGGGGGGTATCCATATTCATCAAGGACACCCACACCTCAAGACTGGTGGCTTACGATGCATCAAGAGCAGCACATTAGGATGCATCAGGGAACTCACAGACTCATGCAAATTGCCAGGCCCACCCTCTGCACCCTGGGAAAAATGTGGCACCAAACACATCAACTCAGGGCACTATCACCAAACACGCACCACCACTAGAGGGGGATAACTACTCCACAAACAAACCCCCAACACCAAAGCCCAACAAACTAGCCCAAAAAAGTTGGAATTCATAAATTCAAATGCCCATGCCCCAAAACAACACATCACACCAAAAGAGGAATAACATACACATATCAGTCATCACGCACAATGTTCAACACCGAGGTGTACCCCTCACTGGTGAACTAGTGGGAGAGGTAATCCCACTGGAGGTCCCTGGAGGTCCCCCACCCAGACCAAAAAAAACCAAAAAAGAGAACTTCAAAAAGCCTAAAGAACCACTTAAAAACTTTAGTGTAGTGTTCTGGTCTCCCCGGGAAAACAAAGCAGGCGGAAAACAGTACTCAAGCCGCTGAATCACTTACAAAAACCCTTCTACCAGCACCTACAGGGACATGGATAAAGGCAATCCAAACAAAACAAAGACTCTTGTACCAAAGGGCACAACCCCAGACTGTGGACCCCAGCCATAAACAAAAATAAACACAAAAGGAGGGAGCTAGCACAAGATAGAGCAAAATAAGACAAAAAGTAAACACCCCTGATCACTATAAGTAAAACTAAAACTAAGGCATAAAATTAAAGCAAAAATTTAAAAAAAATTGAGAAAAAGACTCAAAAGACAAAAAAAAGGCTTTCTTTGGCTTTCTTTAGCTTAGAAAGGAAACTCCCAACTCCAGTCAAACTAGTTCAAAAGTTTCAAATGATTGTGAAGATTAAGACATTGCCACATTGCCAACATGACAGGTGACAGGTTCACAGGTTCCCCCCTCCCCAAAAAGGAGGGATATCTATACCAAACGCAGCCCCCTCCAGCCCCATCTCCGCCCCCAAAAAAAACCAAGCTCTCTCCAAAGCAAAAAAAGCATCCATGGGACCTGATCGGTGTGGGTGTCCCGTGTCATGAAATGAAACTAAACCCCACAGCTAGACCACAGCTTTTAATCAGTCTTATACTCTGGATACGCACTAGGAGTGGCGACTGCAACTGTGTGGTACCACTTCACAAAAGCCGGTGCCTCACCCCCCTGGAAATTAATTACCGCCCATTAGTTTGAAGTCTCTTATCTGCAAAGCCATGGAGAGGATCATAATGACCTCATAAATAAATCATCTCTTGGTTCATTTTGATGCAATCAGTTTGATTGATGTCCCCAGCCATTGATGAGGGAAGGCTACCCTGGCTATACTATTCCCGATCCCACAATAACCTCACCAGGTATCAAATGAAAACTCATTAAAAATCAATCAACACACAATCAGCTGAGCGATGCAGGTTGACTGATGAGTCACCCACAGTTCCAACCCCATGTCAGACCATGTCACTCTCAAAACTGTCACAGTGTCAGTGGTGTCCCACAGTCCTGGCTCACTCATGGCATCTACTTGCAACAAGCTTCTACTTACAAGCAAAACAAAAGGAGGTTATTGCTGAATGACTGCAAACTAGGCCTATAGTAGTAGAACACAGTAGACAACACATCTGACACAAAGGGTCTCACAGAGGTAACACAAGGGTGCCAGAGCACGCCCAACCTAAAAAATGCCAAAAAAAATGCATAAATATGAAAAATACCCTTCAAGGTTACCCTAGCTACTAGCTATAGCTACCAAACCTTGAAGAATCCATCAGGGATTATCAGGGACCTGGGATAGGGGTTAGTCATAGATCATTATTGATGTAGCTAGCTAAAGTAGTAGTAGTTAGGAGCTAACCACCTGCCCACCTTACACCTCATCTCATCTAGATCAAGGGAAGGAGGTAGTCTCCTTTTTACTCTCATCTCATCACTCATCAGACCAGTACACCCAATGCCAATATGTATCTGACCCGACACTTGCAGCAGCTGGAGAGAGACAAAAAGTCTCACCAAAAAAAAAGGATAAAAGGGTCTCAAAAATCTGTCCTATGCTGCGAAGAACTCTCAGCTCTACTCAGTCACACAAGCTTGCTCCTGGTGACTTTTGCCTAACATACAAGGCCATGTCAAACCCAGATTTGATGAATATGTTTCACCTCAAAAAAATCCATCCCCATCAGAGCCACAAGGGCGGAGACTTAAACCTGGACACGACCGAATAACACGACTGAGGGATAGGAGAGATTCATCACCCAAAGACTCCCTATGCTAACAAAATCCGGTACAAATCGGATGAGATGAGGCAGAGCACCTTGGCCTTGTGTTCTTGAAAATCTTGACCAATGGAGAGATATATAGATATACCCCGGGATTACCTCAGTGTCATTCGACAACACAGCAAAATAATGGGTAAATGGTTTAGTTTCCTATACTAAGGGGTGGGCCACAAAAACAACGGGATGCTAGGCTTAAAATGCCCTCGGGCAGATAGCCTAGTATGAACCTATGAACCTATGAACCTATAAGAAATAAAACCATCAGGCAGCAGTCTGGCGATTGCTCAGATGGACTTGGATGCAATAAGGACTTGGGAATTAATCTGCAGCAGGAAGGACTATAAAGCCTTGATACTAACAGTTTGCTAGAATGGATGTAGGAGTAGTAATCTGAAAAAAATAATGAGCAAGTCTTTGGCAATGAATCAAGTAAAAAAATGTTTGGGGGGAACAATACAGTCAGTTGATCATGCAGTGGGAGCCACCATTATTAACTGCTACAGCTCAGAAGCCTCACACCACACACACACACACACACACACACGCACACACGCACACACACATGCACACACGCACACACGCACACACACGCGCACACATCAGTGACTTCATTTGACCAGCCAGTCTTTCAGCTAATAGTGCATTTAATTTTTATGTATTCTTTTGCTAACCAGATAACTGAATGAGGTCTATCTTACATCCTTTTCAGCCATTACAAAACTGCAATAACAAGAGTAAATATAGTATGTCTGGATATTTTATAACAATCATTATGTTTTTGGAAGGAGACTTGCGCAGATATTTTATTTTATGTTTGCACACTGCGCAGAGGTAAATCATGCCTGAAAATAAAAATGTTCCTCCAACATAGGGACAGTTGAGAGGTCTGCCTCCAGTGATGATTTCTCTATGATGTCATGACAGAATAACAGGAAGAGGAGTGTCTTTCAGATAAATCTATGTTCTTTTCATATTCTAAGAGGTTGAGATGTATCACACAAACAGATCATACAGGACTAAATTTCAGTTTCTGGGCATATAGTGGGCCCCTTTAATCCAGTTAAATAATACATGTTTAACTTCTGCCTTTGCCCTTAGGAGTAAATCTTTAATTAAGTAATGGGCTGCTAAGGAATTGCTTATCATGAATGGGCCTGACTTGATCATCTCTGTGCATTGCAGTCACAGCTATACAGATCTTTATAAAAGATGGCCACTAGAATTAATCCTGTTTCTGCGGGTCAGAGGTAGTTCAGATTATTCTGTCTGATAGTTGGAGAAGATTTTTGTCACTGTTGCATAACTAAGAGCATATAATAGCTAGGGTTCCTGGAATTATGAGATGTAATAACTGAAAATCAGGACTTCTATAATTTATTCATTATTTATCTACATTTGATTACCAGGAAAGTCTGACTGCCCATTTTCACTGGATGCCTGGGAAGAAAAACTCCAAATTATTACAAAGCATTTTAGGAACAATAATTTTCAAATCTTCAAAAATAAAACTAACATGTCTGCAGTTTAGATAATTATAACAAATTGGACATAATATAAAAACATTGGTTAAGAACTGATACAAGTTATATGACAATCATTTAATATTTAGAGAAATTTTAGACAGTTTGTGGAGAAATAGTCTAATACAAACAGGAATTGCAATATGAAGAGAGTACGGTTGCCACCTTTTCAGCTGCCTGAAGTGGGACACTTTTTGTAGAAATGTGAAGTTTTACAGGACAAAACATATCCATGGCCAGGGCAAAGGACAGAACTTCATATTTTTCCAAAACAATAGCTTATTCTTATAGCATTTGAGTTACTTATAGCAGTGGTACGGCGGTGGCAATGTTACCTCACAGCAAGAGGTTCTCCCGTTCGAATCTCGGCTTGGCTTGGGAGTGCCTTCTGTGTGGAGTCTGCATGTCCTCCCCATGGTTGGGTAGCATTTCGAAAGACATACGTGCATAAATGGGCATGCCTTCGTTGAAGGTTGGGCATTGAGCTGGCACCTCGGCGTTTTGTAAAAATCTACTGCCAATCATTAGCGGACTGGAGTTCCGCTGTGGAGACCCCTTACCGGGAAAAGCCGAAAGAGAAACAACAACAGCAACAATTCTATTTCTTATAATATTTATGGGTTTTAAATGCAAAATAATTGTTTTTTGTAACTATTAAAGAAAACTTAAGAAATATTTGTTGTCTGAAAATCTCAGGACATCTGCCTTTTTTAAATTTTGTTTTGCAGGACACAACTGCCCAAAGAGGGACTGTCCCTCACAAAGACGGACAGGTGGTAACCCTGAAAGAGATGG
Source organism: Protopterus annectens (assembly GCF_019279795.1). Taxonomy (NCBI): domain Eukaryota; kingdom Metazoa; phylum Chordata; order Ceratodontiformes; family Protopteridae; genus Protopterus; species Protopterus annectens. The sequence continues at coordinate 270,576,929 of NC_056745.1, read as the reverse complement.
AAAAACAGGCTTATGGGATATTTAGAGAGAAAGTCAGGGAAGAGAATGTGAAGAAGGGAGAGTAAGGATGTATAAGGAATAAAAAAGTACTTGCTCACATTTAGGGATATAGTTTATTCCGGTTTTAAGCAAGAACAGAGCCAGATTAGCTAGGAACTCTTTCAGAGTGGTTTTGAAAGATAGGAGGGACAGAACTGATCAGATGGATACAGGTAAGGAGTTCTAGGTCTTTGCAGTGTTGAATGACTACAGAAAATATGAACAAAAGATGATTAACATTAATTATTGGCTTAGTTTCTGGTGTCATTCTAAGGGGGTGCAATATTTGTCAGCATGGAAGGAACTATTCAACAGACCATGTTGCTTTGCCAGGGATGGTCTGCACTTCTCCCCCATAGGCTTTTGAATATTAGCTAAAACATTGTCTTCCCCCATAGTGCATTTTTTAGGCAATGCCAAACTGAAAGTACTTCTGACATAGTAAATCAAAACCAAGAAAATCTAAAGGTATTACTGCTCTGTGCTAGGAGTCTAAACAAAAAACTCCACTCCCTAGAAGCTCTCTTTACCCTAGAGAATACTGATGTCTGTGTGGTCACTGAGACATAGTTTAAAGCCATAGATAGCACACTAACAGTGCAAGGTTATAATGCCTTACACACATTTAGGCCAGCTACTTCACAGGCAGGGACTAAAGGTGAAGGTGTCTCTATTTACATCAAAAATAAATATACTTCAAGGGTGGTCAAACAGGACAATGCACTTGAGCTGATCCATCTTCAAATCACGATAGGTAAAAACCAGTACCATTTTCTTGCAAGCTATAGGTCCCCCTTATTACTCAGGAAATCCATACCATGTATTTAAACTTATTAGAAACACTAACCATCCAACCCAATACCATATTCATGGGTGACTTTAATTACTCTACTATTAACTGGGAATCCTATACGGCATCAAACATACATGCACAGAAATTCCTGGATTTTGTAAGCACAAACTCCCTGGACCAGATAGTCAATGCACCAACCAGGGGTGCAACCATACTAGATCTGGTCCTCACTAATATGGGAGACTGCTGCACACCCCCTACTGTAATACCTTCCCTGGTAAGGTTAGACCACAAAAAGGTCTCCTTTGAAGTAAAAATAAAACCTGGAACTCCAGCTAAACCTGGAATATTCAGGAATGATTGTAAGGCTAACCTCCTGCTAATAAGTGAGAACCTGAAAAAAATTTGAAGCCCCCATAAAACCTGAGAACACTTCTGCCTGTGCAGAACTGTTCACAGAATACCTGTACAAGCATGTTAATAGCTGCATAGAGGCAGCTGTACCCACCAGGAAGAAGTACAGAGCTAACTCAAAAAACAAGCCAACCTGGTGGAATCACAAAATCAATCAGCTGTATAACAGGAGGAAGAAAATCATGGCAAAAATTAGGAGGTGCAGCAGCACCCAGCAGGATAAAAGCACTCTCTTCAAACTAAACAAACAACTCAGAGGACAAATAAAGTCTACCAAAGCTAAATTTGGGTTAAGTTTTTCCTCCCAGGCAAGGACAACCACACAACCACAGAGCATTCTTAAGCTATGTCTGCAACCTCAAAGGCAATACAAAATTGTGTGCAGAGCTCATTGTAAATGGAGCCACCTATACTGAGCCAGAAGATATAGCAAACCTCCTGGCTGATAAATTCAGCTCCAACTTTACCCCCCTCTCCCCCTCTACCTTCCCTCAGGAAATATCATCAAATATAACTCCCCTTACTATCACTAGGGAACAGGTCCTTAATGCGCTCAAGACCAAGAAGACTGCATCAATGCGCCTAGACAGTATACCAGGATGCCTTCTAAATAGCATGAAACATGACCTATCAGGGCCTCTGAAATTACTATTTAACTGTAGCCTCCAAACAGGCTTCGTGCCTCATGAATGGAGAAAGGCAACAATCATCCCTCTGCACAAAGGTGGGTCATCTACAGATGCTGGAAACTACAGACCCATAAGTCCCACTAGTCTTACATGTAAAGCCATGGAAAGAATTATCATGGAGATGATCAATAGAGATATAGTAAACCTCCAGACACTGGAACCAAGCCAGTTTGATTTCATCAAGGGCAGATCATGCCAACTCAATGTGGTGGATTTCTTCGAGAAGGTCACCAAAGCAATAGATGAGGACAAAGTCATTCACACTGCCTACCTTGACCTGGCCAAGGCATTTGACACAATACCCCACTCGGGTACTGTTGACAAACTCAAGAGGTTAGGTACAAACCCGTATGTCACCCGGTGGATAGCCAAATGGCTCACAGACAGGACCCAGGAAGTTAGAACTGGGGAGTCCACCACAATAAAGAGGCCAGTCACAAGTGGAGTCCCTCAGGGATCAGTCCTCAGAACGTTCCTTTTTGGCATTTACTTTTCAGAACTCAAGGCTAATGTCAGTGGTCTCTCGCTGACTACATTTTCAGATGACTGCAAATTAGGAGCTGTTATTGAATCTCACACTGATGCAAATGTTCTCCAGGAGGGGCTAACACAGACAAACAACTGGGGTCAGAGCCATGGACTAAAACTAAATGTCAAGAAATGCATAATAGTATTTTTTGATAGTCATCCATCTCTGGTAATTATGATATTGACAACACACCCATTAGAGCTGAGCCAGTAGTCAGGGACTTATGGACACACATAGACAGTAATCTAGCCTTTGATCATCACTTGTCTACAGTGGTGAGGAAATCATTCTATGTTGCGCAACCTATAAACAAAGGTATGTCATCTAAGTCCAAGGAAGTCATTGTTCCACTGTATCTGGCATTCATCAGGCTTATCATTGAGTACAGTGTCCCCTTAGGTATGTACCTAATCAGGCATATTCAACAATTGGAACGTCCACAGAAGTTCATCACTAAAAGAATACGTAATATATCCTATGCAGACAGCCTCAAAACCCTATCCCTGTATTCTGTTTCCTACAGGCTTTTGAGGGGAGATCTATGCCTGGCATACAGGGCATTGTCAGACCCCAGTCTGATGGACCTCCTGCATATCCACTCCACAAACAACACCCAGAATTACCCATTCTAAAGACTTATACCTTGCCTGTAATATAACTAGGACCCACTGGAGAGATGGGTATTTATCCCAAAGAATACCCTGTCTATGGAACAGGTTCCCCATCCATGTGAAGCAGAGTTCCTCCCTAACCTAATTCAAGTGCAACTTGAACAATTGGATGGGAAACCAGAAGTTCATCCCTGGTTTGGCACCTACGTCTCTAATGGCCAGAGGTAACCCGCAAATGGTTTATCTCCCAGGCCCATGCTTACACTTATCTAGGGTATCAGAACTTGTCAGAGATTTGGGATGCATGGCTAGGCTTAAAAAGGCCCTTGTGGTCATTAGCCTAGTAAACACCTATGAACCTATAAAATGCCCAGCAGATTTGATAGGTTTGTAGGCAGATAGGAGTTTTTGGTCACTGGATCATTGTGACCGACTGGGAACAGAGTTGTGTCTTTATTTATTTAATTATTTTATTTTACATTTGTTGACCAGGATAGTCCGACTGGATACTTGTCCATTTTCAGCGGAGGCCTGGGGAGAAAAGCTCCATACATACATACAGAAAAACTGTTACAAGTTAAAGCACTGTTACGGATACAATACAGCGGATAAAAGTCACTCATTCTGTCATATAAATTGTGAAAAATGTTTTTAGTGCTGGCAGGCAGATGGATACTGGATAATTTTATGGGCGGTAAGAAGCTGTGTATATATTAGGTGATGAGGCAGTTTTAACCAATTAAGGCTTTTCAATGCTATACAGTTGGGGTTATGAAAGGGGTATTTGCTGCAAATTTAGCAACTTTGTTGTAGCATTGCTCGAGTTTTAATTTTTGTAAAACCTGGAGGTTAGTAAGGATAACCATAAAAATAACCATAAAAAAGTGTGGGAATGAGATAAGTAGGGTCAAGTGTACTTTTAGTTGCATCAGTGAGAAAGTTTTTGGCTCTGTAAACCATTCCTAGTTTTTGATGAGCTTTTCTTATGCAATTTTGTATATGCAGGTCAAATGTAAGATTATCATCCACTATCACCCCTAATAATTTGCTATGAGAAGTGACTTTAATAGTTGTATTTTCAACAGAGATCATAGGATCATAGGAGATTACTAGGCTATTGGCCCTGAGGCCCTTATAAGCCTAGCCAAGAGTTTAGCCCATGTTTAGACAAGTCAGCACCCAAAGCCCCTGTCCAGCAGGGACACAGATGAAATCTCAGGGGTGTATTAGTTTCCCATCCAGTTATCCAGGATGCACTTAAAAAGGGATAATGAGGTCCTCTGCTTGACATGGAGAGAGAGAGAGTCTATTCCACAGATGGTGAGTCTCTGGGACACAAATCTATCCCACCAACGAGTCCTATTAATATCGCAGACCAGGTTGAGGTCACACGTACAGGTTGCTCAAGTGGAGCTTGACTTACAGATATGCAGCAGTCTCATCAAGGTAGGGTCTGAGATTGTTTTGTATGCCAGACAGAGGTCACCTCTGAGGAGTCTGTATGAAACTGACTAGAGGGACAGGGTTTTTAGCCTATCTGTGTAGGGTAGATGTTTGAGGCCCTGGATTCTCCTGGTGAGGAACTTTTGTGGTCTCTCCAGCTGCTACATGTGCTTTGCAAGGTACATGCCAAAGGGGGCATTGTACTCAATAACTGGCCTTATAAGGGAAGGATACAGGGATGTTATGACCTCTTTGTCCCTAGATGGGATACCCTTACTTATGAGGTGGGTTATATAGAAAGCTTTCCATATAACAGAAGCAACATGGTGGTCAAATGTCAGGCTGCTATTAACCTGGGTGCCCAAATCCCTCATTACTGATTGTGTACTTAAGACATTGTTATTAATGTGATAATATGTGGAGACATCACTCTCCCCAAAGGGTATGATGATGCATTTTTTGGTATTCAGCTTAAGGCCATGTTTCTGGCACTAGTCATTTGTTTGGGTGAGCCCCTCTTGGAGGATGTCCACATCACTTGGGGAATTGATGACTGTGCCCAGTTTGCAGTCATCTGCAAACTTGGTCAGCCATAGCCCACTGGCTTTAGCCTGCACCTCAGAGAAGTATATCTGGAATAACAGAGGCCCCAAGATTGATCCCTGTGGTACGCCGCTCCTTACGGGTCTACTGCTTGAGGTGGCTTCCCCTACTTTGATTACATGGGTTCTATCAGTGAGCCAGTTTGCTACCCATCTGGTAACATTTGGATTGATGCCTAGTTGAGAGAGTTTATCTACTATGCCTGAGTGAGGAATATTGTTGAAAGCTTTGGCTAGGTCAAGGTAGGCAGTGTGCACCATCTTCTTCTCGTCCATGGCTTTGGTGACTGTCTTAAAGAAGTCAACCAGATTTAACAGACATGACCTCCCCTTGACAAAGCCAAACTGTGTGGGTCGAGTGTTTGGTGGCTGCCAATGTCACTGTTAATGAGGGCCATGATAATCCATTCTATGGCCTTGCAGATCAGGCTAGTTAGGCTGATGGGTCTATAAATTCCTGGATCGGTGGATGCTCTTCCTTTGTGTATAGGGATGACAGTGGCTGTCCTCCACTCGGCTGGGACAAAGCCAGTACTCAGGCTTTGGTTGAATAGGGTGCCTAATGGTGCTGCAAGTTCATGCCTGAGTTCATGTAGGATGCAGCCTGAGATGTTATCGGGTCCCATGGAGGCTGTATTTTTTGCCTTTGAGAGGGCAGTGATAACCTGTTCCCTAGAGATAAGGGGTGGGGGCAGGTACTGGGGATGTCCTGATTTACTGATGGGAGGGACAGAGGGGAGAAGGTTTTACTGAATCTGTCAGCCAGTAGATTGGCTATATCAACAACATTTGTGTATGTGGTGTCCTTGACCACCAGTTCTGAACAGATCTGCTTCCTTTGAGACTGCGGACATATGTGAAGAAGGCCTTATGATTGTCTCTAGTAGATGTGGCCAATTTGGACTCGAAGTTGGCTTTAGTGGATTTCACTAGTGCTCTTATTTTCTTGTTCAGACTAAGAAGAGATTGCTTCCAATTGGGCACCTGCTCCTTCTTGGTCTTGGACAGCAATTTTTTTCCTTTTGTTATATAGTTTATTTATTGCAGATGTCCACTAGACAGGTTTATTCTTTCTTGTGGAGGATGATTTTGTTCTGTCAGGTATTCCTGATTCCATGCATCTATAAAAATGCTTGTATAGTGCTTTGGTGTAGATTTGGACATTGGTGTCAGTTCCTGCAGTGGGGGAGGGGGCTGTGAAGCTGTTTATACCATCCCTCAGGAGGTTGTAATCAGCTTTGGAGAGGTTTTTTGTTTGACCCTAGGTATGGGGTGTCAGGTGAGATGGTGACTTTGAAAATGACTGCTTTATGGTTGGATCTTACCAGGGAGGATGATACCATAGGGGTGCTGCAGTGGTTACTCATGTTGATTAATACCAAGTCCAAGATATTATCACCTCTTGTAGGGGCATGGGCCAGCTGTTCCAAGGCATGTGGATCATAGAGTCATAGGAGATTACTGTTCTCTCGACCCAGAGGTAATTTTAAGCTTAGCCATTTCATCTCAGTATAATACCATATTAATGCTAGTTAATACCCAAGATTGCATTTAGTGATGAGTGCCCATGTCTAGGAGGGTTGTGGGCTCTATCCCTGTTAAGAATTTATGGTGCCCCATTCACTTGCCCAGGTTCCTCTTGAACAGTGTCACAGAGGTGCTTTGTTTCCCATGAATTGGTAGCCTGTTCCTAAGACACAGCAGTTGCTGGGAGATAAATCTGTCCCTCCAGCATGTCCCATTTAAGTCACAGACCATACTTATGCCCCTGGAAAGGGTAGTACTAGTCCCTTTTGATTTACAGATATGCAGCAAATTTATTACATTTGGTTCTTGGATTGGTCTGTGAGCCAGGCATACGTCTCCTCTAAGAAGTTTATACGATATGGAGTATAGCGACAGGGACTTTAGTTGGTCTGTATAAGGCACATGTATGAGCCTCTTGATCTTCTTTGTTAGAAATCTCTGAGGTCTCTCTAATTGTTGCAGGTGCTTAGTACGGTACATGCCAAACGGGGAGTTATACTCAATTATGGGCCAGGTAAGTGCCAAGTATAGGGGTTGTTATAACTTCTTTTGCTCTCAAGGCAATGCCTTTACTAATCAAGTCTACTATGTAGAAAGCTTTTCTTAATACAGTAGACACATGGTGGTCAAATTTAAGGCCGCAGTCAACCTGTGATCTCAGGTCCCTTACCACTTCATGGGTACTTATGGCATTGTTGTTGATTTGATAGTGTGAGGGAACATTGTTTGTGCCAAAGGGAATGATGATGCATTTCTATGCATTCAATTTGAGACTGTGTCTAATAAACCAGTCAGTGGACTGTGTGAGATGCTTTTGCGGTATACTGACATCATTTGCAGATTCAATGACTGCACCTAGTTTGCAGTCATCTGCAAATTTGGTCAGCCACAACCTCTTAGTTTTGACCTGAACTTCTGAGGAGTATATACCAAATAGTAGTGGGCCCAGCACTGACCCCTGGTTGATGTGGAGCCACCCACTTTGATAGTGTGTGTTTGGTTTGTGAGCCAGTTGGCAACCCATCTTACAACAAAGGGGTTTACATTCAGTTTGTTAAGTTTATTGGTAATGCCTGAATGTGGGATTGTGTCAAAAGCCTTTGCCAGGTCGAGGTATGCTGTGTGCACAGATTTGCCCTCATCAATGGCCTTGGTCACATTTTCAAAGAAATCCACCAGATTTAACAGGCAGGATCTGTCCTTTAAGAAGCCAAATTGAGTAGGATCCAGGGTTTGGAGGTCACCTTTGTCTTTATTTATAAGGTCCATATCGATACGTTCCATGGCCTTACAGATGAGGCTGGACAGGCTTATGGGTCTGTAATACCCTGGGTCTGTTGCTAGGCCACCTTTGTGGAGGGGAATAACTGTTGCTGTTCTCCATTCCACAGGAACAACGCCTGTGGTTAGGCTATGATTGAAAAGAGTACTTACTGGTGATGCTAGTTCATGTTTTAGTCTGTTTAGAAGGCAGCCTGGGATGTTGTCTGGTCCCACAGAGTCTGTGTTTTTTGCCTTTGGACAAGGCTTTGAGGACCTGCTCTTCTGATATGTAGGGTGGGGGTGGGGGTTCTGGTAAGTTAGGAGGGGATAAGGGAGTGAAATTTTGACAAAACCTATCCGCTAGCAGGTTTGCTATCTTTGTGGGGTCAAAGTGTGTGATACTGTTGGCCACTCGTTCTGTGCATGCTTGGGTCCTACCCTTTAGGTTATGTATGTAGCTGTAAAAGACCTTATGGTTATCCTTGGTTGTACTTGCTAAGTTTCTCTGAAAGGAGCCCTTGCAGGATTTGACAAGTTGTCTTATTTGCCTGTTGAGGCTGAGGAGGGTGCTTTTCCATTGTTGGGGCCTTACCTTTTTTTCTTGGACAGCAACGTTTTGCATTTATTGTAAAGTTTGTTGGTGCGGAATGTCCACCATGGCAGCTTGTTTTTACTTGGGGCTCTTGCTTTGATTCTTTCTGGTACAGCCGAGTTTATATACTTATGCAAGTGGCTATTGCAGGGCTTTAGTATAAGCTTCGCCGTAGTTACCACTTTCAGCTTGGGGTGGGGCTTGGAATGCATTTATACCTTCACCTAGGAAGGTATAATTTGCCTTGGTGAAGTTTTTTAATCTGATTTCACCCTTTATCAGTTCTGGTGTTAGTGCCAGCTTGAAGGTGACTGATTTGGGGTCAGTTTTAACTAATGAGAGTTTGGCAGTTGCGGTAGTGCATCTGTTTGACATGTTGGTGAGGACCAGATCCAGGGGGTTTATTCCCCTTGTCGGGATATGAACAATTTGTTCCAAGGTATTTGAATTAACAAATTCAAGGAACTTTTGCATTAGCAAGTTAGGGCTAGCCTAGGTTTCCCAGTTGATGGTGGGATAATTGAAATCCCTCTTAACCAGTGTGCTGGGTAAAATTTGGATTGTCTCCTGTTTGGTCAAGTAGGCTTCGTGGGCATCAAAACTCAAGAAGGGGATCTATAACTGGCTATGACTTGAATAGGGATCTTACCTACTGTAACCTGGACCTGGAGTAACTTCATGATGTTGTCCAGTCTAACTAGGCATTAAGTGAATTTATCTCTAATATAGATTGAAACACCACGTCCTTTGGTTTTCACTCGTTTATTTTGAGGTCTAAAGGTGTGGAAGGCATTGTAGCCTAGCAAGCCTGGGGTACTCTCTGAGGCTTTGAACCAGGTTTCTGTGACTGCACAGATATCTACATCTTCTAGTGATGGAAGTGCTTCCAGGGAGTGCAGTTTTTGCTTTAAGGCCCCAGTATTTTGCAGCACAACCCTTATTTTGTTCTCACTGGTTAATTTCACATTGGTAATGTTGTTTTCGAGACCTTGCCTGAGAAAAGGCACTATGGGGGAGGCAAGAGCATTTGACAGCAGCCAAAATCCTAGAGGTGTCAGGTGCAAACTATCTCTGGCAAAGCAGTAAAATTTGTTGACCATGGCTTCCCAGGCTGACAGGAACTGGATCCCCTTTGAATGACACCAAAACTGAGCCAGTTATTGAAATCAATCATTTTTTGTTTATACTGTGGCATCAGTCTAGGTGAGGGTAGTATGCTGCTCAAGGCTAGGCACATACCTGCCTGGGACACATACTCTGTGAGCTCAACCATGTCTCTCTTCATACAGTGAGGTACTTCTATACCAGTATGCACACATGCAGCTTTATGCATATATACACACCAACATACTTGTGCACACACAAAAGTATATGTACATATATGGGAACATCTCAATGTATGTATGCTTATATATATATATATATATATTATATATGTATACATATATATATATATATATATATATATATATATATATATATATATATATATTTTTTATATATATATATATATATATATATATATATATATATATATATATATATATATATATATATATATATCCAGAGGTATGTGTATGTACTACACCTGCCTGCATGCAGATATAGACATAGCTAAATGTACATATGCATATGCAAGCATGCATACATATATTCATGATTCATGGTGGTGTAGAGGGTTATCTTTGTAAGTTTGCACATACAGATGTAATCCTGCCTGATGGAACTCACTCATATATACATCTGCATGTATTCACACATGCAGATCTATATGTACATAAACACATATGCAGATGTATGTATACATACATCCACAAATGCATATGCAAGTCTTCATGCGCTCACTCATGCAGATATATATACACTTGTGTCAAACATTTATATGCATAGCCATATATGCAACCACACGTAAATTTAAGATAGCATGCATGAAGAGATGCAGATATACATGTGCATGCACTCTCACATGCAGATTTGAGTACATACATTCACATAAGCAAATGTATACACACTTGATGATATACCTGCATTTGCATGCACACTCTGACTTTATCTACTACTCTTTCTCCTTCCTCTTCAGATGCCCACTGATAACACGTCTGCCTCTGTTTCATACTGTCCCACATACCGAGTGCACAATGCAATATGCTGAGTCTTAATTCATGTTCCTATCTTACTTTTAAAAGCTGTAACATCCGGAACCTATCACTGGAGAGCATGGAAACTGCTTCTCATGAACAGGCTTGGAATCAGTGCTTTTATTATGCTTCTGGTGAGATAAGGAGCAGAAGGACGTTATTTCTTGACTTCCTAGTGATTATCAACCACTAGAAAGCATTCAAATTGCTTCTTAGGACCTGGTTTGGTACTACTGCTAGTGCATTGTTCCTGGTGAGAGAAGGAATAGGAGGGCACTGATTTCCTGCTGGTCTCTGATTGGGTAGTGTGTATGGTACTTCATTGAGTGGTCTGGTTGTAGTTTTGGTTAGCATCTCTTCAGGTCCTTTGTGCAACTGGGCTTTCTGTTGCATCCATCTGCTGTGAGTTCCAGGGTAAATACCAAGCAGGGACTATAGCAAGTGTACTTAACCCATCAGTGCCTGGGTTAATACACCTTCTTATTCAGCAGCTTGGGATTAGTGCTACTCTTTGTTTATGGTGAGAGAAAGAGCAAAGCATCACTGCTTCCTAGCTGTGTGCAGCTCTGTTGAGACCGGTATTGGCTCCACCATCAGACTGACAGCACCTCCAGTTATTAACTCCAGACCTCATACCTGCTACTTCTCTCTTCAGCCCACATTAGTAAGCACCTGGAACCACATTCCAACTGTCTCCATAGCCACCTTGGTTGAAATGGGCATCCCAAGACAATGTTTACTGACAACCAGCTACTACTTAAACAAACGGGCATAGTGTGTGAGAAACTATGTTAAGCACCCCCATAAAGCTGCTACAAGTGGCAAACAGGTTGCAAGTAATGCAGAATACCACACAACACCTGTCACAAACAAGATGGACCAAACACATAAACCTGCATAAGCTGAGTCTCTTAAAAGCAACCTACCTAAACCACAGAGGCATCCTAAATGTAACATAAGAAACAAGTACCCTCAGCAACCTCACAAACATGCAACATAGGCAGCACCCATTATGAAACATGTATGTAAGGTTCTCAGTGTCACAGATCAAAAGCGCATAAGGCAAACATGCACACAATCCAACATCCTCATCAAAGGTGACTCCATGGTGACACACACACACTGATGACCCCCTTACCAAGCTGAATAAAGACAGAATCACAGTTGGTTAACTATCAGGTGCAAGGATTCCTCATACCATATATGCTCTGAAGTCCTTGCACCACAAGTACACATATGATGCAGTCATAGTACACATGTGAATAAACAACTTTAGACTACCTCCCTGGGCTATATGAAGAAAGACATGATGGAGCTCTCAGAATTTGTGACCGAGGCAGGTATGAGCCTAGTCTTGAGCACCATTTTACCATCACCAAGAGCGATGCCTCAATATGAACAAAAGATTATTGACTTAAACAATTTACTTACCTTCTCGACTCATTAAAGGGGATCCAATACATATCAGTCTGCAGGAGATGGTAGACAATCCTACCTGCTTTGCCAAAGATTTCCTGCTCCTACCTCTGCAAGGCTTTGTTATATTAGCTAAAACCTTGACCACCATCATGCCTGTTTTAGACAATGCAAGTCTTCAAAAGCTTCCAACTTAATAAAACAAAATCTGAATAGCATAAAGGTATTGCTCCTGAATGCTAGGAGTCTCAACACAAAATTTCACTCCTACAGGCACTGCTTACCCTGGAATGCATCAATATATGCATTGCCATGGAAGACTAGGTTCAGGACCTTGGAGAGAACCCCATCACTGAAGGGTTTCAGAACGTACCACACACTCAGGCATACTACACTAGATGAAGGCAATAAAGCCGGCAGTATGTCTGTATATGTAAAATGAAGTATCACCTCCAGGCTCATTAGACAGGATAATGACCTGCCACTCCTCCATGTCTAAGTTAACATTAAGAAAACTCCTTCTCACATCATTGCTACCTATAGGACTTCATCTATGTCCTCCTTGCCTCATACCTCCTACCTGACCAGTATTGAGTCACTGCATATTAGGCCATGCAACATTCTCCTAAGGGGACTTCAACTGCTCTTCCACCAACTGTGAGACTTATATGTCCTCTAACATGCATGCCTAGGGATTTCAGGACTTCACAAATAGAAGCTGTCCAGACCATTTAGTCCTCACCTCAACTAAGGAACACAAAATACTGGACTTGGTCCTCAACAGTATAGTACAGCTTTGGACTCAACCAGTTGTAAACCCCTCCTCCATCAAACTGAGCATAAATCAGTCACATTGACCATAACTCTGAAGCCAAGATCATCCTCAAATACCTCAGGATTCAGAGATTATGTAAAGGCTAATTTATGAAACTGAATAATGACATTGTGAAAGTCAACATCCCCTCCAACCTGATGACTCCGCTGCCTATGCAGAATCTTTTACCATCAAATTCGATGCACACGTGTATAGCTGAATAGATGCATCTGTTTCCCCTTTGAAGAAAATAAAATTACAAATTTAAAAATAAACCCCTGTGGTTGAACCCAAATATAAACAAGATCTACAATAAAAGAAAAACAATCATTGCTTGCAATAATAAATGTATCTATCATGATGTCAAAAACAGTAATGCTAAATTTAAGCAGGAACTCCAGTCCCTGAGCAAATCAACCAAAGCTAGATATGAGGTAAAAAGCCTTCTTTAAATATGTTAGAAATCTCAGAAACAATACCAGCATTGCACAGAGTTAATAGTAAAAGATATCACATACTCAGACCCTGGCATAGCCAGTCTACTAGCAGATAAATTTAACTCTAACTTCATCCCCCTCTCCCCTTGCAACCCTATATTACATATCTTCATCTACACTTCCCTTGAATCTCCCAAGAACAAGTTCTCATAGCACTTTCCAAGGCCAAGAACACTGCTCTTTTGGGGCTGGATAACATACCATGTTGCCTACTGACCAGCCTGAAATAGGACCTATCAAACTCTGTACAGAGGTTACTGAATATCAGTCTCAAAATAGGCTTTGTGGTATATAAATGTAGAACAGCAACAGTCATCTCCCCCTGCACCAAGATGTCATCAACGTACGCAGGTAATTATAGACCCATAAGTCTGACTACCCACATCTGTAAGGGTGTGGAAAAGATAATTGTGGGATTAATAAATAAGGATATAAATAACCTATAAATCTCTTTACTCAAGCCAGTTTGGTCCTGTCAAGGGTAGGTCCTACTTGCTTAACCTAGTAAACCTGTTAGAGAAGGTAACTGAAGCAATGGATGAGGGAAAATCAGTACACACCTCATATCAACACCTTGCAAATTCATTCAACACTATCCCATACCCAGCTAAATGTTGATCCCTTTGTAACTCATCAGATAGCAAACTGTCTCACAAATAGAATTAAGAAAATGATGGTAGGTGGCTCTTCCTCCTACAAAAGACCCATCAATAGTGGTGTACCTTCAGGGTTCACTCCATGAGTCACTCCTTTTTGGCATTTACTTCTTGGAGGACAAAGTTAATATAAAGTGTTTGCACATGACAATGTTTGCAGATAACTGTAAGCTTGGTGCTATCATAAACTCTCCAGAAGACACCAAGATCCTCCAAGAGGACCCTTTCCAAAAAGGCACCAAAAAAATCTTTCAGAGCTGGACTATAGGCTTCGCAACTCTGTAAACATCTCATAACACTTTCAACACCGTCAGTGTTAGGTATCATAGTAAAAAAGGGACTGTACATCCAGGGTAAACATTTTATAATACATATCTAACGGTAGATCTACAACCTTGGAATTTAAGTCCAGAAAGAATGTTTTGTGTCTTTAAGAATATGTGTAGATTCATTCACCAAGGGTCTTAGGTGTTTCTGAAGGTAGATGGATAGGGGCTCCATTGCCCAACCTCTCCCTGCCACTATTAGTCTCACAGGTGGGTCTCAGGGATTTTTATATACCTTGGGGAGGCCTTGGATGACTGGAATCAATGGATCTATCACATGTAAAAAATTAAACAGGTCTTCATCTATAACCTCATTGAGTAATAAATCTTGCAACATATATGATATGTTACGCACCTTACTCCAGACTTCATTCAAACTAATTATTTCATAAAAATCACTATCACTTAACATGAGAGTCATTAATTAGTTTGAATGAAGTCTGGAGTAAGGTGAGATGTTTACAGAGTTGCGAAGCCTATAGTCCAGCTATGAAAGATTTATTTGGTGCCTTGTTGGAAATTGTCCTGGAAAATAACATCTTTCTTTTTAATGAGGTAGCCTATATTCAGAAGGATGGCGTGGCTATGGGCACTTCATGTGCCAATAGCTACGCCAATCTTGTCATGCTGGACTGGGAACGTAATAAGCTGTTTGTCCTAGACAGTTTTAAGAAACATGTTGTTTTCTATGCATGTTTTGTTGATGATCTTTCCTCCTGTGGACTGGTACAGATAAAGCCTTGCATGACTTCCATAAAGAGATTAACAGTCTAACCATGTTTTTGAACTTTTCTATTGAAAGTTCGATTAATTGCATTACTTTTTTGGATGTTTTTGTTGATAGACTGCCAAATGGGATGCTCAATACTGGAGTCTTTAGAAAAACATGCTATAGGAATTTCCTATTACATCGGGAAAGTATGCACCCCAATTACATATATAAGAACTTGATAAGGGGACAAGCGATAAGAGCATCCAGGATTAATCCAAATTATGATAGCTTCTTGCAAGAGTTGTCAAACTTAAACAACAGGCTTTTACAAAGAGCATATAGGCCAGATGAGATCACCTCCCACTTTGAAGGTGTTTTGGAGCTGATGAATGGTATTGCTAGACCATATTTCTCACAACCATATCCAGTAGAGAATGTCCCTGATATATGTCCTGAAGTTAGGAATCCACCAGTTAGATTTTCTGTTAGTAATATGCAAGACATAAACAGTATAAGAGAGGTTTTGAACAAGAATTAGAATCTACTTTTACTTGATTCACAACTTAAAGACATTGTTGGTGAGGAGCCTTATTTTAGATATAGGAACAAGTCTAACCAACATAGATTACTTTGTTACCCTCACCTATCTACACAGCCTAATGAATGTTTGAACAATATTGTGGGTACTGTTCCGTGTAATTGTTGTAATTTTTGCAAATTTGTAGATACCAGTTCCCAGTTTATTCGCCCAGTTACTTCCTATTGCTTCAAGTTTCAACTCAGTGCTAATTGCAATACATCACGTCATTTATTTAGCTACGTGCACTGCTTGCCAGGTATTCTACGTAGGTAAGACAGACAGACGCCTACGAGACAGAGTAAGGGAACATGTTTATCACATTTGTACACTGTTTCCACGCAGTGCACTTTCTAAACACATTATAGAAAGTGACAATACACATTCATTTGTATTCTTAGTTGTACAGATCGATGAACCCAGTGTTAAGGGAGGGGATATATGCAATTACACTGAAACACTGGAATTAAAATGGATTATCAGACTTAGTGCAGACCAGAGACCAGGTCTGAATGACAAAATTCCATTTAAACCTGTTCTTAAGAATAGGAGACTCACTGTGAGATAAACATACATATTTTAGAATGTTAATAAATGTTTTATATTTGCCTTTATATACAGATATATATATATATATATATATATATATATATATTTTTTTTTTTTTTGTTTATATATATAGTTTTCTGTATACATTTTTTATAGACGTATTATTTTTGCATACTGAAACGTTTTAATCAAGAACAGGAAGTGATGTCAGCCCTATTTCCTTATAAAATGTGACTTGATTTTATTCATTGTTTGTTTCTTATGGTTTGACAAAGCCCTTACAGGGTGAAAGCGCTTACCAATAAAACAGCTTGGATTTTACTTGTTTTTGGCATGGATTCAGTCATTGTTTGAACTAGCATTTATTTCTGCAGCTTGAATAAGCCTCAGTGACTGCTGGATTTATGCTGATTTTTGTTGTCAGCCTTGGTTTGCTCCTGTGCTTCTCTTTTGGATCATTTATTTATTTTATTAGTAACAGGAGCATTTGGACCATGATAACACTTATTCTTATAGTATAACAAACTATCCTTTGACTAACTTGTATCCACTATTGTGAGAAGATCCATTTCACTGGGCAGCTTATTAGTAAGGGCATGGCATCTAAGTTCAGGGATGTGACCACTCCACTGTACTCAGAACTTATCAGGCTAATCATTGAGTATAATGCCCACATTGGTATGTCCCTGTCCAAATACTTCACGCAACCTGAATGAGCCACAGTACTTCCTCTCAAGGAAGCCCCACTGCATTAGGGTAATATGGTGGTTCAACTTCAGAACTAATGTGGAAACTAAAACCACAAGCATTAAAAAAATAAAATCTAAAAAACAAGCCAAAAGCAAGACATGGGATAATATCTTTCCAAAACACTATGCCCAGGAAGAATCAAACATCCTCTTGTATGCCCATGATTGTATGTTTAATATTATAATGGAAAGGGTGGGAGAAAGTCAAAATCAAACACATACTGAAGAGGCTATAGAATCAAATGTTGCCAGGGTATTAGCTACTTGCTAAAAGTTAGAGTGATGAAGGAGGAATGAACTATTCATGTCACCACCAATTTGTCTGTAATAACTCTTGATGTCACCCCAGTATATTACAGAGATGAAAGGATGAGATTCAATCTGAGGCCAAAATGTTGGAAACTGCTAATAATAAAGTGAGTTATGTTATATAATTACCCAACACCTAATGTAATACAAGAGAGGTGACCTAAAGGACTGTTAAATAAAACAGAATTTTTTCAATATAACAGAGGGACATCTAATTGCACACTATGTATGTGTGGACGGAAACAACACAAATAATGGCTCATAATGGAGGTAAGGGAAAGCAAATAACAAAATGAGGAAAGACAGAGAATGATAAATAACAGATAAAAGACATGCAAATGGTCCCATAAGCATATATAAATAATGATGCAAAAATTATACAAAAGCCAGAGAAACAAGCATACTCGATTGTCTCTCAACTTTTAAAATTCTCCAGCATGTTCTAACTTCCAAATTAATGCATCATAGGGATCCAAACCCACCACTTGTATTTGTTTGGGATGTAAAAAAGCTTGCAAAAGGGAATTATTGGTCAGCCTCTCCCTAACAATTTGCCCAGTAATCAAATGTGATTAATAACTATTTTTTTTGGGTGAGTCTTCTTAGCTGGAAAATGCTCTAATATTACAGGAACTACTGAGTCCTAGGTCAGTGTAAGCATGGATACACATCTGACATTCAAGTTTTTTTTACAGCATAGAATTAATGTCCCCTCCAAGAGAAGAATCTTTCACTTCCCCTTCTGCAATATATTAGGGCATTATCGTGAGTCATTGCATAAAAAAATTATGGTGACCTAAATAGCTCACTTCTTCCTCGCCTCCACAACTTTCAGCAACTAGCTAATATCCTGGCAAAGTCAAATATAAAGGCCTCTTCATTTTGGTTTGATTTTGAGTTTCTCTTACTCTTTGCACTATGATGTTAAATGTACTATCATGGATGAGGAAAGGACTTTTTTTTACTTTCAGACTTAGCTTTTTGGTAAGATATTATCCCATATGTTGCTGTTGGCTGTATTTCAGAATTTATTTTTCAATGCTTGGAGCAATTTTAGTTTCCAAATAAGTACCAGGTTGGCCCACTGAATGACCCTAATTTATTGTGCAATATGTGTTTATATGTATGGGTCAAGCATTTTCTTTTGGTCTCTTGACCCTGTAAATCATGCTTCTTTTGACCCATCTAACGTGCTCTTTCATTGCAGTATTTACCTTCCTAGAGCCAGCCATAATTGTAGCATTTTCTTCTTATTGCTAGTCACACTAAAAATGAGACCACAGTCAGTCTGATCACTATAAAACTTCCTAAGGTCTCTCCTTATACACAAATCTCTGCAGCGTGGTGAAACACTAGTGGGAAGGATCGATAACAAGTAAGTCCACTTACTGCTTTCAATAGCTCCTGAATTGGAAGAACATGTTATTTTAAAAGATTCTCATGAAAGGCCAGAGCACCTTCTATGATCTTTTAACCCCACAAAACATGCTCAGTCTGGCCACTTCTCATTTAGTAGCATCTACGATCTATCATCCAGCTGGAATCATGACCTAGCCACTTGGAAAAGGTGATACACGCTCTGTGGACTTTCCTCCAATCTCTCCCTTTTCATGGATCTCTACAAGGTTAATAGCTGAACTCATGCCCTGATATGAGTATATTTCCCACTGACAGACATTTACAATTGACTTTTTAATTTTTTTTAACTTACCCATACCATTTAACACACACATATTCTCATTTTAAAACTTTGAGTGACCTGAGATTGAATTAGACTTGGTCTAGGTACAATAACTGATTAGTTTATATATTTGTGCAACCTAATTTATTCCGTTTATTTATTAAAATATTAGTACTTGAGGAAGGTCCAAACTGGAGTGAAAGCATGGCTTGTTTTTACAAAGCACCCTTCTGCTCATGTTATTGTGAGGATCACGTGGTATCATTCTATAGTGTAAATTTTAAAATTTATACAGAGCAGTGTATTAATATTTCCTGACAACTCTGGATGGATTTGGCCTTTCATATTACACATGACACCCACAGCAATGGATATATAGTTAGAAAAGTAAATATATCGATTGTAATATATAGTTAAAAAATTAAATATATTAATGGTAGAAAGGTTCACTGTTGTGGGTGTCATACTTGTGACTTAAAAGCAGTGGAATATATAATAAGTTGAGTTTTTGGACCGATTTACATTGGTCAGACTTAAAGGAAGTTTAACATGTGAATGTGGAAAGATATTAATGACATCAAAATAAGAGATATACTGACTAAGTGTCTGAACATATTAATATGCAATATGGGGAGAATGTTAACTTAATAAAATGAGTATGTTACTGCAACTAAAAGTGACTTTAAGATGTGATGAATTAATTGAAAATGTTTTAAAACTTAAGGAAGCAGAATTATTTCTTACAGTTCGTACACTAAAACTTCATGGGTTGAATAATAAACTTTAGTGGAATGCTTTGTAGTTTTAACTATGTTGGACTTTCTTGCCAATACTGTCTTAAAATGTTTTAATATGGTTGTAATTAATCAATGGAATTTAATTAGGTTGATTATTTAATTGTGTAAATGTTTAATTGTTTTAGCATTGATGTATAATGTTTGACTGATTTAATATATAAGCTAGCTTTTAAACGTGTGCAGTTTCTTAAAAGTCTTGAAAAGCATAATGCCAAGGCACTAGACTAATACATTAAAGTGTTTCATTTTCTGGTCTACATATGGTTTTATTTGACCAGTTTATAGGCACAGAGAAGCCCAGAGGGAAGTGTTCTCTTATCTGCAAACAGAAAATATTTAAACAATAATTAGAATGGTTACCTCAAACAAACGCAGAACTTTGGCCAATGCTCCAACCTGCTCTTTCAAAGAAAAGATCAAGGAAATTGCTCCAGCCTTTTGTGTGTTCTCTTCAATGTACATCGATCTCTGTAAAGAGAAGAACAATTGATACAATGAAAACTAAGCAAATTGCCTCAAATTTCTTTTTTTCATCAACATACACTGATGTTTATATAAGGAAAATAATGTTACACCAAATTGTTGATAATATTTAAATACACAATTTTGTGAAGATAAAATTTTATAACCAAACAACATGGTTGGTGTTTGCATGCAGTCTAGCAACACAGAATTTACCGTCAATTCATTCAAAGCTGGTATTATACTACAAAGATCCTTGATAAATCTTTTACTTCTTAAGCTATAAACAATGTTGTTATAGATAGAATACGAACCTTTGTGCACAATTAGCTAACCATGTTGAAATAAACTGTTATCATAAGTTTTTACTTCTTCCAAGTTAAACTGATCTTGGTGTAGGAATATTTAATAGATTTAGGAGTTTGCCAGATATCAATCTGGGGAAAGCACTAAAATTTAACTTATTTTGCTAAGCACATGCCAGTTATCCCATCCTCAAACCATGACCATTTACAAGATCTAAATTGCTAGTGTTGTAGAATATTTCTTCCCTTAAGACTTGAAGTTGGGCTGTTCCTATGGACGCTTTCACCCCTCAAATGCCACAAGCATAGCATTCAAAGAACCCTCTAGGTCCATTGCAGTAAGCAAATAAACAAAGCCACTTATGGTCTGTCTTTCAAAATCTAACTGCTGTAAACAACCAATAGCTTATTGCATGTATATTCAGTGCTTTGAACACTCCCCAAACCACCCTCAGGGAAAAACTCAAAATCTGCTTCTGTGATTATCAGCACCTATGGAGCTCTACAGAGACAATATAGCCTTTTGGCTATTGCAACATTTTATTTTCCCCTTCTGTTATATCCTGCAGTAAAACTGGACTATCCATTCTCTCAATTGTTTAATGACAGTCTGACTCCAACAATGCATATTTCCTCCAACTGTTTTTTCTTCTCACATTACTCCAACAGGATACAAAGTTGTTGTTGTTGCAAAAGAGTTCAGATGTGTTATGGCTTGTAAATTAATATGGTCATGCTAATTTAAAAAATAAAGAAACCTTTCACTGTAATTCTAATATTAAGTAGTTGGGAAGTATCATCAATGCATTTTGTAATTCTTCCACTTTTCTGGTTTTTTTTTTTTTTTTTTTTGTGGTAAAGCTTTTCTTCTAGTTTTGTTCATTTTGCTATAATTTAACAAGCTGATTAACTGGATCCTATGTAAAATTCTCCAGGGTATTTAACATTTGGAACATTGAATCATTTTTCATGTTAAACACACTAGGTTTCTTTTAGCTCATGAACTGGTTACCACTTTACCTCCAGTCATGTTAAACTGGCATCTGTTTTTGCTGGTTCACAGTGTTCCACATGGATCCAGTCTTCACACTCCATCTTTATCCCTTGTGCTAATAGTTTTAATTGCCTTTCCAGTGCTTGATCCACCTTCCTGGAACCGCCTATTTCCCAGTCTAAGTACACGCCTATAAATACCTAGCAATATCACCATAACGATGGCAATGTATTTTGTACCTTGATTTTCTCTGTTTATCAAATCCCACCCCTTAACTGCTTTTCTGTTTTCATACTAACCTTTCAGATGTGGAGTTCTTCATTGTTCTGCTGCTACTTTTTTTTTAAAACTCAACACATCACAGCTTAAGCGTCAGCATACTATCTAGTATAAACACTGTTCTTCACCTTTGATGAAAAAAGGCCTTACATATCTAGAATGCTATGTTTTCCTTATTTCACCATAGACACAATGCATGTAATCAGAGTATTTTTGTGCTAGTTAATAACATAGTCATTGTGAAGATTGGGGGAAGATGGGCGAAGGCTGCCAGCCTAGTCAAATAGAATTTGATACAAAATTCTATCATTTGTGAATATAAATGTAAAATACAGCCTTGTTTCTTAAATGAAAGAAAACACTGTAAAATGTGAACTTCAAGATTGTAGCAACGTTGCCATCTGCTGTAAGGAAACCTAAGCCAAGCATTTTACATCTGTTCTTTTGAGGTTACAATTATTTCTTGTATACCCTTTTGATCTAGATAGTGGTGCCGAAGTGGGGGGCTGAACACATTCTTTCTATTGTCTTAACTTAAGGAATAATTGCTAGAGTGTACATGTGAAATGTATTTTATTGTTGTAGTATCCTGAACAGGTGTTAGATTGCAAAATATTGTAGCCTTTTTGCCTGGGAACTCCAGACTAAGCATCAAAATCATGCAATGGATGTATACTGGGAAAACCTAAGTGTGAAAATGATGTAATCTGGGAGGGCCCTAGCAGAGCTGTTTGTTAGTGAGTTTGAAAACTATTGTTCAGAGAGAGACTGTGAGCATTTTGATCTTGATATCCAACTTAGCACTCTGCCTGTTGTCTTATGTAAGTAGTGTCTTAGAAGTATGTTTTCTTGTAGTAATAGCTACGAACGTAGAAGAAATTTAGACTTAAGTGTTTTTCTGTTATATCAGAACTTTCCTACTGTATTGTATTAAGTTTCTGTGTGATCTCTGAGCTCTTAGATATCACTGTGGTATAATAGTATTGTCTTGTGTTTTTAATTATTTATTATTAAATATTTTAAAACCTTTACCTGTGGCTGGTTTGTGTAGAGACAAGTTAAACTCTAGAGTACAGTGCATGCTTATAAGTGATCCTGTATTAAGCCCTTCCAAAGCCTTAAGATTGCTTAGTCATACTTACCAATTGGATAATAATATTACACAATAATAATTGGGCACCCTTTTAAGGGCCTTTGGGTAGCTGATATGTATTAGCTGGTGGTGTCAGAAATTACTACCATATATTCTGGGTAAGGGAGCACAGCTGGAGAATCTGTGTCAACCTTTCCCAGGAGTGTCTGTGAAGTTGTATACATATTTATCTCAAAGTATGTGTGGTGTGTCAGCTACCTGGGCAGGGACATGAAGCACTGGCGGAACAGAGAGGGTACTGGAGGTTAACTTGCCAGCTAGGCTGAGATTGGGACCCTATAGCTGTGCCAGTGGGCAGTCTTATTGGGGATCTGGAGAGCAAGGGAGCAACCAGCCCCAGACTGACTGTAATCTCTGTGTGCACTTAAGGGAAACTGTACTTTACTGTGTGTATTTGTTATCCTTTCCTCTTATATAAGATGCCCTCCCTGGTGTTAGTGGTGAGGACTGAGGGTCCTTGATTGCTGGGCCAGTGCACAGTTGTCACATTTGTGCTGGTGGCAGTGGTTGGAATAAGATATCCTCACATTTGTGGTGGCAGTGGTTTGGATAAGATATCCTCACATTAGTGGTCGGCAGTGGTTGGGATAAGATATACTTACTTGTGGTTTGCAGTGGTGTGGATAGAGTGAATCCTGTAGCTTATGTACAGTGATCTCTGGAGGTGTTTTGTACTCTAAATCAGCCACGCAGTGTATACTCAGAGTTCTGATCACAATTGTTTTATTTATTTTGTTAGCTTAGTTAGACAGGGTGAGCAGGCAGCATGTCAGCAGAGGAGTATGGAAAGCTTACATGGAGCCAGCTGGTGGAGATGTGACAGGCTAGGGGACTGGTGCATGGAAACCTGACTAAGGAAGACCTGACTGCAGCCTTGGTTACAGCTGCATTAGAAAACAGCATCCAGGAGGGCAAGCAGACTGGCAGTGGAGATAGAATATCCTCGGAAAATGGACAGCTCAACCTTTATGCAAAGGACAATCAGACTGGCAGTGGAGATACAATATCTTCTGAGAATGGACAGCTCAACCTTTCTACTGTGGACATAAAAGTCCATCTGGAGCTAAAGATACTTGAGTTGGAGGCCATGAGTTTGGAGATAGAAGCCGAAAAAAAGGAGCGTCAGAGGAAGCATGAGAGGGAAATACTGACTCTTCACCAGAGTTATGGAGGTAATGGGAAAGGGAGTAACTGGACCCCAAAAGCACAAAAGGTTAGTAAATCCATTCCAAAATTTAAAGGGGGATAATTTTGATAGTTTCATTCACATGTTTGAAAGGGTATGCAAACAGTATAGTGTTGACCAAAGGCTCTGGGTGCAGTTCCTGACCCTCTTACTCCACGGGAAAGCTGTAACTTGTATATCACAAATGCCTGACTCTGTCTGTTTTGATTATACTGCTGTAAAAATATCTTTTAGAATGTTTTAAGCTAACACCTGAAATGTATTGGAAAAAGTTTTGTGAGCATAGACGCAAGGCAGATGAATATGTATGTGAATATGTTGCTGAAGTGAGCACTTATTTTCATAGCTGGGTGAGTGGATGTCAGGTCACCACTTTTGAAGGACTGGCAGACCTTTTGGTGAGGGAACAAGCCCTTAGCACTTTGCCTGAGGACATGAGGATCTGGTTAGCTGATAGACAATGTGCTACTTCAGATGAGTTGGGGAAGAAGGGAGACCTATACCTAGCAAGCAGAGCAGCCCTGCACAGGAAGGGGACCCCCAGTACTGCTCTTGGGTGTAATGGAACCCATGGTGGGCAGCACAGACTGCCCAAACAGAATCTGCCAGAAGCAGGGAAGCCACTAGTCCAGGTACACTTCCAGAAGCTAGGGTTAAATGTTTTGAATGCAACCAGTGGGGCCATGTGGCATACAGGTGTCCACAGAGGCAAGGTGGGGAACCAAAGGTGAGGGAGGCAGTTAGTGGGAAAGACAAAATGCCAATCATCCATTGTCTTGAGACAACAGGGGTATGGAACTACCATCCTGCAGATGTCCTGAGAGAGAAGGATTTGGATGAGGCAGTACCATGTACTTATACAGTTATACGCAGTGAGGCTGGGAGACAAGCATGTGGGTCAGGTAGCCTGGGGGAGACCCAGACAGACTGCATACTTGCAGCCAGGACTGCTGAGGTGGTTACTTCAGGGAGGAAGCTATTCTGTAGCAGTGAGACTGAAGGTGAGCCACAGCTGCTTGTGGGTACTGATATTCCCTTGGACAGGGTAACAGCAAAGGTAAAGGTGAGTAGTAGTAACCAGGCTGACAGTGAGGCACCACTGTCAGAGGATGCCAGACATCCTGTGGAAGGGGAGCTGGGAAGGGTTACAAGGAGAGAGTTGAGACAGGTTCAGCTCTCAAACCCTATATTGCAAGGCCTGAAGCAGGTAGCTAGGGAGTCATCTGATTCTCAAGGGAAGGGGGAATCTGTATACTGGGACAAATAGTTACTATTCAGAGAGTGGACCCCTGAGCAAGGTTCTAGAAGGTGAGAGAGTACAGCATATGGTAGTGCTTAGAGCCTACCATGTGGTGCTTCTAGCCATAGCCCATGATATTCCCTTTGCAGGTCATATGGGCATGAAATGTACAAAGAGGCATATTATGCAGAACTTCTATTGGCCTGGAATTTCCAGAAATGTAACAGGGTACTGCAGGACCTGTGAGCAGTGCCAAAAGGTAGCCAAGGCAGGAGACAAGGTGAGAGCTCCTTTTATGCCTTTGCCTGTGATTGAGGAGTCATTTCAGAGGGTAGCTATGGATATTGTGAGTCCTCTGAGTACCCCAAGTTCCACAGGGAAAAAGTATATTCTAGTGGTAGTGGATTATGCTACACGATACCCTGAGGCACTGGCTTTGTCCTCCATTGAGGCAGAGAAGGTGGCAAATGCTTTGTTAGAGATTTTCAGCAGGGTAGGTTTCCCAAAAGAAATACTGACTGACTAAGGTGCCAATTTCATGTCAGACTTGCTGGCTTGTCTGTGGAAGTCCTGTGGGGTGAAGCACATGAAAACCACCCCCTACCATCCCCAGACTAATGGTCTTGTTGAGAGGTTAAACTCTACAATCAAGTCCATTTTATGGGCATTTGCAGACCAGTTTAAGAGGGAGTGGGACAAATATTTGCCCCATCTGTTGTTTGCTTACAGAGAGGTTCTCCAGGAATCCACAGGTTTTTCACCCTTTGAGTTGATGTATGGGCATAGGGTGAGGGGACCTCTAGATTTAATTCAAGATGAGTGGAAAGGTGAGTGTGAGTCTCACAAGGAGTCTGTTGTGGCATGTGCCCTAAACCTCAGGACAGGGCACAGGGAACTCATGGGCTTGGCCCAGAAGAACCCGGCAGAAGCCCAACAACAGAAAAAGGTGTGTATGATAGGAATACTCGAGCTAGAGAATATGCTGTGGGACAGCAGATAATGGTTCTCATTCCTGTCAGACGCAACAAGCTGCAAGCAGCTTGGGAGGGACCCTACAAGGTGGTAAGAAAGGTAAGTGATGTTAACTACATGGTGGAATTGCTAGGCAGATGGCAGGGGCACAAACTGTACCATATTAACATGATGAAACCTTAATGGGATAGGGAGGTTGTTGTGCTGAGCATTTGAAGTGGATTGCAGGAGGAGTCTGAGGGAGATCTGGGGACTGATCTCCTCAGTGAGGTTCAGGCTGACTCTTCGGTGGAAGGGGTAGAAGTGTCCCAGCAGCTATCTCCTACCCAGGTTCGAGAAATCCGAGCAGCGTTGCAGGAATTTGGGGGCATGTTCACTGGGAAACCAGGGTGCACCCACCTGGTGCAGCACCAGGTGGATACAGGACCCCAAAGGCCTATTAGGCAGGCCCCTTATAGGGTGCCTGAGAGTGTCAGACAGACACTGAGGGAAGAGGTACAGGAGATATTGGAACTAGGGGTGATTCAAGAGTCCAACTGGCCTCCCCAGTGGTGTTGGTGCCAAAGAAGGATGGCAGCACCAGGTTCTGTGTGGATTACAGGAAATTAAATAGTCACACAGAGTTGGATGATTACCCCATGCCTAGGACAGATGAGGCCCTAGAGCAGCTGGGTGGGACTAAGTATCTTACAACCTTTGATCTTACCAAGGGTTACTGGCAGGTGCCCTTGACTCCCAGTGCTAGAGAAAAGTCAGCCTTTGTGACTCCTTTTGGCTTGTACGAGTTCACAAAGATGCCCTTTGGGATGAAGAATGCCACTGCGACTTTCCAGAGGCTGGGGCATAATATCCTAGCAGGAGCAGGAGGGTTTGCCCTTGCTTACCTAGATGATATTGCCATCTACAGCTATTACTGGCGAGAGCACCTTCAGCATGCCAGGGAGGTGCTGAGCAGACTACAGTGGGCAGGGTTGACCATTAAGCCGAGCAACTGCCAGGTGAGTATGTCATAGGTCTCCTACCTAGGACATAGAGTGGGGAGTGGTAAGATAAGGCCAGAACCTGCCAAAGTGGAAGCTATTCAGGCATGGCCTGCACCTGTTACCAAAAAGCAGCTGAGTGAATTCTTAAGGACAACAGGGTACTACAGAAAATTCACCCCCAGTTATAGCACCATAGCTGGTCCCCTCACAGAACTGACAAGGAAGAACAGGCCAGATAAGATAGTGAGGACCCCAGCATGTGACCAGGCATTTTAGAAGCTTAAGGAAGCTTTGGGAGGACCCCTTGTGTTAGCCAGTCCAGATTACAGCAAAGAATTTGTTATGCAGGTGGATGCTTTGAACCATGGGGTGGGGGCTGTGCTTAGCCAGATTTCTTCAGAGGGGGAAGAGCACCCAGTGGTTTATCTCAGTCATAGGCTCCAACCCAGGGAGGAATGCTATGCAGCTGTAGAAAAGAAATGCCTAGCCATAGTGTGGGCACTGCAAAAACTTCAGCCTTATGTGTTTGGAAGAAAATTCACTGTAATGACAGATCACAACCCTCTAACATGGTTAAACAGAGCCAGTCAGCAAAATGCCAAGTTGCTAAGATGGAGCCTGGGGTTGCAAGCATATGATATGTCAGTGTAGCACCACAGTGGGAGTAGCAATGCCAATGAGGATGGGCTCTCAAGACAAGGAATGGGGTGAGGTACACCCAGATATAGACCTAACCCTCTCAAGCAGCGTTTCTCAAGGGTCACTTGAAAAACTAGCTTGAGTTCTCCAGGCGGTGGCGGGAGAGATGTGAAGACTGGGGGAAGATGGGCAAAGGCTGCCAGCCTAGTCAAATAGAATGTGATACATAATTCTATCATTTGTGAATATAAATGTAAAATACAGCCTTGTTCTTAAATGAAAGAAAACACTGTAAAATGTGAACTTCAAGTTTGTAGCAACATTGCCATCTGTTGTAAGGAAACCTAAGTCAAGCATTTTACATCTGTTCTTTTGAAGTTACAATTATTTCTTGTATACCCTTTTGATCTAGATAGTGATGCCGAAGTGGCTGGCTGAACACATTCTTTCTATTGTCTTAACTTAAGGAATAATTGCTAGAGTGTACATGTGAAATGTCTTTTATTGTTGTAGTTTCTTGAGCAAGTGTTAGATTGCTAAATAATGTAGCTATTTTTTGCCTGGGAACTCCAGACTAAGTGTCAAAATGATGTAATGTGTATACTGGGAAAACCTAAGTGTCAAAATTATGTAATCTGGAAGGGACCTAGCAGAGCTGTTTGTTAGTGAGTTTAAAAACTATTGTTCAGAGAGAGACTGTGAGCATTTTGATCTTGATATTCAACTTATCAGCACTATGCCTGTTGTCTTATGTAAGTAGTGTCTTAGAAGTATGTTTTCTTGTAGTAATAGCTACAAACTTAGAAGAAAGTTTAACTTAAGTGTTTTCTGTTATATTAGAACTTTCCTACTGTATTGTTTTAAGTTTCTGTGTGATCTCTGAGCTCTTACATATCACTGTGGTGTAGTAGTATTGTCTTGTGTTTTTAATTATTTATTATTAAATATTTTAAAAACCTTTACCTGTGGCTGGTTTGTCTAGTTAATCTCTAGAATACAGTGCATGCTTATAAGTGATCATGTAATAAGCCCTTCCAAAGCCTTAAGATTGCTTAGTCACACTTACCAACTGGATGATAATACTGCACAGTAATAATTGGACACCCTTTTAAGGGCCTTTGGGTGGCTGATAAGTATTAGCTGGTGGTGGCAGAAATTACTACCGTATAGTCTGGGTAAGGGGACAGGCGGCCATGGTGGTGCAGCAGTTAGTGTTGCTGCCTCACAGCAAGAGGTTCTCCGGTTTGATCCTCGGCTGGGGTGCCTTCTGTGCAGAGTCTGCATGTCCTCCCTGTGGTTGCGTGGGTTTCCTCCGGGTGCTCCGATTTCCTCTCACATCCCAAAGACATGCTGTAGGTGGATTGGACACTCTAAATTGGCCCTAGGTGTGAGTGCGTGCATGTGTGTGCCTTCTGTGGAAGGTTGGGTGCCGGGCTGGCAACTTGACACTGTAAAACTCCACTGCCAATCATGAGCGGACAGGTGATCCACTGTGGCGACCCCTAACCGGGAAAAGCTAAAAGAAGAAGAAGAAGAAGGTAGTCTGGGTAAGGGGACACAGCTGGAGAATCTGTGTCAGCCTTTCCCAGGAGTGTCTGTGAAGTTGTATAAATATTTATCTCAAAGTGTGTGTGGTGTGTCAGCTACCTGGGCAGGAACACAAAGCACTGGTGGGACAGAGAGGGTACTGGAGGTTAGCTTGCCAGCTAGGCTGAGATTTGGACCCTATAGCTGTGTCAGTGGGGAGTCTTATTGGGGACCTGGAGAGCAAGGGAGCAACCAGCCCCAGACTGCCTGTGATCTCTGTGTGCACTTACGGGAAATTGTACTTTACTGTGTGTATTTGTTATCCTTTCCTCTTATATGAGATGTCCTACCTGGTGTTAGTGGTGAGGACTGAGGCTCCTTGATTGCTGGGCTGGGGCACGGTCATCACAGTCATGTATAAATTTAGCACAACATTCAGAGCGATTGGCACTCTTACTTTTCTTTAGCACCTGCAAAATCCACCCCCTGCAGAACCAATGGAATCTGTTTCTTTTTTTTTGTGACTTTTGGTTACCATGACTGCATGATGTTGGAGTATTTTCTACTTCACTTTTTTAGAAGCAACCTCTGAGATAATTCATACTCCCATTTTACTCCCATATAGCTATGTCACTTCCAAACTGCCACACCTGATAATGATTACATTTCTACATCATGTATATCACAACAGTAAATAAACTGGCCTTAAAGCACACAAATTCCTCTGACAGATGCCATCCAGTCTTTGTTTAAAGGCCAGTATGGTTTAGATTAACTTAGTTTATCCTGTTTTGGTGATCAGATTGACTATGTTTAGTACAGGCACATAGAAAAGCTTTTGTCTCAGCTTTATGTGATTTGAGTTCATTGTTGATGGAATTCTACTCTGGCAATGTTATCCAAGGATATGCTGGCAGACGTCCACTGAAGAGCTACCCTAGATCAACTAAAACCCTGTTTCTAAAGGTTTTCTATGTGTGGCAAGTGCTAGAACATATGAAGGCATAATTATAGATATCGGATCCTTCTTCAGTGTTTATTAGAATTGTGGATAAGAATCTATGTCTACTTACATGGCACAGGAAATATGTATTAGCCATGTGTCTCTTGAATAAAAATGTGTAGCAAAATAAAAGGCAATATTGAAAGTATGCAAAGGGTTGACCATGGGAGGACAGACTTAAGTATAAAGAATTACAATGGATACTATTATTAAATGCAACCCAGCCACTGGGAATAAATTAAAGTATTCCTACAACATGTGTGTTAGTATTAATGGCTGTTAAGTGATAATATACTGTGGCTTATATTTAAGTCTGTTACTTTATTCATATCATTATTTGATTGGTATGTTTTGTACAAGTGGCTTATTTAGTTTTGTATTTAGAGTTGTTATCTTGTGTGTAAAGTGTTTTGATGAAGTCTTGTTTAATGAAGACAAAAATATTTAACAGTTAAAGTGATTTTGTCCTGGTGTCCTGAAGTCTGGCCAGTATGTGTTCTTCTGAACTTTTGGTTTACTAGTTTATATGCCAGTCCATTGAGTCTTGGTCACCTTGAGTGAGGCATTTACCTCCTCAGAGATCTAATAAAAGGAATAATAATCTGATGTTAAAGATGGACAGCTGTCATTTTCTTCTAAGACAGGGTGGCATGTTTATGGGGCTCTTTATCTGCAGAACTGAGGCGATCAAATCATTACATGATATTAAACTGAAGATGGATATCTGCTTTGACAGCTTCAAATATCATCTGGTAGGGGTGCTTAGCAGGGTCTAAGATAACCTCATCAGATTCTGTCTAGGACCCAGTTTACAGTGTATTAGATATTAGAAACTAAATTTATTGTCATCTTGGTTGAGAGGGGTGAGAGGTAAGTGCCATGAGGTTGATTGTTTTCTTTGTCACTGAGCCTAACCTTCTCTTCTTTGGTGGTGTATCTGCCCTGCTATGATATGGTGTATCATCAATGCATGTGTATGCTTCTGCACATGTGTTTGTGGACAAGGCCAGCCTTATGCACAGGCGAACTAGGTGATCACCTATAGCACTGTGCTTGCCAATCTTGCAAGAGGGCATTTACTTTTTATTTTTTTTTTAGAGCAATGTTTCTCTGCTCTTAAAAATAAGTAAACAAGTAACACACCCCAAAGTAAAGAAAAAGTGCATCAGGAACATCTGGCAATTCAGGAAGAGGTAATCAGCTCTGGGTGCAATGTAAATCCTGTTTTTAAACATTGCGAGGCCATGGAAGTACAAACCTCACAACCCTCAAATGTAGGAGAGAAGGCGTGCCTGAAGGAAGAATTATTTTTTAAATAGATACTTGAAGTAAAATCAAATACGTTTGGCAAAATTAGGGATATATTTGAAGGAATGGAGTGGACAGCTAGTGTTACTACTATTTTTAAATAAGGTTGGCCGTGATCAACCAGATACTTTTTGGTAATATTTTTAGCTTTGTTATGTGGACAGTTGAGAGGAGTGGAGTGGTGATGGTGGTGAGATAAATATTTTATTGCTGGTAGTGATTACCAAAATATTTTTGGCAATTGAGGTGAGATACGTGTTGATTTTTTTACAGGGATGCTTGCTTTGGTCATTCATATATTTTGTGCAATATTTCTCTGTTTTTCTGATTTATGTGGACCAACTTGGACTGACATACTTTAATGTATGCTACCTTGTTTTTCTTGACCATGGAGGTGAAATATTAAATAGTTCTGAATGAATCAATCGATCGGGGTCAAATTTCAACAGAACTGGGGACAAATTCCTAAATATTCAGGGATACTTTTATTAGTACTATTAATGCATTGATAGAATAAGAAAATATTTTTAGGAAGGATTAAGAGGAAGAGAACTAGAATTTGAATCAAAATCAGGAATAGTTGAGAGGTATGCCATGAGATGTCAGGGCTATAACTGCTGGGTGGGTGGGTGGGGGGAGTTGGCTGGATGAAATTAACTGACCCTATTGTCATTTGCTCAGTTTAAACAATCACTTTCTGGCTTAGCAAGACTAGTGTGCTTTTGTGACAAATACAATGAACACCCGATATGCATAGACAGACAAGGTATAACTGGTATGGCAGTCTTCTTGGGAGGGAAATTACTACTTACCTGCTGTTGTTTGCTTATTATTTTGATTTTTTAGGACTAATATGATTATATGAGGCAACATGCAATATTTTACTGTGTGGCAATGGGTTGTTTGGAACAAAGGTGAAATACATGGGCATCCTCTTTTATCATGATTTTACATCTCAATTGTTCATAGAATTGGCTATAACTGCTTGGTGGAGGTTGTCTGGATGAATGTATTCGTTACTTGCTCAATATGACACTCATCCCTCACAAAACAATAGATAGATGCATCACAGAGTACTCAGACCTTTGGAGCTTCTGGGGGCTGTTTGTCTGCACACACCAAGGCTATACATGTGAATTTTGACATGGGCTTAGTAATCACTACCTAGCCTGCAACTAGCTCTGCTCATAGGTGTACACAGTACTTATGTGGCAGGGTGAGACAATGTCATTACTTCTTTAACATTCTTTCTCAGTCTCAGAGTTCACTGTAGCTTGCGTTGATCTAGGGACAGTGTTGTCATTGTGTCTTTAACTTTCTTCACAAACTTCCTAGAGGTGCAATGAAGGGTCACTATAGCTTGTGTCAGAGCACTGTACTGTACTCTACTGTACTTAGAAGTAACAAGTTGTAAATATTACTCTTTTTTAATGTTCGTCATAGTCAAATATCCGGTGCATAGATGTCTATCTTTTGGGGGAGAGTGAATACGACTGATGTTTATATTTGACAATAAATTTGTTATGTTCTTTTTTTTTCAGTTTTGTCCCAATCTGACATCAGAAGGGTACACAGAAGTTGGTTGCCTTTTGGGGGTTGGGGCGAGGAGGAAGGCTGTATGATAGCAGCAGCAAGAAACATGACTGTGGGCATGTATGCCTGAATTTTAATCTCAATTTAACACCAGAAGGGGGATACACAGAAAGTGACTACCTGCCTGAGGTGTTGGGGGATTGGGGACAGCGACTATTGCAGGGACTATTCCCAGATATATGTATCGTTATAAGCATTTGCTTTCTCAAGTTTATAGTGAAGTGGTGTTTGGTCAGCTTTTAGCATTAAAAGCTGGACACAGCGTATTCCTTCCTTGAAACAAAAAAGTAGGACTGAGTTTATTTTCCATGCATATCATTTTTGTTCAGGCCATCATTGGATCAGAAGGTTGGAAAAATAGTTCTAAAATGCACCTCATAGCCTCTATAACCCTATGGCTTCTGGGTGACTAGCAACCTTCAGACTCTCAAATTAATTCAGTTATTATGGGGTAGTCTTGGTCAGTTACAATGTGCTGAAAGGATACAGGAAAAAGCAGAGTTGAAGAGTAAGACTGAATTCCTTTCCAATAATCATGGCTTTTGTTTAGGCAATCCTTTAATGAAAAGGTTTAAAAATCTCTAACATGCATCTTTGATCATCTAGATGCTTTGATAGTATTGATCATGGCTTAATACTGTTATTCCCAATGCAGTTATTGCAGTGTATTCTTGGTTGTTAAGGATGTGATAAAAGGATGCAGGAAAATACAAAGCTGAACAGTAAGACTAAACCTTTTCCTTGAACATGTTTTTTGTTCAGGCAATCAAATGCATCTTAAAGCACCTAGAAGCCACATGGCTTCTGAGGACCTTCTGCCCAGACCCCCAGCTTAATGCAGTTGTTTCCTCCACAGTTGTCAGAGTGCATTGTGCCAAGATAGAACATGTAGGATGAATCAGTAAAGTGTAGAATGAATGAATAACTGCAGAAAAAAACTAAATATTAAGACAAACTATGAGGAAAAAGAAGAAGAAAAAAGTAATCTGAATAGTGTGAGTAAGCCAGGATGGTTTGGGCAGCAGGGAGTCGGCACCATGGGACCTTTTCGCCTTGGCCGAACCTGCTTGTGGAAATGCCTGAGTGCAGCTTGGCTGATGTGATGAGTTAATTTCCATTTCAGATTTGTGCATGCTATATACATACCTACTCCTAGAGAGTATCAGAAATGCAGCAGAATAGACCATCTCCAGTCTAACTAAATGGACAAGCAAGTACTGGCTGCTCAAACCAAACTTTCTCAATCTGGCACCTCCAGTACCCAGACCACATTCAAACACAGCTCAAATGGGTCATAATAATAATAATAAATAAACAAACCCAACAGTGCCAAAGTCCACTACAATTTAAAAATGCCACTGCTGAGATGGAATTCACTTTAAACTTTTTATTGACAAATAAATATATAACTTGATTGAGCGCTTTCTTCCCTTTCTGATGAAATCCCTATGTAAAGGGAAGAAAGCGCTCAATCAAGTTATATATTTATTTGTCAATAAAAAGTTTAAAGTGAATTCCATCTCAGCAGTGGCGTTTTTTAATTCAAATGGGTCACAGCCAGGCCTTTATTGGTCTCTCACTCTGGTATATATTTTATTCTTGTTTACTAGTACCTTCTGCAGAAATAATAAGTAAGACAGTACACTAAAACAGCAATGCTTTCATTTCTAAAAAAATAAATGTGACAATCAAGCATATCTTTCAACTATGCCTGATTTTGCAGAACATCCCTGATTTCGCTTCACATTTTTGGACTATCCATTCTGGTAAAACACTAAGCATTACAGTTAGTCAATAATGCCAGACATAAAAGTTTCATACTTTTTTATTGTTCAGAAAATACATATTGGTATAAAAATCAGTTGTTTTAATTTAATTAGAGCAGATTTAAAAATTGTCCACATTTTTAGTACTTTGTCCTCCATTATTTTTGCTTTTGTCCAGAAATATGGAGCAAAGAATTTGAGTGGTGTGCAGTCAAGTGTCTAGTGTTTACCAAATGTTCATTGATGCTGTTTTTAAGAAACAGAAGTGTATTGGAAAAAAAATCAAGTTTCATGATCATCTTTCATAACAGTATTTTTGGTTGACTAAAACAAGGCATTCAGAGAACAACACTGAGGGTTAAAACTGTAAGTCTTAAAAGACAGCGTTCAGTCTGCAAACTTAGTATAGTGACCGAGGAAAGGAATCATCTGGCATTCCGAAGTACATATACAGTGATCATCTAACTGCAGATGCAACATGGTGCATCATGTGGCTGCAATTAATTTGTTTACAGCCCTGCATGCCACACCATATGTACAGGTTCAAAGCTTTTCAAAAAAGTTTCCACTTTTTTGAGATGATGTGGAAATCAGACGCAATGACTGAGAAGGAGTCTCTACGAAATGGGGTATCTCCTGTCAAATAATGATAATCTCTGGCAGGGAACATAAGACAGGAAAAGTCCAAGCTAAATAAGAAATAACTAGCCACTTTGACTATTTGCAGAGGTGGCATTTGATTGTGTAATGTACTGAAGGACGTTTAGTGAGAAGTCTCTACAGTGAAGTTAATGATCACTCACTGATGTGCTTCCAGTTTTCTGTCACTGGTAGGAAACTACTCACTCTTAATGAATGTTATTAGTGTCAAATGTATATATCTGTTGTCTGTTTCACTATTACTATATTAATGATGCAGACTAGAAGAATGTTTTTACTAGAACCCTAAAAATGTCTGTCATTCCACTGGACATTGGTGATCAGGAGCTGGAGGATAGCTGAGGGAGTGGTTTGCTTCTGTGGCTTATGGCCAGTTCATCTATTTGTAGGGAGAGCAGGTTTTCTTTTCCTGTACAATGCTGCTATCCAGCTGAGGCTGTAGTATAGCATTAGTGTGTTGCAATAATGCCTGCACTCAGAGGGGAGAGCAGGTATCAGTGAATCATGGGAAGGATGCTCACAGATGTGCATTGGCATCATAGCATACCAATTTCCTTGGGGAATGTTAGGTCAAAAAAAATACCTCTAGTTATAAGTGTATGACACATAGCTGTGTTGCCTCAAGTTATTCCCACCCCAAGAATTGCGTAATCTCCCTCATACTGTGCTGTACCCCTGATCAACATCCCTGGCCAAGATGGGTAAGATATTTAATCAGAGAAGGTGGAGGACAGAGAGAGGAACTGATCAATGCCAGTGGTTATCCTAGGCAAAAGAACATAACAAATCTCAAATATTACCAAAATGGAAAGTAGCACCAAGAATACTAAAATAATAAAAATCTTTAAAATGGAAGTTTTCATGTGGAATTACTTTGTGGTTCTTTTACTTTCTTTGTGCTATCACATTTTTAAGTTACAGAACTGAATTAACAGCACTGGGAAACACTGTTATCCTGATTTCTGACTAGCCGAGGATATGACTAATTTCATAGCAATGATTATTATAAAACAGAGGTATAGAGCAATATTTTAGATTAGAAAGGTGACTTTCAAAATTTGGAGCCATTCAGAAGATACTGTACTAGATGGAGGGAGACTAGTGCAACATGTTATTAGCATGGCTGACGGTATTATAATCTGAAATGTAAGAGACAGGAATCATCAAGGCTGTAATATTTATAAACAGACCATTTAAAGAACCAAACTCTGATCCATATGAGTCAGCTTTGAAGGCTGATCTAACTGCATGAGGAAACTTGGGACAGAACAAGGTATACTAGTCTACAAATCCACAGCCTAAACATGGGAATCAAAGCAATGAATAAAGTTAAATTAGTATTAATTTTTCAACAAGTCAGTTATTTGTCAGATCTAAAAAACTTGCATTTTGTACCTAAAACCTCTCTGGTTTTATAAAATGCCAAGATGACAAGACAAATGCCTGTAAGTTTATTTTTCCTCTCTCTCTCTGTATATATATATATATATATATATATATATATATATATATATATATATATATATATATATATATATACATACATACATACAGAAGATCCTGACCCCCTCCCTCCATTGTGTAGTATTAATGAGCTTTTGAGCCTTTCAGTCTTTAATTATTTGGAAACATGGTGTAGTAACAATTCTGACATTTCAGAGTCTAGTTTTGCTGAAATGTGGAGTTAAAATAACATTTGAGCAATTGGAAAGGAATTACTTTGAGATACTGTGGCAGACATTTATCATTACAAACAGCAGAACAGCCCTCAGCATCTAGGCACTTAACCTAGTTTAAAATTAATTTGACTGCACCTATAGGTCTTTCCTTTCAAATTCTGAAGAGTCAAGCATTTATTTAGTGAGCTTTAATTGGCTAAATTAATGTATTATTTTTCACAGCCTGTCACTGCCTCCTATCAAAAATCACCCAACATTCAGAATGCATCCAACTGATCCTTCCTAGCTGATGTTTAACCTGCAATAGAACTTGCTGTCACACGTTTCATCCTCTGAATGCAAGAAATCTGGACAAAGCCAAATTCATGGGCAGATTTTAAATATTGCTGTTATAAAGTTAGAAAGTTGTTAGAATAACAAACATTTCATTAACATGAAATTTCTGGAGGATGTGAAGTCTGAAACTTGAATGTATGTCATTATAGAATGACTTCAGTCCTCAATGATTTACCAGAACACTGCAAAAATTATGAGGAACAGACCAAAATATGAGGAAAATTTTGGACATTCTGTAAAAGTCTGGACAGTTGAGAATTGTGATTGCTGTTAGTCTTGCAAGTTTACTTCTAGTACTATACTGGTTGGAGAGCTAAATTAATTGCTGCTTTTTATATCACCAAGAAATTATCATGTGTCTTAAATAGTGTGTTGTGCTGTCCTGGTTGCAAGAGGTGTTTAAGTATTTACATAAGAGAAGCTACAAGACAGCTGACTGACTAATAAACAATAAGGCATTCAGGAATGCACACACTGACAATGCCATTCTGTTCCATTGTCTCCATATCAAAAGTATGACACTGTTAATCCAAGTTCTAGCACTTTGAAAAATATCCTGCAATTCAATGTATTTATTTATTACTATTAACTGGGATAGTCCAGATAAACTAGTCATCTCTTTTTGGGGGAGACCCAAGGTGTATTGATATTATTAGAGAAAATCAGGGAACTTCCCTTATTCTTTTCAAAGTGAGGGGGAACATTTTTGCTGCAGAACTTCCTGCTTCTGTTCCTGGCATGGTGGCAGCTAGGAAAAGCTGTGCAGTAACAGAGGAAGGAAAGAGTTATTCTGTTGGTGATAGCAGTGTGGTTCTGAGAGCTGTACAGAAAACTGTTGGAGAGAAAGAGGATAGTACAAATAGTGAATATCTAGCTGAGTTTAAACTTCAGCATTTTGAAGAAGTTGCTGTTAATAAAATTCCTTCTGGTTTGGCTGATGAAAAACTGATTGGCTTATTGAACAAAGGTGATCCTGGAGAAGAGATTTCATGGTCAGATATGATGGAAAAGATTTTTGGAATGGACAGTGAATTGACCAGATAGAAAACAAATCATTAGTTGAATAGACATAAGTTTACAGCTGGCATGCAATCTGGAAGATTCTCTGCTGATGGACTTGGAAGAATAAAAGACACCATAAACTTTATTAAAAAGAAAAAGAAGGGTTTGTTGCTCAGATAAGAAAGCTGAAATAATATTTTTAGTGGGATAATTTAGTGTTCCCTTTGGGTTTTGCAGTGGAAGACATTAGATCCTTGATTTGTGTTGGAAAATAGACATTTTTTGACTTAACATTTAAGACTACAGACTTAACGGAAAGATTGTTGTTTAATTATGAAAAAGAAGGACTGTTACCTGTAGAAAGAATTTACATTTTCCAGGCAAGGGATTTGATTTATTTGTTCAGTGTTGCACTGATGAAATTGAGTTAAAAGATGTTAAGATTATTTACATTTATGTATCATTCATTGTCTGATATTCTGAATATTAAAAATGAGAAGGGTATTAGGAATGGGTGTGTGTGAATTAGATGTCATGTTAAAGCATTTACCAATTGTTATGTATGTAGATGGTAACAGAGGGACAATTATTTACATGGGCCAGCCAGAAACATTTTTTGTGGGTATTTCAATCATCTGATAAATGAGTGTACAAAAATAAGATGTAATCAATTTGGATAAAGGTCACATGATAAATAACTATAAAAAGGAGGAATGTAGGGTGTGTAACAATGAAGGGCATCTTTGGTTTGATTGTAAAAAGAATAAGCAATATAAGATTGCTCAGGATGATGAGAAAAGTATGGTGATGTTTGAAAGTAATGAGGAAGAAGAAGGAAGGATGTTAGGAAGTGAAATGTAGTAGGTGTTAAGATAAGGATTAGGAAAAGAATATTTAAAAATGTATCACCAAAGATTAAAAAGAAAGATAAACAGTAGTTTGACATGCGTTTTAGTTAATGATAACAGTGAAAACACTGAATTTGAGTGTCAAAGAAAAGTTGTACATAAACTCAGAAAAATATTCATTTAGGGAAAAGAATAAAAAACAAGAAAATGGAGATTTGAAATACCTCCCTTAAACTTAAAAAGAAGAAAAAGTAATAATTTTAGAGTTTTTTCAATAAATGTGAGTCATATTATTGATACTGTAATAAGGATAGGGATACTGGAATGGTGTGCTAAATCTGATATAGATGTTATTCATATAGAGGATATTCCTGAAAAGTGATGAAAGATTACAAACAGAAAAAGGGTGAGTTAGAAATATAATATGCAAATCAGGAAGTGAATGTTGTTCTGGAGTTAGTGCATTGTGTAAAAACAGTAAAAAGTATTAGATGTAATGTCGCTAAGGATATGAAGGTTAACTGTTGTGAATGTGAAGTGGAAAGAATATGTTTATAGAATTATAGCATTACATGCATATGCAAATGGAAAGGAAAGAGAGATTCTGTTTCATCAAATATTAGATTATGCGGTGGTTAACATGAAAATTATTATTGCAGGGACTTTATTTGTGATTTAAGGAAAATGTAAAAAGTAAAGGAAAGATGTTAAAAAAGTAATAAAATGTGGTAAATTAGCCTTGTGGTAGAAAAGTCAATGGACTTATAGAACAGGGGCAATTGAATTTGAAACTGATTATTCTGTAGTATCAGAAGGTTTGGGTATAGCAGATAGTGATATGGTAGAGACAGTTTTTTGGATCATTTAACAATATGAATAGAGATGATAAAAGAAAGGGAGGATATTAAAATATGAAAGGAAATACAAAAGAATAATTGATAAATTATGGAAAGAATTTTGAGAGATGGAAGCATTGTAACTAAGGAAGGATCATGCAACCATAAATGACTTTTATAAAAATTGGTCTGAATTGTGGATTACATTTAAAAAGAATTATAAAAACATATTTTTTTCAATGCCAGGATGTTGGAAGTAAAGAAGAGAAAGTAAAGTATGGAAAGATGTATAGAAATCATATGGAGAAAATTAGAGATTAATAAAAGAGGATATTAGGATATGGAAAAGGAAATGTATAAAAGAAATCAAGAAAAAATGAAGACATTACTGTTTAAGCAGAGATATTATTTACTACGGAGAAGGGAAATGGTGTCTGCATATTTGGGTAAAATAGCAAAAGATGATATTACTATAATGAAGGAAATGTAAAAAGAGAGGTAAAAACAACATAAGAGCAAATCATGAGTATTGTAGTACAGCATGTAGAAAATATACATACAAGTAAAAATAAAGAAAACAAGAAAGATTGGAAAGTAAAAAAAAATCAGGAACTGATTATGGAAGAATTGGGAACAGAAATTACTATTACTGAATTGGATGAAGTACATAGGAAAGTAAATGTTGATTCAGTATCAGGTCCAGATGTTATAGGGTTTGAAATATATACGACATTAAGAGATTGACAAAGATGGTCTTTTGCAAACATTTTCAATAAGGATTTTTTTATGAAGAGTTATATACTGGGATATTTTATCACATTAAATAATACAAATTATAAAACTTTATGAGAATAATAAAGAGGAGAAGGACATTATGGAAGAAAGTATATATGGTATAAAAGGGAAGGGATGCTAAAAATTATTATTAGTGGTTTGAGAAATTGTGAATGATATAGGTAAAAGGGAAGATGTGAAACTTATGGCTGGTAATATTGGTAAGGCATTTGATACAGTAAGGTATGATGGCTTGTAGGAAGTTAGGGAAAAACATGGGATAGGTAATAGAATTAGGAGAGTGTGTATGTCAATATATCAAAATATTGGAGTGAAGGTGTTAATGAATAGGTGGCTGAGTAAAGAAATAGGCATGAACTGTGGTGTAAGACAAGGATGTCCCATGTGTAGGATATCATTTGCATTAGTAATGAATGTGATAGTGAGTGCCATAGTTTATAAAATGAAAGATGGTAGTTAAGTAAAGCAAAAGGAAGTTGTAATTTCATTAGTTTTGACATATGCAACTGATAAAGTTGTTGTTGGTAAGAATAACATATGGATAGGGGAAGTGTTGGTTTGTCTGAAAGGATATTTAAAGGAAATGGGAATGACTTTGAATCAAGATTAAGAGTAAGAATTTGGGTGATGTGGTAAAAACAGAGGGTGACACATTTTTCAATAAGCAAAGTGTTTTTGTTAGGGATAACAATTTGGGGAAAATTATGTAGTTATACTGCAATGGGAGGGGTTTAATAAAATAAATAAAAGCGATGTGTCTTATGTTGTGGACTTATAGATTAGCATTTAAGAAAAAGATTTATCTGGTGAATTCTGTTTTAAAGGAAAAATAGCACGTTTCAAATGTTTATAAGATACCAGAAAAATATGAAAAATAAATTACGCAATTAGTGTTTTCTTTCATATAAAGTTCCAGATTAAACCCAGTGAAAACAGGTATATAGTGTATGAAGGGGGGTTGGGGTTATTAAATCCAGTTGTTTATTCTGCTGCTTTAAACATGTATAGAGTGTTAAAGTGGGTAAAGGAAGAGCATGAGAAATTGATAGTGAAAATGTTTAAGTATAAATTGGAAGATAATCAGAATAAGAAGAAGAGATAAAGATTATATAAATGAGGATATTAAAAACTATCAAAAAAAATACTGTCATAGAAAATGAAATTTGATGAAATAGAGAAAGATAGAAGCACGTGGTTTAATAATGTGATAAAACAATGTTATTAAATCCATGGGAAAATTTACCAGAAAAGTGATAACAGCCACTTAAGTAAGGATCAAGTTGTGCACTGAGACTGTAAAGTGTCAGGACTTCCTATTGAGACCAGAAATAAATAAGTTTGTAAAGGGGAATATGCTATTAAAAAAAAAAGATTAAAAAGGTGTGGTTATTTTGTGAGGAAAAAGAGACAAAAGAGCGTAACTTTTAAAAACATTTTTGGAGAATATTAATGATGTAAACAATAAATATATGAATATGATTATGTATGGATATTACTAAAAAATGAAATAATATGTGAGAAGGGTAGATAAGGATTTATTTTATGCAATATGGGTTATTTGGAATGAAAGACTGAATGAAATTTTATTTAATGTAAAATGGATTGTGGCTAATACATTGTGAAAAATTGAATTATGGTTGTGGAACATGGACTGGAGGTCACCTATGGAAGAATAATAATGATGATGTTATATAGGAATGTTCAGGTATGTGTACCTGTAAATATGTATATTTTGTAAATATGTAAATGGTGTTTTGTTTATGTTGTGTTAATTAAAGGACCCCTACATTTTTCAATAGGTGCCATGGGATATTTTACATCCACCTGAGCTACCATCAATTCAAGCAAATGGGACCTTGGTTTATCATGTCATCAACTCACTCTGGAGTGCAGCACCCCTTTATGCTGCACTTCAGTGTCAGCAATCGATCTATCTTGTGTGAGAATAGAACCCACAACCTTCTGCATCACATGGGAGTTTGCCACCTTTTGTGGCTAGTACCATAACAGTGAATTCTGAAACTCACTCTTATACTCAAGTGTTTTGCATGGAGCTACTACTCCCCACACAGATGCTACTTACATGTACTAATGCCAAGGTTGCTGTACCATAGAACAGGTTAGTAGTCAGAGATATAGCAATCTCAGAATTAGTATGCATTTGCCCATTTCCACTGTTGCAGGGATCAAATGATTGTTCTATTTCTTTATTTATTTAACATTTGTTTACCAGGAAAGTCTGACTTGGAACAAAGTCAATTTTCAGTGGTGGCCCAGGGAGAAATGCTTCACACGCATGTCTTTGAACTGTGGGAGGAAATCAGAGTACTCAGAGAAAACACACATGAATGCAGGGAGAACATGCAGACTCTGCACAGAAGGCACTCCAGCTGAGAATCAAACTGAAGAACCTCTTGCTGTGAGGCAACAACATTACCGCTGCACTACTGCACCATCCAAATGAACATTGGTGAATGTTCATATTCCATGAACATTCACCAAGTACATCCTCCCATTTACTACCAATAGTCATTGTGTCAGTAATATGTTTTTGTTTTCTCTAGAAAGAATTTCGGGATAATATTCACAAGAAAAAAATCTAGAATCAATTTTCTAATTCACCTTTTCTCACATTAACCTTCTCACTACTTCTAACCACTTTGAATCAGCCATATCTTCCTATCAAAATGATTCACTTTTCATATTTAACTCCATCTACTACATGCTTAACTGTTCTGCTGCTATGCAAATGATTACACAATAAAACATTTATTGTGTCTTAGCTAACTTTACTAAGATGCATTGTTTGTTTTTTTAAGTAGGTCTCAGAGCTGAAAACACTATTTCCTTAATCCTTACCACAG
This sequence comes from Protopterus annectens, assembly GCF_019279795.1. Taxonomy (NCBI): domain Eukaryota; kingdom Metazoa; phylum Chordata; order Ceratodontiformes; family Protopteridae; genus Protopterus; species Protopterus annectens. The sequence continues at coordinate 270,532,776 of NC_056745.1, read as the reverse complement.
GAGACTTTTTTCTCCTATTGCACAAATGCTTGAGTCTTATAGGTTCATAGGTTCATAGGTAGGTACTAGGATATTGGCCCTAGGGCCTATATAAGCCTAGCCAAAAAGGTACCCTGGCTTTTGCCACCCAAGAAAATTATTTATCTGTGCCCCTGTCGAGCAGAGCCACAGAGGTGATCCCTGGGGTGAATTTCCTATTTCTCATCCAATCATCAAGATTTTTCTTGAAGAGTGCTACTGAGGAGCTTTGCTTGATATAGATAGTTTGTTCCAGAGTATGGGAAGTCTCTGGGATAGAAATATATCCCTCCAGCATGTTCTGTTTAATGTGGTGACAAGGCTTAGGTCCCTCGAGCATCTAGCTCAGAGGGATTGGCATTTTTTTAAGTGGAGCATGTCCAACAGCTCTGGGTTTGACAGAGCTTTGTATGTTAGGCAAAGATCGTCTCTGAGTAGGCGATATGCGACAGAGTAAAGATGGGTTTTTTTCAGACGGTGTGCATAGGCCATCTTTTTGAGGCCGGTAATTCTCTTTATGAGGTATTTCTGCGCCTTTCCAGTTGTTGTACATGTCTTGTGAGGTACATACCAAAAGGGGCGTTGTACTCTATAATGGGTCTAATGAGTGATGAGTAGAGGGGAACAATGACCTCTTTTTTCCTGGATGAGAAACCTTTTGTGATGAGGTGTGCCATGTAGAAGGATTTCCTGACTACTGTGGCGATGTGAATATCAAAGGAGAGACTACTGTCCACCTATGTCCCAAGGTCTCTTATCACACCTTCAGTGTTAAGTAGACTACCACGTATGTGGCAGCTCATGGGTACAGAGATTTTACCAAAGGGGATGACAATGCATTTTTGGCATTTGGCATCTAGCTTGAGGCCATGGCTTTGACACCAGGCATCTGTCTCAGTGAGGCCCTTTTGTAGGATGCCCACATCATTAGCAGTTTTGATTATAGCTCCTAGCTTGCAGTCATCTGCGAACTTAGTTAGCCAAAGACCTTCTGTGTTAGCCTGTACTTTAGAAAAGTAGATACCAAACAGAAGAGGACCCAGGACTGAACCCTGTGGTACTCCACTTGTCACTGGTCTGAAGTCGGATTTAGAGTCTGCTACTTTCACAGTGTGGGTTCTGTCAGTGAACCAGTTGGCAACCCATCTTGTGACATAGGGATTTATACCTAGTTTAGTGAGTTTATCTATAATTCCAGACTGGGGGATGGTGTCAAAAGCCTTGGCAAGATCTAGATAGGCTGTGTGAACCACCTTACTCTTGTCTATGGCTTTGGTGACTGCTTCAAAGAAGTCTATCAGGTTTAGGAGACATGATCTGCCTTTTACAAACCCAAACTGGGTGGGGTCCAGAGTTTGGAGATTATCAATCTCTTTGTTTATAAGTTCCATGATGATCCGTTCCATGGCCTTGCAGACCAGGCTCATTACCAGGCTTAAGTCACTCAAGACTCATATCTATGAAGTACAACAATATACTAAACCGATATGAAAAACAATCACAGCACATAAAAAGCTGTAAAACAAGAGATCCCCCCATAATACACACACTTTAAAACATTACATTTTTGATGAGAACACAAAGAGTGCCCTACACTTCAGGGCTCACTATATATTTTTATTCCAGGATGGCATATGTGCAGTGAAAATGCATAATAATCAGAAAAGAATACATTTTACTTTTTCTCTTTTCATTGGTTTTATTTCAAATACAGTAGCTGTGGCAGTAACAATCACCAACTCTCTTCAAGCTTGTCCGATTTAGCATATCAGTGCTATGAAAGCTGCATCATGAGATGCATGTTTCATGAGTTATTGATCCCTGCTGGTGCAGGTTATGGAAACATAATGCAGTTTTCATATTTTGTCTTTGAATGCATTGCTGGGCGACAAGAGTATAAGACTGCAGCCATGTGCATCAGAGAAAGAAGCTGGGTAACATACTGGCATCCTGAGATATACAGCTCTCTTAACTCCTGCATTTAGGAATATTGTTAATAGTTGCAGATTTAATACTAAGGTCAAGAGAGGTAGTGTAAGTATCAGGGATCAAAAGGTCATCTGCAGGCTGATACAAATTAATGTATGCGTAAAGTAAACTGTGTATGTGCTATGTACTGGCCCCAAGGTAGTGAAGACTGGTTTTCAAAAGTTATGAAAAAAGCTATATTTTGTATATTTGCTTTAATAAAGCAGTGGTGGGCTCGTCAGGAAGAGAATAAGTATATGATGAGAGCAAAAACTTTTACAGGAATCAGGTGGGTAGCATGCAAACATCCTTAATGTGCAGCATTGCTTTTTCCCCACGGTTATGAATATTAGAAACACTTGCACATTAATAATAGTATCTCAAAAATGGTAGCCTCAAGTTTAACCAGCAAAGTGTCAAGCGGTAGATGGCAAGATGTGGTATTTGTTCACAGAGCACCCATCAGTATGGGATGTAGAGGCCTTGAGTAACTGAAAAGTGTGCAGAATATTATGGACATGAAAAAAAATGACAGTAAAAGAAGTTGTGCATGATGAACACACATGCAAACATACTGTAATTGATATTACAGTAGTCTAATTGTACAATTAACATCTCATGAACTGTACAGGCATATAGCTATGCATTATTAGGGCACTAGTTAAAATATTAAACACAAAGTAAGTGGTTAACATGTCTACATCCTGAGCTATACTTTATTCCCCCCCACAGTTATAAATATTAGAGATGTTTGTATACTATTAGCATTATCTCAAGAATACTACCCTTGGCATTAACTTGCAAGATGTTATGCAGAACCTAGCATGACTGCAGATGGTTATGCAAATTATGGAATATTGCCCATATTTTCATGCATAAATGAGGTTTGGTAACAAACCACTTTGTCCAGGGACATCTTCGGGGGGGGGGGGGATTAGATAAGTATAGTAGTAGCGGGAATTAAGAGGGTGGGGAGGGTGAAAGGGTTAAATGGGAATGAGGGATGATTGGGAGGAAATGAGGTAGGGGTAGGGAGGGGCTTAAAAGGTTTATGCAAGTGTAACTGGATAAGGAATCACATTTTGGCGTGAACTTGCTACTGCAAATATGACACCTGTGACAACCTGAAGGCACTGTGGTGCATGTAGGCCGTGGACTACTTTTAGTCAGAATTTATTTTTTTGGGTGGTTTATAAATTGGGGGAGAGTTTTAATGGGGTGCTAGGGCTAGCGTTCATTCCTGCTGGTTATTTTGGTATTAGTATTTTATTGAGAATTGCATACAGAAGGGGTGATTTAAGTAATGCAAGTGGGTTGGGCCAAGAGTATGCACTGCATGGGTTAGGGTTTCTTTGGTAATTGTGTAGAATTGAAAATTGCACATTAATAATAGTATCTCAAAAATGGTAGCCTCAAGTTTAACCAGCAAAGTGTCAAGCGGTAGATGGCAAGATGTGGTATTTGTTCACAGTGCACCCATCAGTATGGGATGTAGAGGCCTTGAGTAACTGAAAAGTGTGCAGAATATTATGGACATGAAAAAAATGACAGTAAAAGAAGTTGTGCATGATGAACACACATGCAAATATGCTGTAATTGATATTACAGTAGTCTAATTGTACAATTAACATCTCATGAACTGTACAGGCATATAGCTATGCATGCTTAGGGCACTAGTTAAAATATTAAACACAAAGTAAGTGGTTAACATGTCTACATCCTGAGCTATACTTTATTCCCCCCACAGTTATAAATATTAGAGATGTTTGTATACTATTAGCATTATCTCAAGAATACTACCCTTGGCATTAACTTGCAAGATGTTATGCAGAACCTAGCATGACTGCAGATGGTTATGCAAATTATGGAATATTGCCCATATTTTCATGCATAAATGAGGTTTGGTAACAAACCAATTTGTCCGGGGACATCTTCGGGGGGGGGGTTAGATAAGTATAGCAGTAGTGGGAATTAAGAGGGTGGGGAGGGTGAAAGGGTTAAATGGGAATGAGGGATGATTGGGAGGAAATGAGGTAGGGGTAGGGAGGGGCTTAAGGGGTTTATGCAAGTGTAACTGGATAAGGAATCACATTTTGGCGTGAACTTGCTACTGCAAATATGACACCTGTGACAACCTGAAGGCACTGTGATGCAGGTAGGCCGTGGACTACTTTTAGTCAGAATTTATTTTTTTGGGTGGTTTAGCTGGAGGGTGGGGGCATGGTCGATTCTCCTTTCTTTCTTTTCTAGCCTCCTACCCCACTAACTATTTTCCAAGAAAGAATTCCGTAGCAATTCCTGTGCTGGTATGGTTCCAGCTAAGCCACAAGGGGCTTTTCACGGGCTTGGAGTTATTTTGTTAACTGACACAACCTGAGCATGCGTGGTATGGTGATAAGTATCACATGTGGGGTAGCATTTCTCTAAGCAGTACAGATTGTCACTGAATGTACTTGTGAAAGGGGTTGGAGTACTGCTGCCAGTGGATAATATGCCATTAAAGCATTCCAGGTGAGTGCCTTGGGTTCAGACATTTAATCTTTCTGGATGGGGGGTTATTCCACATAATTGGTCCAACTTTATAAAGTAGTGTTTTCTGGTAAACTGGTGGCAAATCTTACGGCCTAAAATATATATATATATATTTATATATATATATATATATATATTTATATATATAAAATAACAATAATTAGCAGCCCAGAGTTTGCTGCATGCATTTGTCCCTATGTTTGGGCCTTTGTTTCCCAATTCAGCAGGCTTTGTAATTTTGTTTGCAGAACTGGGAAGGGGGGGGGGGGCTGGTCAGAACACCGAGGTTATGAGGTGATGTTGTAAACAGGAATTTCAGTCTTCATGTACTTGGAGCTCGTAACTAACGGTGGGGATACATGTTTTGTCACTGCCCCCTTTGGCAACTTTCTAAGCAATGGGAGCAATTTTTTTGATGGGTCCTTAGTTTAGCCTTTTATTTCCCTGTTTCATGATTTGTCTAAATTTCTTGGACTGAAGGGTTGAGAGTTATCTGGCTTGCTGGAACTAGTTGTTAAATCATTTGGGGTTCAAATCAGAGGGTGATGACCATACTTCTCAACTGTACAGATTTTCACAGAATGCCCAGATTTGCTTCATATTTTAGTCAGTTTTGCATATACTGTGGTTTTCTGGCAAATTACTGGCAAATCATTGCAGAATTAAGTTAGGAATTGATAGACATTTCAGTTTCAGACTTCATACTCTGCAGAAAATTTAGGTTACTGCAAAACCTGTTATGCTATTGACTTTCTAAGTTTGTAAGCATAATATATAAAAATTGTCCCTATTTTTGAGTTTTTCTTAGTTCTTGGGGCCTTTGTCACACTTTTATTTATGCAATTGTCCAGAATTTTGCACTGACAGGTTAAGAGGTATGTCCTGTGGATATGGTATTGTTTACTTACTGTAGGTGTTGGTGGTCTCCTTTGCTGTACTTTTCTATAGTGTTGACCATTATGGGGTGGAAGCTGTTATGAAAGCAAGGGTGAGCAGTTCACGCTAGTTGAGGGAAGAAGGGGAAAGGAGGGGGAGAAGATAAATGAATACTGACAGAGGGGAGGGTGAAGAAGATTCATATGGGTGGGAGTCAAACTGGCAGTGTTACACATGGGCACATCATGTGCCTGCCCCGAGCTCGGTGGCCACATGAGTGCCCCAGTACATGGAATATTATAGCAATAACCCACGCCTGGGTGTGGGTAATGTGGGATTTACCCACGGTTGGCATGGTTTGGTCCCGAGGGCGAAGCCTGAGGGACCAAACAAAGACAACCGTGGGTAAATCCCGCATTACCCACACCCAGAAGTGGGTTATTGCTATTATACTATGACATTATTTAAGAAAAGAAATAATTACTTTTCTTAAATAATGGCATTGTATAATGCCTCTTTGTTGCCCTTCCGCAGCTGTCTGGTATCCGTGGCAGTTCTGATGTACTGCGCATGCCTACGCAGTACATCAGAGCTGTGGCCAAAAGCAACGGAGAAAGCAAGATCTTGGAGAAAGCAAGATCTCCGTTGCTTTTTACCCACTGTGTCGCTATGTTAAAGGAGTTTAACATAGCGAGACAGCTTTAAAAAAAGCAACGGAGATCTCTATTGCTTTTTTTAAACCTGTGTCGCTATGTTAAACTCTTTTAACATAGCGAGATAGTGTTTTAAAAGAGACTTATACTAATGGAAAAAGTCCGGGCGACCGGACCTTTTTCCATTAGTATAAGTCGATTTACAACATGCACGCTGGCCAATCAGCGTGCACGTTTTAGAATATTAATGGGGGGTCATGGTATAATGAGTAATTATGAACCCGTGCTTACGGGTCAGTTGCACCTTTACAATTGGGACTGAGTCTGAGCACTAATAACTGCACAAACTGCTAGCAGTAGTGGTATAAACACATGGCAAGTGGTCTGTCAAATCAGTGGGTCATGTGTTGTCATCTGCATGTGCAGGCACGGACAATCCTTTGATGGGGCATTGGTGACATGTTTCACTAGATGTCAGTGAAGGGAATGGGCATAGATGGATGGACTACTGAACGGATGGTCGAGGAAATATGTCTCATAGAGAATGCAGGCTGGCTAGGTGGGTTGCCTGCCAGGCACTTCAGTTGTCCTTCATGACTTCATAGAGAGCAGGGACAGGGATGACAGCACATGGCATGGCCATTGAAGATCTTATGGCTGTTCTGGCTTCCTTTAGGAAGGAAACATTCAAGCTGCTCTTTGCTCAGAGAATGTACAGCCTTTTGGCCCCATAATTTCAGTCTGTTTTATACACTGGGGGCTCTGGAAGGTGGATTGAATTTAGAGAATATTGGCAGATGGGTTCAGACTTCATATTCCATAGGAATTTCATGAAACAGTGGAGCAAATGGGTGAAGGTGGACCATTTTCTGCTGGTTCACTAAGAACTTAACTAGAAAGCATAAGTGGTTAAAATGTGATTATTTATAGCATAGTACTTTTAATGAAATATTTATCATGGATATCAGTTAGATTGTTAACATGGAATATGTGAAGGACTTTTGAGGTGGAACTTTGTGGTACATTAACTTTTTTGACCCCAAATGAGAACAGTTTCCTCGAAATGAGGTTCACTTGAGAGATATGGGTATGTTAGGGAGATATTTTACTCCTTGTTTTAAACATACTGAGTTTCACTGTGGCATTTATGTTGCTGTTAGCCCTGGTAGAACAAACCAGGGCATGGGTAGGTAACAAAGTTGCACTCTCTAACAGGTGAAGGTGTAGTTTTCTTAATCTGATCGTGTGAAGACATTCTTGTAGGCCTTGCTTACAGAAATGCTCCCAAGACTGAGGTGACCCAGGTATCTGATATTTAAATTATCCGTCATCCACAATGTGCATTAGTAACTAACTCAAGTTGGTAGCTCACTTTACATTTTGCATGTTAGTAGGTGTCCTGTAAACACATGGATTTAGTTATTGTTGTTTGTGGCATAAGACCATATTTTGCTGTTGTGAAAAGTTGTGCGTAGGGATACAGTGGTGCCAGATTATTGAGGATAAGGGAGGTGGGTTAATGTAACTGCGGTTTGGTTGATGAACAAGGTAGTCCCTTGTTAGTGTCTAATGCTGTCATTAAGAAGTTTTGTGTGTGCAGAGAATTTACAGCTTTATTTTCTATTGCAGATGGGTGAGCGCAGAGTGGACATCAGTCGGTGGCCTGCAGGAAGTGGATTTTGAAGGTGATGGATTCTACTGGGTCAGATGTGCTGGTCACTGGAGTGGTGTGCAATGAGGTCGCAGGTAAGTCAACTTTGTTAGGTGCTCATTAAGGCATGTCAGAGTTGGTGTAGTTTGAGAGTAGTGTGGAGGCTAGTGAGGCTGAGGTATGTCAGGGGCGGGGTAGAGCAAGTTTGGGGATTGTTTATGGGGAGTTTGGGGTTGTCCACAGGGGGGTGGATTTGCGACAATGTCACATTGGATCAGATTTTGAGGGCAGGGTGGTTGGTTTTCAGTTTATTGCTGGAAAGGCTATGCAGCTGGGACACTCAGTAGTTGGTGCTACTTTGAGAGTTTAACACTGTTCTTTATTGGATATGGCATCAGCAGGTGGGCAATCAGATGGATGTATGTGAGTTGGACCCCTTATTATGGCTAAGTGAAGGGTTTGTATTGGGTATGGGTGAGGAACAGGTTTCCGTTAATGCAAGAGTGGGAAGGTTAAGCAAGGTATTTTTGTGTCTGTTTTGTTTTTGTTGCTAGTGGATGCAGTCCATGGTTTCTTTGATTTGCTAAAAAAAAAAAAAAAAAAGCTTTATGGGTGATACTTCAGGGCAGTGGTAGAGTTGGCTCTGATTAGTATAGTTGCACAGGTGACAATGTTATGTCACTTTACTAAATCTTGGACATTGGTTTGTATGTTTGAAGGGCTGGGTTAAGTGACAGTGGGAAGACTGGCAGACTGTGGCTATTGACAAGATAAGTTGTGTTGCAGGGGTTGTTGGGGAAATGGAGGTTCATTGTGTTACAGTCCCAGGGGGTATTGGCTTTATGGATGTACTGAAGTCATTAAAGTGGGTGGTATATTGGTCAGCAGAAGCTATTCTGGTCATTAGACGTTTTTGCTGTATAGACAGTGGGTATAGTGGTTGGATTACTATTAAATTGATCTCTTAGAATAGGAAATGTTATTTAGGTCATTATTATAGCATTTGGCTGTCAAAGAACACTGTGGCTAAGTAGAATGCCATGCAGTTGGGCTTGCTTTGTTGCAGATGGTGTTTGTATCTTCAGTGTTTTGGCGGTACTTTTGCCAGGTAATGATCTGGGAACAATTATAAAGTGAAGACAACAACGGTGTAACTGCCAAAATTCATACAACACAACGATACCACACCAAGAACTTTATTACATAACGCTTTCAGGTCTACACCCTTCATCAGTATAAAATAATACAATAAATCAACATTTAAATAGGATAAACCATAGAATCACATGCTTCAGCCCATCCCACATCCTAACCAACATTCAAACCTTAAAGAAATATCAAGTCACAAAATTACTTAATGCTCCCCATAGAGTACAGTTTAAAAGCATGATAGAAAATACTTTACTATACATACATATAGAACTCCTTCTACAAATAAAAAACATAAAATCTATTAAAACACATTATTCTATATAAATATCAATAATCATTAAAAACAAATATAAGCGCACACATATACATACACATGTACAATATATATATATATATATATATATATATATATATATATATATATATATATATATATATATATATATGCACACATGCTCATACCTATACACATAACTTAAACATGCAAAAACTAATGCACTATAATGTAAAACATTGTCAAGTGCTCTAAAACCATTGTGCACAAGTTATTTAAAAAAACTTGTTAAAGCCTCTCCCTCTGCTTCTTAACTAGTACAGGCTTCAAGCTGACTGCATTGTTTAGACCAAGAGTTGTATCTGCCTGGAGCCTAATAATCCACTCCAACTCTTTCAACTCTAAAGTGTTATTGATATCACCTTTCCTTATACTCACTTCTACTTTACTTAACACCCTAAACTTAAAGACATGTTTTTCACCTTTATCTATAACATGCTTACTCAAAGCATTTGTTAATACCTTTCTCCTTATTTCTGATTCATGCTCTAGGAGAAAACACAGTTCTAACATACTACTTACATAAAGAGAGCATAAGGCAGTGCTGAGTTGGATGTTCAAGACAAAAAATGTTTTATGCCTTCTGTTTCTCTCTGTTTAAATTGAAACTGCAGTTCTGATAAAACATTACATCATTTCACACTTTCCTGGTGTTCCCAGGCTGACAGAAACTGCATTTATATTCTTTTACACTTAGAGCAATAAAGGACATTCTACATCTCAATTCTGATCATTAGCTTTAGCCTTAAAACAATAGGCAGGAAGCCTTCATCTAGTCCAGCTGGAGCCGAATTGTAAAACATCAAAGGCAGTGATGAAATAATTTTAATTTCAAAGGACCAACAAGAAATGCTTGACTTAGCTTTCTTTATAGCAGATGGCAATGATGCCGGAAGTTCAATGTTCATATTTACAAAAGATAGAATTATCTGCACAATTCTATCTGGCTAGGCTTGCAGCCTTCACCCATCTCTACCAGTCTTCACACTTGGATCTTAATTCATATCTTGGAAGATGAAGGAAAATTCTTAACCATGACACAGAGGTCATTTATTTGCTCCTAGTAAGATGGAAATTGCAAGTAATTCATTCATTCATTCTGTAATTAATTGCTTAATCTGATGCAGAGATGAGAGAAAGCTGGAGTGCAGCAGTTAGTGCAAGACAAAGAAATCAGTCTTGGATAAAATGCCATTCTATTACATGAAAGGCTTTTCAACATACACACACACACACACACACACACACACACACACACACACACACACACACACACACACACACACACACACACACACACTCTCTCATTGTATATACCTACAGGAAATTTGAAGTATTTCTATTTCACTTATGGCGTGCCATAATGAAAGGAAAAAACAAACAGTTCTGCCAAACAGAGTGTTCCACAGAATCAGGGAACTGATTCTTAGTGTCAATGTTTTTTTCACGGATACACTAATCCATTAAATAATTAAAACAACAAACTTTAATACCACATATGTAAAAGTTAAATATCACACCAAAGTTAACCGCTTTCATCCTGTTAATACATAGGACTTCATCACAGCTAAATGTTTGCCACAATCGGCAGTATTTATAATATCAATAATTAATTAAAGTCAATAATTAGTCAAAGAAATTTACATCTTTGAAAATTAATACATACAACTCTCATGATGCTAAAATGTTAAAAAAATGTTAAAACTTATGTTATAAAAATTCATCATATTATTATAATTTAGCTGATCTTAGTTTCAAGACAAATAATATTGAAAACATTTCGTTTTACCCTGGTTCTCTGTTAGCTTCCAAAGGACAATTGTCAAAATAGTTCTCTGTATTCTAATTTGTTTTCCCATTGTCCTCCTTTGGGATCCTTTTGTACTTGCTCAAGGACAGAGAACTTAAAATAATTCTCTTGAAAAATCATCACGTTTTGCTAGGGCATTTATGTCTTTGCCTTTATTAAGATTATACATACGTTCATATGAATCTACTTTTAAATCAAGACACCCACAACACAGTACGTTATTTTCCAGAAACAAAAATAACAAATACTGAAAATCCTAAAGGGATGATTTTTCCGAGGGCAAGTAAACACTTGCCAAATGTGGTGAAATATGCCCTTTTCTCCTCTGTAGTGTGATCCTGGAGTTGGTATGCATATATATATATATATATATATATATATATATATATATATATATATATAGATATATATATATATATATATATATATATATATATATATATATATATATATATAGTTATGGGTGTGGGTGTGAGGTGTGAGGGATGTAGTCCCCTACCTAGGTGGGTTTTATGTAGTCTAGTGTAGTTACATTAAGTTTTGGGCAAGTGTTTACTTGTCCTCAGAAAAAATCAGCCCTTCAGGATTTTCAGTACTCATTTTTTGTTTAGGGAAAATAACATTCAATGTTGTGCGTTTCATGATTTAAAAGCAGATCCATTCGTATATATGTTTTTTTCAGGGCTCTTTCAGTTTTACCTACATAAAAAGATTCACATTTCTCAAAAATTGCAATATATATCACCCTACAAGTGTTACAATTATAATATTGCTTTGCTTTAATTTACTTGTTTCTAGCAGAAACTACTATTTCCCTTTCATTACTGATATGTGGGCATTTAAGACTAATTATTGACTGAAATTAATTATTAGTATGAAGCAACTAGGGATATTATAAATACCACCCACTGTGACAAATGTATTTAGTTCTGATGAAGTTCTAGGTATTAACAGGACAAAAGTGCTTAACTATGGTGTCATATTTGACTTTTTACAATTGTGGTATTAAAGTTTGTTGTTTTAATTATTTAATTGATTAGTGTAGCCATGAAAAAAACATTGACACTAAGAATCATTTCCCTAATTCTATGCAACTCTCTGTTTAGAAGAACTGCTAATTTCTTTTGTGTTTTCTATAAGGTACTGTCCTGCTACCACTGGTTGTGCTAGTTGCTAGTTACATCATAAAAGGAAACCAGAGCATCAAACAAAAGTTCATACAAACAGAGCAGACTTCAAAAATGAATATCACAAATCTGAGAGCTTTCAGTATATTATTAAATTATTAACAAAATGTTCCCATTCAAGACTATCATTTGCGCCTTACCCATAATATTTTGTTGCTACATAAACAAACAAACTAGCCCTGAGGTACAAATTAAGACAAAGCACTTTATTTTTTAAAATAAATTCTTCAGGCTTCTGATGTACTTACACATTGTAACAGAAACCTACTTACACTTTGCAATGTATGTATACAATTTAACAGTAGTAAACACATCAACATCATTATGTGTTACATCCCCATGTGGTGTTGGTGCAGTAGCTTTGCATAAAATGCAGATGGTATATTGTATACATATGACATGGATACCAGCAGGATCTCAGTTAGACAAAGAATATCTTGCACTGATTTTTGTAACAAGAGAGTTTCGTAATTATTTGTATAATCATGCATTTAAGGTTCAAACAACTGATCAGCCACTCATTGATTGCTCTGTAAAATGAAACCCACACCACTAATGTTGTCTCCAAGAGTGCTGATCTTGTCTGTACTGTTCGGGGTATGTGAGCAAGAAATGGGGAGATGGGAGCGAGATTGTAGAAGAACAGAAAAAACAGAAGTATTGAAAAAAATACCTTCCTTCAACTTTCACAGAAGAAAGCAAAGTGAAGACACCATGAGGGAAGTAAGTATGTGAAAACACAGATAAAAGTGAACACACACCAGGGCAAAGATGGAGGTTGTAGACATGGAACTGGTGGCACTTAGGGAAGGTAAAGCACAAGAAACAGATCGTCTTTCTTTTAGGGTCCTCACATATCTGGTCAATATGTTGACAGACCCCCCCCATGAAAATCTTTAGCAGAATCCCTAACCCTCTTTTCTTTGTCCTGTAGGCTCCTCAGGGGATACCCCTGCCTTGCCTTCAGATCAGTCAGGATCCTAGTAATCCAATAATTCTAGCATTGTCACAAATCAAACAGTCCTACAAATGTCAGAACAAGGAATGTAAACTTGCATCAGCAGACCAATAAAGCAAGACAGAGAGAGACAGATTCAATACTCATTGTCTCCCTCACGTCTGGAATAGATAACTTCCTGCAGATAAAACAGCATGACACACTATCTTCCTTCAAATGGGAACTGGATAATTGGATGGGTAGTCATAAATGTATCTATGATGTCACTGGTCTATCCCTCCTTCAGAAGGGAGCTACAGCCTACAGTGGAAACTGGCAAGGCTTAATGGTCATAAGGCCAAGTAGCCTTGATCTTTCTATGATTCCTGTGATCATTGGTTACTGTAAATTGCTTAATGTTTGGATGATAAAAAGGCTGACACCCTTTAGATAAGGGGGTAGGGGGCGCAAGAAAAATATGTGGAACTGCAGCTGTGGTGGCTTCTATGAAGAGTCCCTAACTGTATCTGTGAGTGTTTTTGCTGGGTGCAACCATCCCCAGGAGGTGTAAGTAAAATTATGCCCGTGTATATTTCCCATGGATGTTCACTCCATGTATGAGCATGTAAGGGGGATATATGTGTGTGTGTGTGTGTGTGTGTGTGTGTGTGTGTGTGTGTGTGTGTGTGTGTGTGTGTGTGTGTGTGTGTGTAAGTGAAAACATATACATATGCATATCTGTGACACACATGCCTATTTCCTGCAATGTTTTAGTGCCCAGTTCAGGATTAACTTTACTGGCTTGTCCCCTCAAGTGATGGGATATGATTTGGCTCCCCAACAACCATGAATTGGGATAGTTTACTGGTGAATGAATGAATGAATTAAAGTGCATGCTCTCCAACTCAGGTATGACAGTGTTAACTTATGTTAGTATGCTGATTTATGTCCCTGTACTGTGAAATCTAGTAAGATCATGTAAAATGTAACACTGAGCAGCTTGGCACAATACTGAACCTTTACCATATGAATGAAAACATTTTTGCTGGTGGTCAAGCCATCCTGAACCAACATTTGGGGGGCTTTGCCCCCCACACTCTGCTTACTTATATATACCACTTCTATGCTTTCATAACAATGATGAAAGGAGAAAATCCCCAGTACTAGGCACAGTTTTCTCTCACAAACAACAAAAGTACACTATATGCATTATACTAAGAAAGGCTGGTGCAACAGTCACTTCAAACACATGTGAATAGGTAACTGGAACCAATCAGTACAAGGGAAGTAGAATTGCTCTAAGGATATGCTGAACAGTGACAAGCAGCAGTGAAATGTTTACAGACAGTTTAGAAAAATTAAGACGAGACTACCTGTTCCAGGATGCAACTAGGCAGCACTAAAACTACCTGTCATTGTTAATCTGATAAACAGTGTGTTCTTGGTTGAATACCATAGGGCATGGAGAAAGGAAAGCAGTAACATCAGTGTGCTGGTCATGATGAAGTTTGTTATAGTCAAAGCTGTTTTGTCGTATTTTGCAAGGGTTGTGTAATTTAGTATCTAAAAGGCTCATTTGTCCACATATCTGCAATTATCTAAATATGTTAATTTTTGAAAACAGTACTGTGTAGGATGCTATCTCATTTTTTTACTTATTGTGTTAGTTATGTTGAAACTGAGACACATAAAAAATGCAAGTTATTTGTGTCTGATAATAGGATGGCCAAAGTTATAAGCGATGACACTTACTCCACCAACAAATGTACATATAAATGTTCTGCTGATCTTTGGGCTACTAATACTTAAACTGTAATGGCTAAAAGCTTCATGGGAATGTATGGCTAGGCTTCTAATAATCCGCATGGATAAATAGCCTGGTAAGTACTTATGAACCTATGAAATCGAACAGAAATTTGGTTGACACTTTTAAAAAAGAAAAGTAGAATGTACATAATCTGTCTGTAAATTGGAAGGTTATTTTAAATACTTTAACTGTCATGCCTATAAGTACCCTAAAATCGGAAATTGTTTTATATTGTGAAGAGACAATGGGTGAAGAATTACATCAAAGGTAGCAGAATTTTGCAGCATATGTAGTGATGTGTATATGTCATTAATTTCACACAGGTGAAACAGGAAGGGGGCTGGAAACCTGCATTTGAGAATATATCAAAAATTCAAAGGAAAAATACCACAGATGACTTTAGGGGGCATGAAACTGATATCAGTTATATATGTTTGCCTACTTTTGAGGTATGAGATATAACAGATTTCTGTAGAGTGGTGTAACTTATAAACCTTTGCATTTTAGTTAGAGAACATTCATGTAGACATGTTTTCCATTAGTACCTTTAATGAGAACAAGCACTTAGCATGTACACTCTACCTTATTACAAACAATTAATTAAAAGTATACATCAGTAAACATCTTCATGTTATAGAAGACTTCATCAAATTATATGCTAAAACCTTGTAGTCCTGAATTTATAGTGCACTCAGATTAACTCTGGCTACAACATCATATTTTTTCGTATGGCTCAGACTAGGAATTGTACAAATGATAAAACAACAAAACACACATATTTAAAATGAAACAACAGCAATATTTAAAAGAGGCAAAACAAGTTAAGTATTAAATAAAGCTGAAATAAAATATATATCTGTATTAGGAACCTCTTAAGGCCACTAAGCATACAGATTCTTCCACCCCCTACTTTTACCTTAATAAGAGCAGACTGGCTTTAAACTAATAGATATACAGCAAAAGTAGGTGTGTTTGGCTTTCTTTTGCTTCTGATTATCCATTAAGTGAATACAAATTTTCAGGACAACTATTCAGAGGCAGTCATAACACATATTTTGAAAATCCTGGCAGTTTAATTTTTCAGTGAATAAACAATGGCTGATGCAGATGTTGTTGCATGGAATTCATTTTTAATTAAAGTTTTTTTTCTTAATAAACTTACAACAACAAAGACTTACCCCAGGATTTAATGAACTCCATGTAGGCCTAGTGTAGAGCCTACATTTAATGTTACCATGTCTGTGTACACAGTTTTCCCTTGGCAGAGCACCAAGCATATTAATCAGGGTGCTTTGCTAAGGGAGAGCCATGGAACACGGTTATTGAATCAGTGTAGGAAGTGTAGTGCCAACTGTGTCTGCAGATGAGTAAGACACTCCCTGCACTGTCCAATTATATAATGTCAATTGTTTCTTTTATTGTTATGTTTATTTATTTATTTTTTCTTTCTTTTTGTTTTAAAAAGGATGTTTGCATGGTGTGGCGAGGAGTGCAGCAATGCTAAGTGGCGCTGAGGCACCTGCCAGACATCTAAAAATAGAAACCGGATGCAATTAATTATTTATTTAAAGGTCATGTTTAAGCATAGCTGAGCGGGTTTGCACAGTGCAGAGCGGTAATCAGCAGTGCTTCTAGGCAGCAGAGTGGTATATGTAAAGGTGCAGCTGAATTCCACATATTCTTGTAGCTAAATGGGTAGAGGTACAGCCTTATGAGCATTAGGTACAGGGTTTTAAAACATGGAAGGGAAAATAAGCATTTAGCTTGAAATGCAAATTATACCTTTATATTTAAATTCTGGCCTGCTGCACTCCACTAAGCTCTGCTAAGCTCTGCTAAGCATGGCTAAGCACTGGATAAACACAATAATGGCTGAAAATGTGTATGCACTGCTCTGTTCTGATAGCTGGTTTGTGCACTGCTAAGCACTCTAAGCATACAGGTCTTCGGGTTTTCGCACTGCTCAGCTGAGCTGCGCTGGTTTGCTCTCTGTTAAGCAATGTGCCTAATTTTTAAATATTGCCCAATGGTGTATAAGGGTGGGAAAACAGGCTATATCAAGCTCAACAGGCAGAAATACAGCATAATCTGCTGGAGTTTTGTCTCTGAAGGATATTATGGCAGACATTAGTTAGGGTTCATGCTTCTGGGCACAGTGGTGGGACATCCTGGAGTCCAGGGTCATGGTCAGACTGCTTGTAAAAAAACATGAAGGCTGGCTTCCGCAGGAAGGTTACCAGGGCTCAGAGTGCAATGTGGAGGCCTGGGACCAGCTGGCAAGTGACCTCACCAGTGCAACTGGTATCCCCTGCACAGGTGAGCAGTGTTGTCACTACTACAATGACCTGAAAAGATGTAAGGGGGATCTCTTGGACACTTGGGTCGAATAATTTTGGGCAGGGAATGTCCCACATATATGTAAGTACTTTTACCTCTGTACCACCAATATCTTATCTGAATGTCTGTTAAACTGGTATGCATAATGATGTTCTTATCTCCCAACAGCTGCAGAAGAGAGGGCTCACAACCTTGAGGCATATGCCCTGGGTTCTTGGCCAGGTTGTGCCATGAATATGGTGAGTATGGATGTATTATGCTAACTTTTGTGAAATAAGCAAGAAAGAGTAAAGCATTACCTGCAATAAAGTATGTATATTAAAGTTTGTATTGCAATACATGTGGACATAAAGTTGTAGTGCAATAAATGAATAATGCCAACTGTAATGCAATAAAAAAAAAACATGAAACAATAGCATTACCTGTATTAAAGTATATAAAGTATATACAAGAAAATCTGTAGTGTAATAGCTATGGAACTAGAGCTCTACTGCAAGACCTGAATGATGACAACTGTTGTTGAATAAAAACTCAAAACAGTACCAAAAACTGCATGAATGTATATACAATAAAGTCTGTAGTGCAATAAGTGTGGAATTAGAGCTGTTTGCCAAGAAAGGAATAATGCCAACTGCTCTGCAGTAACACATGAACCACTACCAATAACACCAAGGTAAACTGTGTACATCAGGTTTGTCTTGAGTTAACCATTGCAGTACAACTGCATGCATTCAGGCTGTAAGGAAATGTGGTACAGTCAAGTATAACACTGTAATAGCTGTAGCATGGAAATACAATGCCAGCCAAATAATTTAACAAATACAGTACCATTCAAGGCTTTTTCTAGGATAATATTGTCCACATAGTGCTCTGTCATCCACAAACAGCAGGTAAGCAAGGTATATGGGTGAGGTAGCCCACACCATGATCTGATATTGTTTGCCGACGTCACAGATATTCCAAACCAGTAGCAATATACTGTGTATACCTGCATTCTATATACTAATATACAGATTACCTACTATCTCTGTCATGTTTGAATTTCATGCATGTGTGTTCTACTGTCACTGCAGTCTAGTGTACGACTGTAGTAGTACTACCAGGTCATATATTAGTTCCATGTGAGCTCTACACAAATATCAGTCAATCAGTAGTCAGCAGTGGCTCAGTAGCTCAGTTTGTTAAATACTCTGTCTGCAGTACATTTTGCCGCACACAGACCAGGGTTCGAATCCAGTGCTATGTAGCACTAAATATTACATTCACGAAAAGGTTTACACATCCTCTCTCCAGAGAAACTACAGGTAAATGGGTGAGGTAGCCCATTTATGAGTAAATAATTGTGCATTTAGAAGTGACTGTTAAAATCATTAGCAAGAATGTGAAAGTACAGCGTAATATAAAGGAAATAAGTATAATAATAATTAAATAAAATGAATTTTTTTTTAATTTTTTATTTTATTATTTTACATTTGTTGACCGGGAAATTCTGATTGGATGCATGTCCATTTTCAGCGGAGGCCCGAGGAGAAAAGCTCCATGTCACATATGAATAACATTGTACAGTATATCTTGGTATAGAATGCTAACTAGATAGCATACAAAATATTGTAATAAAAGCTCCAGTCATACAGATAATAAACATGGTAGTCATAAGTTCGTATATAATACATAGGTAACAGATAAGAACAATTCTAATAGGCATTAAAAGACTAAAAAGGTTATAGGGCATTAGGAAAAGTCATAGTTAGTCCAGTAAAAGGGAAAGGTACAGAAAAGAGAGAATTAGTGTAGGATATCCTCTGATTAACTTTGACCTAGTAATAGATCTATGGTAGTGCATAAGTAGGGTAAAAAAGATAAGAAATATATGAGCGAGGAGGATGCTTGGGAGGGTAGAAATAGAAAGCATGGTGAGATGAAAAGTGATGTGTTACATATATTTCTCTTAGAGAGAGGAGAGATAAGTTCTTGACTGAGTAGTTAAGAGAGTTAGTCAGGGTTGATACATCGACATAGCCAGTGTGCCATGAAATGCTGTTTGATGCTTTTTTTGAATAGAGAGTGCAAGGTTATTTGTGTGAGGTCAGCTGGAAGTGAGTTCCAGACTTTGCCAACAAAGTTAGAAAATAGGGAGTCACCGACTGAGTTATTAGGTTTATGTGTTTGAACAAGCAGTTTGTTTGAAAAACAAAGTGGCCTGGGGTTACAATAGGTGTTGATGAGATTTTTTAGACCGGGGATATTTTTATGGTGGTTGAGGACATTATGCATTACTATAAGTTGATTAGAATGAAGTAAACTGGGAAGTTCTAGCCACCCAGGATGTTTGAGGTTTTGGAAATGATGTGTCCGATGTTTAGATCCTGTGGCAAATCTGGTGATATGGTTATAACAGTTTGAGTGTTTACCGGGTACTGATTTATTCACATTAATTAGGATAGGTGAGGCATACAGGAGGGTAGAGAGTAGGTGTGTGTGGCCAATTTCAGACCTAGTTAATGGGATAAGGAAAGGTTTATTTCTATATAGAAAACCAAGTTTTTTGTTAATTGGTTTGATAGTTTGATTGGCATGCATAACAAATTTGAGGTTATTATCGACTATTACCCCTAAGAGTTTTGTATGGGTATCTGGTGAAATAATGGTACCATTGTTGGAAGTTATTGTAAATGTGAAAGGAGTGGGCATACAGGAAGGGGAGAAGAACAGTAGTTTGGTTTTATTAGGGTTCAAAACCAGAAAGTTATTACAGAGCCAGTTTTCTACTATGTTGAATGTTTGTTGGGTTAAGGACAGAAGATCTTCTGGTTAGGAGTCAGACCAGATCAGAGTAGAATTGTCAGTGTATTGAATACAATTTGCATCTGGGATGGCAGAATGAAGGTTACTGATAAAGATAGAGAATAAAAGGGGTCCATAAATAGAGCCTCGTGGGACTCCAAGAGAGAGAGAGGTAATAGAGTGGATAGTTTGTCCTGCCATGGGACTGCTTGTTGTCTGCCGCTCAGGTAGGACTGAAACCATTGAATAGCATTGCTATCCAGGGATAAAGTGGACAGAGTTTGGAGAAGTAGCTGGTGGTTAACCATATCAAAGGCTTTGGAGAGGTCAAGAAAAAGGGACGAGAATAGTGTGTTGTTATTTCTGTTAAGGTTGATGGTATTGGTAAAGGAAAGGAGGGCAGAGGTGGTGCTGTAATGTGGTCTAAAGCCATGTTGTGGCTGTATACCTGGAATGTCTGTTCAAAGTTGTTGCAGCCAATTCATACATTCCATGCAGATGTCCTCTGCAGTCACTGCTATTGAGTTCTATCCCCATGCCCGCCAAGCAGGGTACGATAGTTGTTTAGTTTCTGTACTATACACATACATGTCTAACAAGTGTCACGCTGTCACGTAATGTAATTAGTAGTGTGTAATCCATCTGTCACAGGATTATCATTGGAATGATTTTGTAAATTGCAAAGTATCACTACATCAACCCACAGAACACCCTGGTAGTTATATAGGTCTATCTGATGTGCAAGTGTTCTGTATAGTTGTGTACCTGCAATTGTTACTGCCTGGCCCATACTATCCCATGTGAATAGCTTGATAGGTATGTACTTGCTACAGCAGCTATAGGGGATTGGTACACATAAAGAAAGGACAAACCCTATAGAGTACATAGTAGTACTGTTGTGAAGTAAATAGCCTATAATGGTACTAATGCACTGTTTGTCTCTCTTTCCACACCCTATATCTTCATTTGTTACTGTTATCCATTGGTTATGGTTTACTATTCACATATGCTGTTAATTTACCTGTATTTTGGGCATGCCTATTATTATTGTTATGTATTATAATGGTTGAATATTAACACATCTTGTTGAATTACTTATTTTTGTTGGCCTTTTGCTGTAACTGTTACTGGCATGCTGTTAACATACTGACTGTTCTGTCATGTATTGTGTTTCACATAATATGCATTGACATGTAATTGGGTTATTTCCACTGTTCTGGCATTCTGTTATTACTATGTTTTGTTCATAACTAACCTATACTTATTGTTCTACCTCTATCACCACAGCACATCAGGGTAGGCTGGTTCCCAGTGATCTGCCTACCTTGCCTCAACTGGCCATGGCAGCAGGTTCTAGCACATCTGGGACCCAGGCTGGTGGTGCCCCCTCCACTGCTAATGCACCACCTGTGGCATTGGATGAAACTGCCCCAGGGGATGGGGCCAGTCCTCCCCCTGGGAGCAGTAGAAGAGGGGCTGCAGTTGCCCAACATGAACTGCTAGTCATGGTGCACAGAATTGTTCATCGGACCTACGAATGTCACTTGCACCAGACTGAGGGCACATTGGCCAACCTACTGGGGCAGGCTGGACTTGGCTCCCAGCCTCCATCACAGCCACCTTCGGGGCAGTGAAGGAGCAGTGTTGACTGCCCATGGGTGGGGATGTCAGTCATGCTGCTGCTGTCTGGAGGCACATGCCACTCCAATTCCACAACACCATCCCCATCCAAGGTGTTTACCCTACACATGTGTCATACACCACTCCTGTCTGCTGTCTTGTCTGTCTACTATTGCATCCTCTCCTACCCAACTTACCTACCCACATGTACCTAAGTCCTTCCCCAACATTCCACTCTCTCCTTAAAAAAATAAGAAATGGGCACCTGTCCCACAAAAGAAAATATTGCCCCATACATAGCTCTCCATTTCACACGTGTGTCCACTGGACACAACTAATTTGGTCAAATTGGCTTGACAACACATTTTGTGTTGTCCTCAACCCTCTTTCGGGGGTTTGAGAATCCAAAGAAATGGACAGCTATGGTTCTTTCCTACACATCCCTACCTATCTTTCATGTTGTTTTTCCCCCTGCTTGCCCTCAGGCTAGTTGCTCAGCATAATGCATCCCAGATTATCCAAGTGCAATTAACGCTGGGCAAGACTGTAAACCAAACTGTAGCTTGCTACAGAACCCCCACCATGTCCCAGGATTCCCACGCCTCATTTCTTGATACACTGGAAAATATTAAGTTACAACCCAACAACCTAATAATGGGTGATTTCAACTACCCCTCCATTAACTGGGAAAACTGCTCATGTACCAACTCTTTTGCTCAATGTTTTCTGGAATTCATAAATTGCAATACCTTGGATCAACTGATCCACACCCTCATCAGGGGCAGCAATATCCTAGATCTGGTCATTACCAACATGGGCAACCTGTGTTCCACACCAGAGGTCAATTCCTCATTGGTCAGATCTGACCACAAGGTAATCACCCAAGACATCCACATCATGCCCCCACCCCCCAGTAGGGAAACCACCGTAAACAAATTCTCCAAAGCCAACTTCATGCTTCTCAAGACAGAAGTGGCAAACTTCACGACATCCATGCAGACGCACAATAGAGGTATGACTGTTGAATCCTAAACAAATGCACTTTATAAGCATTTACACAAGTGCATGGATCATGCTATCCCTAACAGAACCAAGATGCTATCCTCCAAAAAATGGAAGCCAATCTGGTGGTCCCCTGCCATAAACAAACTCTACAACAGAAAAAAAGAAACCATTACAAAAAATAATAAAATCCCATGATTGGAGGAACTCCCTGGTCAGCCTCAGTAAGAAGCTGAGATCCCTCATAAAATCCTCCAAAGCTAGTTAAGAAAAGAAAATTGCCACTGATTCTAAAGACAACCACAAAGCATCCTATAGCTATGTCAAGAATCTCAATGGCAACACTCAGATCTGCTCTGAGTTACAGCACAATGTCACTAAATATACAGAACCAACTGATATTGCCAACAACATGGCAGATAGGTTTAGTGCTAAATTTACCCCCCCCCTCTCACCCCCTAAAGGGCCCATCTCTATACTGGAGGAATGCAAAGTTCCTGTAATCACGGCTGCACAGGTAAAAACCACACTCACCAAAGCCAAGAACACAGCATCCATGGGACCTGACAACTCCCAGGCTGCATTCTACATGAACTACAGAATGAACTGGCACCCCACCTAAGAACCATGCTCAATCATAGCCTCACCTCTGGCTTTGTGCCCAGTGAATGGTGCAAAGCGACGGTTATCCCACTCCAGAAAGGGGAGACACCATGGGCCCCAGGAACTATGGCCCTATTAGCCTGATGAGCCTGGTCTGCAATGCCTTATAAACAAAGACACTGGTAATCTCCAAGCTCTGGATCCCACCCAGTTTGGGTTTGTAAAAGGCAGATCATGTCTCCGAAACCTGATAGACATTTAAAACAACAAAGGCGGGTATCACTGTCAACAGAGTCGGAGAACCAAATATACTTCAAACAGACACTGTTTAATGAGCGCTTTCGGTAGGATCAGCGCTCATTAAACAGTGTTTGTTTGAAGTATATTTGGTTCTCCGACTCTGCTGACAGTGCTACCCGCCTTTGTTGTTTTAAAAGTTTGCTGTTTTTCCGAGTGAGTTTGTTCAAACCTGATAGACTTCTTTGAAGAAGTCACCAAAGCCGTAGACGAGGGTAAGGTGGTTCACACAGCCTATCTAGCTCTTGCCAAGTATTTCAACACCATCCCCCACTCTGGAATTATAGATAAACTCACTAAACTATGTATAAATCCCTATGTCACAAGATGGGTTGCCAACTGGCTCACTGAAAGAACTCACACTGTGAAAGTAGCAGACTCCAAATCTGACTTCAGACCAGTGACAAGTGGAGTGCAACAGGGTTCAGTCCTGGGTCCTCTCCTATTTGGTATCTACTTCTTTGAAGTATAGGCTAATACAGAAGGTCTTTGGCTAACAAAGTTCACAGATGACTGCAAACAAGGAGCCATAATCGAGACATCTAATGATGTGGGACATCCTACAAAAGGGCCTCACTGAGACAGATGCCTGGTGTCAAAGCCATGGCCTTAAGGTCAGTGCCAAAAAGTGCAAAGTCATCCCCTTTGGTAAAAGCTCTGTACCTATGAACTACCACATAGGCGGTAGTCTACATAATACCAAAAGTATGATAAGAGACCTTGGGACACAGGTGGACAGTAGTCTCTCCTTTGATAATCATATCGCCACAGTAGTCAAGAAATTCTTCTATGTGGCACACTTCATCACAAAAGGTTTTTCATCCAGAAATTAGACCCATTATAGGGTACAATACCCCTTTTGGTATGTACCTCACAAGACATCTACAACAACTGGAAAAGCCACAGAAATACTTCACAAAGAGGATTACCAGTCTCAAACAGATGCTTTATGCAGACCATCTCAAAAAACTCCAGCTTTACTCCGTTGCATATCGCCTACTCAGAAATGATCTCTGCCTAACATACAAAGCTATGTCAAACCCAGAGCTGTTGGACATGCTCCACTTAAAGAAATCCTAATCCTGCTGAGCTACATGCTCTAGGGACCTAAACCTTGTCACCACAATAAACAGAACATGCTGAAGGGATAGATTCCTGTCCCAGAGACTTCCCATACTCTGGAACAAACTACCTATATATATCAAACAAAGCTCCTCATTAGCACTCTTCAAGAAAAATCTTGATGACTGGATGAGAAACAGGAAATTCACCCCGGGGATCACTTCTGCGGTTCTGCTCGACAGCGGCACAGGAAAATAATGTTCTTGTATGGCAAGAGCCAGGGTACATTTTTTGCTAGGCTTATATAGGCAACAAACTGGATAAAATAAAGAAACAGTAAATCCAAACACAAGTTTACCAAACGCCCAAACTTGTCCACAGAAAAAATGAATTTATTATGAAGCGCTTTTCATCACTGTAGTACAGTGCCTTCATCAGATATATTTAAAAACAATCATTCCGTTTTAAATAACATTTTAAAGTCTGTCACATGATACAAAACTTCCAATCAACTCACTGTACTAATTAAATCAAACCTATAAAATAATAAAATCAATTACAAACATGTTGTTAAAGAAAAATAAAAACAACAAACAGGTGTGTATGTGTATATAACAGTCTATATAAACTGTCCTAATTATTATATCTGATGAAGTCACTGTACCACAGTGATGAAAAGCGCTTCATAATAAATTAATTTTTCTGTGGACAAGTTTGGGAGTTTGGTACACTTGTGTTAGGCTTATATAGGCCCTAGGGCCAATAGCCTAGTAAAAACCTATGAACCATTTCACCACATTCCTATCACCCCCTTTTTCTTTTCATTTTTTTAATGCTGGTTTGCATGGTGCAATGCCACTTCATTTGGCTTAAATGCGCTTTAAAGTGCTTCATTGTTTATATGTGTCTATTACAGTGTTAATCACATGTAGAGAATAAGCACCTCTGCCAAGTGTTAAACCCAGGCCTCTCTTAACTATAGCACACTGCATTAACCCACCATGCTATACAGATTGTTGCTTGAATAAGTGTTTCCATCAAAACATAATGCTTGCTACTTACAGACTAATGTAAAAAACGAGAGTGTACCCTAGACTCTGGTGCAATAATGAATAATAATGAAGACATACTAATGGATGCAAGTGAGGCCTGTGATAGCAGGTATATGTGCCCTTGTATCAGCAACTTGTGAAAAGACACCTGCTAAGGCAGCAATGGCAAAGTACATGTACAACTGAGACCCTGGTGTAGAAATACAATTATACAAAGCTATGCACATACTTATGGATGTGGGAATGTTTCTCACAGCCTGTATATGTGCACATATATCCTAAAAATACACATGCCTTGGAAGTGTCTCAGTAACTCAGTCTATTTAATGCCTTACATACAGTACATTTTGCCACACATAGTGCTGGGTTTGAATCCACTGTTGTGTTGCACTTCAATTACATTATTGTGAAGACAGCAAGTAATGACT
This sequence comes from Protopterus annectens, assembly GCF_019279795.1. Taxonomy (NCBI): domain Eukaryota; kingdom Metazoa; phylum Chordata; order Ceratodontiformes; family Protopteridae; genus Protopterus; species Protopterus annectens. Next base: position 270,506,666 of record NC_056745.1, on the reverse strand, counting down.
GGGTCATGCAGTCTTAATTCCCACAGGCTATTGCACTTAATTAACTGCTACCCAGTTTTGCAAGACAAAGGTCTGCAAGCAAAGACAAAATGCACATATCCATATAGCTGAACTATATGATGCCCACTACTCTGTTAGTCACAGTTTTGCAGAACAGACTTACTTGAAGCACATGCCCGATTGCACCGTATAGTATACCCTTGCCCTGGCTCTGCTGTAATGACAGGCCTGACACAGCTGACATAGTTATACATATAGCTTGCTGTCCACCAAAATGTTCACACTCCTCCTATGTGTTGTAGGTGTAGCATACATAGCTGTATGTAAAGGTAGCTGCTACAGAACTACCATATCTCCCAACACCCTAGAATAATGGATTTGGACACAGTCAAACTTAAGGGGGTGGGGCAAAGGCCCACAGATAGGGGAATGTGTAACAGTTTGCCCCTACAAAGATATCAAGTCGGTAGAATAACAGCTATTGCAGTAGCATGCATAGTCTGATGGGTATACAGTGTGGCACACACATGTGTCATCCCTTACTGACCTCAGCCCACAATGATTGCCAGTGCACTGTCAGATGACCAGAATGGTATGAGACACTGACCACACATATGAGGTAAAACTGTGGACATACGTCATAAATCTCTACAGTGGACAGTGTTTGTACCTACCCTCTGAGATGCTATAGTCTGCACACCTCAATAATGTCCATCTCAAAAACTAAAACAGGGGCCAAGGCCTACATGAAGGCCTTATATATTGCACTCTTGTAGCATGTCATTGGCTAATGATAGTACAGTACAGCTGTTCTGGCTGCAATTAGCAATTCTGAGCCACAGAGTGGTGCAAGGGCAATTACCTGCTAATGAGCAGTACCTTACAAAGGCAAGCAGCTAGAAGATTTGTATGAGACTTAACAAAGACAGAGGGTGTATTATCAAAAGATTACTTGAAGCAAAGTTCATCAAAAGAGTATTGCACTCCACCATGTATGTAATAGATTTCTACATATGACAGGATGCAGATGGAAGGATGGCGATATGGGGAATAGGAATTACAGCAGTAATCCTGTCTTAGATCTTTGATGATGACATGTCATTGATACTCTGCTGTCCTACACGTACACACATGCCTCTCAACTGTCTCTGATTTCAATCACATGTCAGCTCTGTCTCTGTCAATCCCACCTACAATGGACGGCTGTTGTAGGAAAGTTAGTGGATTACACGTAGTACATAGTGACAATAAGGGAGCGTGTACACCTCTGTAATTCATATGATGTACTGTAATTCACTGCCTCTCATTCTGTCCATGTATCAGATAATTATTTCAAACATTGTAAAACTGACCCTGAATGTCCCTGATGTACTCTGGCTAAATCCCTGTGTCTGTTCCATTTGTCACTGTTTGGTTGAGAGCTATTGCCTAACATACCTGTCAACCTCATACAGCAAGAAATCAGGACAAAGCCATAATTAATGGGGGGCGGGGCAAAGGCCCAAACTGATGGTACATACCTGAGGCAGTGATACTACTACTGGCATATCATTCTCAATATAGGTGTTCTGGGTGTTATGTTTAGGTTTATCACATACACTGTCATATTGCATAACTTACAGGTGTACTGCACTGACAGTGTTAACTGGATGTAGCTGATGTGTAAGTTATAATGAGTCTGACTTGTCTGTGTATGGTGTTGTGAGTTTGTCTGTTGTGCATGGGAGCAGAAATGTGAAGATGTGGGGTTTGTAATACAGTTGTGGATCTTCATCTGTATGAGTCTGTGTGGATTACCATACATAATAGTGCAGGTAGTAATGTACTGCTGTTGTTTTGCTTCTCACAGGTGACCGGGGTGGTTGGAGTGTGTCCCCCTCACAACCTGATGTCAATGTCTCATTGGATGCTGATGGTGATGGTGGCCATACTGAGACACAGGTGGGGTTGTCAGTGGCTGAATCTGTCCCAGAGATAGACATCCATCTTCTGTCACCACTGTCACAGTGCACAGTCAGTATGCCCACACATACCCAGTCCCCAGATGCCACAGATAGTGGACAGTCAGGGGGTGGTGACATTGAATGGGGCAGTGTGACTATTATGGCTTCAGTGAGTGTAGACACAGGCCATAGCCAGAGAGCTGGCGAGGTCTCACACAGGCAGACTGGCATGGTGCTCTTACAGGGGCTGCTATCCATCCACCACCATTTGCAGGTGTCACATCACTGGTCACTTGCCACATGTTTTGATTCATCATGGAGGCACAAACATGTTCTGAACACAACACCAGATGGATGCTTAGGGTTATGGATTCAGCACAGTCTGACATCTTTGACTACCTCCACTGCATTGGAGGCACCCTGGATCAGTTCCCTGCTGTCATGGATAGATTATGGACTGAGACAGTGTCTGACTTTGACCGCACAATGTCTGTGCTGGAACATCTGGTTGGAGTTGGGAGTCAGACACGTGGACGAAGGTCAGCAACACCATCTGCTGAGAGTCCATGTGGCCATGCATGGTCAGGCTCCAGTCCTGGCAGTACCTACAGCATTACAGAGGGAAGTGTGCTGTCCACACCATGATGTGGAAGGCCATGGGCATGTGGTCCTGGCTGATCGAGTGAAGGACACAGCCCCAGAATTTTGCAGTCACCATCAGATACTGTCACCACATCTGACCTTGGGCGTGGTGGTGCCAATGCTGCTCCTGGCAGAGCCGGTTCACGTGTTCATGGCTGGAGACAGTGGGCTGTTCACTCCACCATGTATGGTCCACAGCTGTCCAACATACACACATTTACAGCTAGCACTGGGCTTGACTGTGCACACATACACACACTCAAACACCACTCTTGCATGCAGGTCACCAACAGACACATACGACACCTCTCCATGGCCCATCTAACCTGCACCCCTTCCTGACTCACACACATGCTGTCACCTGTTTGACACAACCTAGGCCTCTGACTCCCCCACACCACACTCTGTGCATGTGATGATACCTGTGCTACATCCCTGCCATCCATTACATCAATGCAGGGAAATGCATATATGTGTCTGCTGCACAGGGTGACTATATTGCTTTACATGTACTTATGTAGTGCAGTATTGGTTTGCCATGGCACTTGTGGGCCACTACAAGTACTGTATGCTGGCATGTGTCATGAATGCACATCAGACATTGTGTATATTTGTTGCATGATGTTAGACTGGTGGTAGAGTTACAGAATGACAGGTGTGTCACATATTTGTGTATGTGTCAATTGCAGATATCAGAGGGGTTAAAAAATGGACACATGGTGGAAATACAGTGGCACCAGATGGCATGGCGGCACATCAGACACATGATGTCAGTAAAGTAAGTCAGCATATGTGCATGGCTCTCCAAATACATATGTGTATAACAGTGTATCATGGGCAATGGGTGCAGTCAGCATACTCATGCATTCATACTTTGTGACAAGGTGTGCTACCCTCGATACATATCACTTGGGTTTTCTGAATGCACACATCTAGAAGGTGGTGGACATCAGTTATGCTTATGTGGAAGAGGGCAATTTAGAGGCCAGCAGCTTGTCACATACCCATAAAATGTATAACCCATATAGAAATATCCATAGTGCTGTAAAGGGATGTCTTTATCCAGACAAACACACACACACACACACACACACACACACACACACACACACACACACACACACACACACACACACACACACAGCATTGGATAATGTAAGATTAGAACCCCTGCCTATCTAGTGTAGCTCATAGTACTTATCGCATGTGCCATGGAGTTTATCTGACATTAGACTGTCAGCCAGTGCTCTTAAGGTTGATGACATCAGCAGGCCTTACTGAGGAGGGCAATTTAGAGGCCAGCAGCCAGTCACAGTGCCATAAAATGCATACTATTGCATGGAGGTAGCCCATATAGGCATGTCCATAGTGCTGTAACGGGATATATTTATACACACACAGTTGGATGATGTGAGATTAGAACTTCTACCTATCTAGTATTACACAATACAGCTCGCAGTACAGATTAGAACTGCTACCTATCTAGATATTACACACTACATCTTGCAGTACTTATTGCATGCTCCACGGAGTTTATCTGACATTAGACTGTCAGCCAGTACCCTTAAGGTGGATGACATTAGCAGGCCTTGTAAAGGAGACCACTGTAAATGCCAACAGCCAATCACAGGGCCAACAAATGAATACCACTGGACAGAGATAGCCCATGTGGGCATATCCACAGTGCTGTAAGGGTTTTATATTTACACACACACACACACACACACACACACACACACACACACACACATGCACACACACACACACACACACACACACACACACACACACACACACACACACACACACACATACATGTTGGATGATGTGAAATTAGAACTCCTACCTATGTAGTATTACACACTACAGCTCATAGTACTTTTCACATGCACCACAGGTTATGTCTGTTGTATATGTGAAAGCAGGTACAGTACTTGTGGAGTACACAAAGTAGCCTTGTGTTAGACAGCATGTGTGACCTGCAGAGTGATACTGCTTGGCACTGTTATTGTATCTATTTTCTAATGGGTGGGACACCTTGTAATATCCCTGGTATGTGTGCACAGTTACCAGTCTGGCCATATGTGGCTGTTTGTAGTTTGATAGGTGGACGTATGGCCAGGGACAATATGGCCTGTCCAAGGCATGCATTGCACCCATTGTACATTACACCATCTGTGTACCTGTGTCTGTCTAGAGGGTGACAGTCCACAGGCAAAGGGGTCTATGGGTCAGTGGATTATGTACTGTTGTGGCCCTGATCTGGTTCATCGGACAACTGTTGGTGATGTGTAAGTGCAGATAACCCCAGCATGCTGGGAATGTGGAGACATTTGTACATCCCCACACATATCTATAGAAATGTGTATAACAGGGATGTCTCCTTAACTGTTGTTGTGTGTACATTATGTAAATGTGTTATATAGATATAAGTGGAGAGACTATGTATCATTGCATTTTATATAGATTTTATATATATATATATATATATATATATATATATATCTTGTTATCATATGTATATGTGCCACATCCTGATAGATATACTAATCAAGCATGAGGGGGATAGGGAGAGACAGTTATGTATATATGGTTGTATGTATGTGCAGACATATGTCCACATAGCAGTTCTTTGGGCAGAAGAGGCAACAGACTTGGGTTCATGTTAGCTAAGTATAGGAGCATGCTGAGTGTTACTGCCAGCACTTTCAAGGTGACCCCAGGGAAGAAATACCTGTACTCCAATCCGGGATTATGTGTGCTACAGGCCATTGGCTGCTGCACCTGTTACCACAGTTCTGCACTTCCCTAAAATTGTCCAAGGCATTCCCTAGCTGTTTGCTAACCTTAATATGTTACTCATACCTCACAGTTGTACAGAGATTTACAGACTTGTCCAGAATTTTGTCTCATATTTTTGGTCTGTTTTACATAACATTGTTGTTTTCTGTCAAATTAGTGACATATCACTGAATATTGAAGTCAATAAATAATAACAGACATTTGTGTTTTAGACTCCATACACATCGGGAGATTCATGCTAATGAAATAACTTTTCTTCTATCAACATTTGATGTTTATAGGAGGAATATTTAAAACTTGTCCCTATTTGTGGGTCTTTGTCCCACTTTTATTCATGGTTTTGCCCAGATTTCCTGCTCTAAGAGGTTGAGAGGTATGAATTGTGACTAGGGTACATGATGTAACACCACACACATGGTGACAGTTTGCATACCTCTCCCTCTACATGTTTTTGCTGAATGCCCAGCATTGTGCCCCATATGTCTGCTCTGTTCCTCATACATTTGTAGTTTTCCAATACTATCTTGTAAAATGCAGTTACTGAATTGTTGTAATGACCGACACATTTAAGTGATGGCCTTTACATCCTGCAGCTAATCTGACCTGTTGCAACCTGCTGTTATACTAGCCACCTTCTAGGTTACTCAGAGTATGTATAATGTCTATCTGTAGATTTATTGCTTTGTCCCCCCATTCACTCTGGCTTTGTCCAGCTTTCTTGTGGTAACAGCTTGAGAGGTTATGACAGTCTGTGGGAATACCACCATACGACTACCTCAAATGCAAAAGATGTGGCTATTGCCAGATTCAAATCATCAGCACCATCACCCATATTAATGTCCCTATGAAACCATACAGGGATGCATCATTCATCACACAGTCAACAGCATACAGACATATACATTGTCACCCCTGCATTACGTGAGACATAGAACATGTGGCCAGGTTCCGTCTCTATGTCACAGCCCTGGACTTTGGTGGTCTGCTGATATATCATTGCAAATATACTGCTACAGCAGTTATATGGGTACACTAATGAGTTGGGGGTAGGGGATGACTAGCCCATGCTCTACTGGCATACACCGTTGTGCGACTGTTCTGTGACCCCACTGTTTGTCATCTCCCTTGACTAATGTAGTGTGGTTTCCAGACATGTGGCCTGGAGAATATTGTGGGAGACATACTATTGGACAGACTACTTCTAGCTGTCTGACTTACCTTGCCAATGCAGTAGTTGACAGACCTGTAGTTTGGGCTGACTCTGTCTGATGCACACAGTCCACAGCCAATACATGGTGAGGTACAGGTTGTGCAGGCTGGCTGCCATCATTTTTACTAATATGTATGCGAGTCAGAGTAAACTGTCAGTCCCTAGAGCCCTAGGTTGGCAGTGCATGTGCTATGTGTTGTCTTTTGGCCAAGGACAGGGCATACAAGGCACCCTTATGTCTGCCTACAGGGACAACCTCAGGGTTTTCCTCCTTGGAGTTCCCCTGTGGGTATTGATGTGGTGACCTAGGCACTAGTGGGGGGCTGTGTATCCCTTCCATTTGTTGATACTACTGCAGCTGTTTCCACAGGATAATATTATGTAGCATGGCACATGGCTCCACCAGATATATTGAGGCACCAGAACCGTGACTTCAGCAGCCTAGACACATGCTTTATGATGTTCCTTATTTGTGCGTGTACCTCATTATGGGTTCTTTGGTTGGTGTGTGTGCATTTCTGTCAGGTATCATCATCCACTGTTCCAGTGCATAGCCAGCATCCCCCAGCAAATGACTTAGTGGGATGTCTCCCCTAACAAATAACTGGTACAGCTGTGATGCTTGCCAGATATGGGAGTCGCGATAACTGCCAGGGCTGCCAGCACACACATTCATGATAATGCCATGGGCATTGCATATGACTTGACAATTGATGGAGTGGTACCCCTTGCGGTTCACGTAGCTTCTACTCTTTTCACCAGGTGGTGCCTTGATGTGTACATGAGTGCAAATATGGCACCCAGTATTTCAGGGTAGTGTGCTACACACTAGAAGTGTTGCATACTGCTGACCTTCACCTCAGGGGTAAGGGGAAAATAAATGTGTTCACTGCCATGTGGTAGCATGGTATCCATGAACTGGTGGTGTATCCTGGATGCTGATCCTGTGAGACCCCCATCATATTCCCAGTTGGTCTTTGGAATGTACTCATAGCTAGTATCCTAAGAGCTACACATACTTTAGTTTCCACTGGGATGGGTTCCCCTCTATTGGTTCTGGGCCTCAGTTGAGGTTGGTGGAGGTCAGTGAGTTCTTGTAGTATGTCCATGTCCAGCCTGTAGTGCTCTACAATCTCCAGCTCATGTAGGCCCTGGAAGGTTACCCTGGGATGGAACACTATTCTCCTTCTCAGTCTAGGCCTATGGTCAGCAGCAGCACTGACCTCAACATCCAGCACATACATATGTAGCAGTCCTGCAGCAGCCCCTAGCATTTCTTCAGTTAAAAGTCCCAAGTCTGTACTCCAGGACTGTTAATGGCCCTAGTTCAAGTGGGACAGGGGTCATCAGTAATTAAGATCTCATTGTCTTTCTCAGCCCTTTTTATTTTTCTTTTAACAGCCTTCCTCACTCAGCACTGCGATGCACCTCACAAACACATGCTGTAAAGGTACACAATGCTCAGCAGCCATTGTACACGCCCCCATGAAAGGTCATGTTCAGCATGGTGGCATGACAAACAAACACACTCAAACACATTTAAACCCATGCCCCAACAGTAAGCAAAGCTTAGCAGCCAGTGTACATACCCCCTTACTGAGCATAGTGGGGTGCCATGGAAAGAAGTGCCACTGTGCTCCAACGAGCTTAAAAGAATACAGCCACGGTTCTCTGCTACATGGATGGGATCTGCAGTCATGGATACCCAGTTGTGCTATTTAGTAACCCCAGCTCATTTGGATAGAGATCTGTGCACACAACCTGGGAACTACATGGTTCCAGGTCCTGTCTCATTAGCAATCACAGCAATCTACCATTGTACATACTCCATGTAGGGTCCTATAATGCCTTACTGTCACATACTACTGTTTATATACTTTTAAATTTTTTATCTTAACAGTGTGTTTGTGCACTGCAGTGTGCAGCAAAAACATGACCTGATTATTAAAAAAATATATATTTTAAATTATTGTCCATTAGGTTTTGGACATGCAGTGGATAGTTTTGCACATATCTGTGTCTGCTATGCTATTTCTGTCCTTCTTACTGCATTTTTACAGCGCCTGTTCTCTGTTTAACATCCTATACACAGAATTTTTCCATGTACATTTCGGACTCCAACACAGGGTCTGCTGGGCTAATTATTTGCTTACTAGATCACTCTACTATCCTCCTTTGGATGCAGTTCACCTGCTTATGAGGTGATCTGCATTCCACAGACACTTCTGTGTTGGTGCCCTCATGCACACTCCTCAGCTGTGTTTCCTGGATAGCACACCTGCTTACTTTCATATAAGCAATGTGCCACTATGCCTATATGGAAAGTAAGTCTGTGTAGGCTTTATTAAATCCCCCCCTTAGTTTCAAATTTTAAGTGGCACTTGTACCTCTTAACTGACCAGATTTTTTTACTCATATTTTTAGTTTGTTCCTCATGACATTTTGTGGTTTTCAAACAAATCTTTGAGGACTGAAGTCACTAAATAATGACACACATTTGACTTTCAGACTTTATAGTATTCAGAAGATGCATGATAACATAAATCTATTGTTCTAGCAAAAGTTTATAAGTGCAATATTTAAAATCTGTCCTTATTCTTGGAACTTTGTTCCCTTGTTATTTTAGGCTTTGTCCTGATTTCTTACACTAAGAGGGTGACAGGTCAGGTGGCAATACAAAGAATCCCTAGGTATTGAAGATTACCAAAATGCCTTTGGTGGCAGTTTCAAGTCTGATTTGCTTATAGAATGGAAGTGGTTAAATGAAAGAAAAAGTATTGCCAAATATATGGAAAAGAATTTTAAGATATTAAGATACTCAAAATAGTCGAAAGTACAGATTATTAATTGAGATGATTTCTGAATAAAGAAAAGAAGATGACATTTTCCTTTCAGTGTTGGTGTTTAAAAAAAGCTGCATGTAATAAAAACATGTAATTGAGAGAAAAGTTAAAATGTGACACAGGTAACATATATTGACAGGATGATAAATTCAACACATTTTTTCTATGAATGACTAGGTAACTTGAAAATAAAGAGCTCAAATCTCACTGAGAATACAGTTTACCTAAATACCATTTGCACAGATGAAAATAAGCATGCCATGACAGGAGCAAGTTCTTGAACCCACTAGACTATATATGCTAACTGCATGATCACCCAGCAGTGGGGAAAGAAAATAATAACCTATGACACTGCAAGATAGCCTTGTGCATATGACAACACTACATTGCCTGCAAGTCAGTGATAGGATCTACAGGTAAAAGCTGATTCGATCAGTTGTGTTCAAGCAGTTTGAACTAGATCAAATAGCCATTCATTACATGAAGGGAAGCTAAAAGACACTTATGCAAGAATGACTGCATCAACAATTTTAACCCCCCAGTTCTGTGCCATAGACAACCAAAATCACTGGAAGAGCTGGACTAGGAAAGAGATTCTCACACCATCATAACCCCCCAATGCATCACACACACACACACACACACGCACATACACACACACACACACACACACACACACACACACACACACACACACACACACACACACACACACACACACACACACACACACTTCCACTGACATTGGCCCTTCATAAAGACTTTTACTCTAAATCTCCCTTCCAGTTTGACAGGACATGTACGCAACAGCATGTTTCACTTTAATTCTCAGCACTCACGCATTTCCCTGTGAAAGGCATCAACTCCTGTGCCCCATTTCCTATCAGTGCAAATTATGATAACTGTGCCCAACCCTTTGTATAGTGTTATTTGTGTTTCCTATATCTGATGCACAACATGACCAGCCTATGCATGGGTAAGCAGAACCTGGTGTTGGTTTTTCATGCAACATTTTTACTGTAGTATATCTGCTTTTCTCATCTACTATATCCTGAAGGTGTGTGCAAGCTGGTAGCTTTTTGCTAGTTCCATGACATACTGCACCCATTTCCATCTGGCATGATCATCCCCTGCTGCTTGCTCCTCCACTGACTCCATGTCTGACTCAGCCACCACTCCCTGGTGTACTGGAGAGTGCTGCCACCACTTCCATAGTATGATATTGTGTAACATTGCTCACACTGACACTAGTTTTGCACATGTGCCAGGGTTATACTACATGGCACTACTGGATGAATCCAGATGGGAAGTATGCCTACAGCAACCCAGACAATCACTCGCTAGTGTTTCTGTTTTTGATTGGGCACAACTGTGCCCCCAGTCTGTTCAATTTTGTGAATTCCTTATGGGTTTCCAGTGACCAACAAGATGATCTTGGGGGAAGCCATCCCTCACAAAATATTGGTACAGGTCACAACAAGTGTGCCATACAGGTGAGTTATGATAACTTAGTAGTATAACAACCAAAATATAAAATAAAAAATAAAAATTCTTCAAATGTAACGACAGAAAACAGGATCCAACACTTATTTATTGGATAGTCTCTCTCTAGCGCCTCAGCTTTCGCCTTCAAGGAGAATACTATCAAATTCATTACAACACATATTTATATCATAAAATATTAATTAAACAATGTATCAATTAATTACAAAAAAAACTCTCCAGTTGCATTCTACATTAATGCCTCTGGGTGTCATAGTATCAAATTTTAATATAAAAACTGTTTTCTTATATAAAAGTCTCCTTTTAACTATTTCATCATTTTTATCTAAAACAATATGTTCCAAGATAGTAGCACACATACCCTTTGGGTCACTATTATGATAATCTTTAAAATGCATTGCAAGGGGGCTTTCTATTTTTTTATTTTTAATATCTCTAACGTGTTCTTGTAACCTTACTTTGAAAGCACGTTTACTCTCCCCTATATAAAATAATCCACATGGACATCTCAATGCATACATAACTACTTCCATATTACATGAAAATTTACCAGGGGGGGTGAAAATTCCTTCTATTTGTACAATCAAATGTTTTACATACATACTGACAAGAAATACATTTCCCACATGGATAAGTTCCCATTAACTTCACATCCATGCTTAAATTAATTTTGGGGGTAGAAAATCCAGCATGGACCAACATGTCCTTAAGGTTCCTACCTCTCTTGTAAGAAAAAATTTCTATCAAATCCTTATATTTGAATAATGAATTCCAGTAAAATTTAATTACCTGACTAACTTCTTCTGATAACAAATCATAAGTCATTACCATATAAATTTTTTCTAAACCTTTAGATTTTTGATTCCTATAAGAATTAATATTACATTTCTTATTTACCTTCCATACATTACTTTTTTAACCTTATTTAAAGACAATGTTACTTCCTTTGCATCATAACCCCTTCTAACAAATAACTGTGAAGTTTTCTCTAGTTCTATATCCACTTCATCTGTATTATTGCACAATCTCTTCACTCTTGTAAATTCACCATATAGTAAAGATTTCATTAGATGCCGTGGATGGTAACTATATCCATCCAAAAAATGTAAATTTTCTTCAAATTTACGAAACACTTTGGTGACTATCTTTCCATTCTCACCTCCATCTAAAGTAATATCTAAAAAATTCACCTTATTTCCAAATTGAAAACCATCAAACTCCAAATCAAATTCATTCTATTGTAGGCCTATCATAAAACTATGCACTTCCTGTTTTCCCCCTTTACAAATAAAAATCAATATAACGATAATATTTTACTACATTCTTCTTAAAAAATTTCATCTGATATAAAAATTCTATCTCAAAAAAGTGCATCATAATATTTGCATACATGGGGGCAAAAGCTGCCCCCATAGCTGTGCCTCTCAACTGATGGAACAATTGTCCATCAAAATAAAAATAATTGTTCTTAAGGCAGAATTCTACCAATTCCACAACATAAAATGATAGTGGACTATCTCCTAAAAGTTTTTCGAATGCTTTCAATCCATGTCTATGTTTTATACCTGTGTACAAACTTTTTACATCTGCCGTAAACCAGTACATATCCTTAGTCCATGTAATTGGTAATATTTTTTCCAAAAAAATCAAAGCTGTCTTTTATGAAAGATGCCTGCTTAATAACATATGGATATAAAAAACTATGCAAAAATATACCCATGTTATGCAGAAAATAATTGCATGCTGATACAATGGGATGACCTGGAGGATGATCGATATTCTTATGTATTTTTGGTAAACAATAAAATTTAGCTATTTCACAATTATCTGTCTTAAATTTATGAGTTATATCATCTTTTGAAAAGTAACCTAATCGGTGCCCCTTCTGAAGTAAAGCATTAAATTGTTTTACAGCCTCTTCATATTCTTTAATATCACATCTACTATAGGTCTCTTTGTCATTTAAATGCTCCCAACACATTTCAGCATACTGAGTATAATGCATTAATACTACTTTATTGCCCTTATCTGCTGGTTTTATTACTAATTCTTTATTTTTAATTAATCTTTGTAGGGTTGGCCATTCTAATCTAGTCAAGCTAAAATTGATACCTTGTCTATTAGCATCAAATTTACTATAAATAGACTCGATTGCAAAATCTATCATTGCTGAAAAATTCTTAATACCTTCATGAAAAAAAGGTGGAACAAAATGACTTTTAACTGTAACTTTAGATGTGTCCAACTGACAATATGCATTATTATTCACAAAAACTTCATTTTCTGACATACAAGAGTGAAAACTTTCCTCTGAGTCATCCGAAATAGATGATACATCATTATATACATTATCTAAAACCACATTTTTATCCTTGCTTTGAAAAAAACAAGTTAGATGTAATTTACGTATAAAACGATATATATCACTCTTTAAAAAATGTAGTCTAGGCAGTACCGTGGGTATAAATTTCAAACCAGAATGCAACTGGAGAGTTTTTTTGTAATTAATTGATAAATTGTTTAATTAATATTTTATGGTATAAATATGTGTTGTAATGAATTTGATAGTATTCTCCTTGAAGCGAAAGCCGAGGAGCTAGAGAGAGACTATCCAATAAATAAGTGTTGGATCCTGTTTTCTGTCGTTACATTTGAGTTATGATAACTTCCTGGGTTACCTGCACAAAAACTGTGGACATTGCTCTGTGAATTACAGACAACCTGGCAGCTGGTTGAATGATACCCACTGTAGTTCATGTGCCTCCTTCTCAGTTCAACAGGTGGAGCTATTATTTCAATGTGGTTACATAAGGAATGTAGGTATAATCTATGGCTCCAGTACCTCAGGGGAAATTGGCTCTGTCATAGGCATCCCACATGGTATTGGTTCTCTCTGCAGGGTATGTGGGAACCACAAATGCTCCCTCATGTTCTGAAGCCTGACATTGAAAAACTGATGGAGTATTTCTTAGGCAGAACACTGAGAACCCCCCTCCCCCACTGTGTCCCCAGTAGGTCACTGAAAGGTCCATGTAGCTAATACATGTAAAGTCACACATAACTTAGTATTCACTAGAATTGGTGCTCTACAACTCCCACTGGGCTGCAGACAAAGCCAATGCATGTCCACAGTTTTTTGATGGTGTCCTATCTACACTGTTCCCATCTAAAATGCCAGTGTTATGGAGTCCAGGAAATGGTAATTACAGTCAGATGACATGGCACATGTACGGGCAACATTGCACACTGTCAGACACAGCAATGGCAATAACAGCCTGTTACAGATACACATCTACTAATGCAGTGGCAAACCCAAACATTTTTAGTAATATCCATAGTCTTAACACAAAGAGAAAACTGAGTTCAAATATGCCTCAGGTGCAGACCCATTGCACAACATTTATATGTTTATGAATCACTCCACAATCTTAGTTTGTCTCAATAACGTACAATACTTCTCTACAGTGTATCTATGTGGCATATGCCACATCCAACTTTACTGCATGGCTTGCCAGCTTACAGAGTTTTTGTTTCTGAATCCCTCACATCCTGCATGTAGCTGATCCTCACACAAATTCACTTACCATAATGTGGGAACGTTTTCTGAACCACAGTGTTAGTGCTATGTGTTACTTATACCGCACCCTTTCTTATGTAATTGTGAGAATCACCAGACCACTTCCTTTTTTCACAATTACAAATGAACATAAAAAGTATTAATGGTTGTCAAAATCTGGTACAGTTTTTTACTTGTTTTGTTACTAATGTTATTCACATTGTAGAGCTGTCAGTTTATAGTTTTTTCACTTTGATCATTGCTGTTTGCATTATAGACCCATTTGCACTATGCCACATTATTTCAAAATGAACCACACTAAGGTTTTCCAATGTAATCTGTATATAATTCAATTAAACAAGTAAATATATAAAAATATTAAAATAAAATACTGAGGAATGCTAACTTTATTAGCTTGTGATGCCTCATCTCTGAGTACCTTGGATAGAACCCTTCCTAGGAATATAATGATCAAAAAAATTAAATGACAATAAATAGAAGCCATTGGAGCTGATTGAGATAAGTTAAGAAACATGAAATGAATTAAAGAAGCCAGTTAGATTTTTCTGAAATTCTAACTTACCTGGGGTCATTGACCAGTTGCTCAGAGAGTCATAGGACCAAGAGAACTGAGACTTGCAACACTTTCTGAAGTCACAGAGATGAAATGTTGGTTTTATTTATGGGCTCCTTCTCTAGCTAGTCTGCTATAAGCATCACAGAACTATGCCCACCCACGGTATTTTACTTAAGACACTGAGAAGCATAAAAAGCCTTGAACTGTGACAAATATATATTTGTCACAGTTCAGGGCTTTCCATGCTTTTTAGAGTTCTGAGTAAAATACCTTGGGTGGATACACACCTCCAGACTAGTCAAACAGTAGGATGCACAAGAGACACTCCAGGTGCAGATAACCATTAACAAGACCCCTATTAAAATCATAGCTAGCTACAGGCCCCCAACTTTGACTCAAGATGCCCAATCCATCTACCTGGACCTCTTTGAATCTATCAAGATTCAACCCTTTACCCTGATCCTGGGTGACATTGACTATCCAACCATAGAATGGAAGAATTACTCATGCTAAAACACAAATGCCCAGAGATTCCTTCATTTCATCAATGCAAATGCTTTGGATCAGCTGGTTGACACCCCTGCAAGAGTTGATAATATCTTGGACTCAGTATAAACCAACATGAGTAACCACTGCAGCATTCCTGCAGTGTCATTCTCCCTGGTAAGATCCAACCACAAGCAGTCACTTTCAAAGTCACCATCTCCCCCTCCCCCAAGCTAAGTCCAAACAAAAAAACTTCTCCAAAGCTGATTACAACCTCCTGAGGGAAAGTATAAACAGCTTCACAGCCCCCCATAGGAACTGGCACATGTGTCCAAAGCTGCACCAAAGTACTATATGAGCATTTATATAGCTGCATGGAATCAGGAATACCAAACAGGACAAAATCCTCCTCCTCAAGGAAGAGTAATCCTGTCCAGTGGACATCTGCAATAAATAAAGTCTATAATAAAAAGAAAAAAATGCTGTCCAGGACCAAGAAGGAGCAGGTGCCTAATTGGAAGCAATCTCTCCTTAACCGGAACAAGCAAATAAGAGCATTAGTGAAATCCTTCAAAGCAAACATCAAGTCCAAATTGGCCACATCTACTAAAGACAATCATAAGGCTTTATTCACATATATAAGCAGTCTCAAAGGAAGCACTCATATCTGCTCAGAACTGGTGGTCAAGGACACCATGTACACAAGCGCACAAACGCCGTAGATCTAGCCAACCTACTGGCAGACAGACTCAGTGAAAACATCTCCACTCTGCCTCCCCCATCAGTAAATCAGGACATCCCCAGCACCTGGCCCCTCCCTTTATCTCTAGGGAGCAAGTCATCACTGCCCTCTCAAAGGCAAAAAATACAGCCTTCATGGGACCTGATAACATCCCAGGCTGCATCCCATATGAACTCAGACAGGAACTTTCAGCACAATTAGCACCTTATTCAACCAAAGCCTAAGTACTGGCTTTGTCCCAGCCAAGTGGAGGACAGCCACTGTCATCCCTTTGCACAAAGGTGGAGCATCCACCGATCCAGGAAATTATAGACCTATCAGCCTAATTAGCCTAATCTGCAAGGCCATGGAATGGATTATCCTGGACCTCATTAATAAGTACATTGGCAATCTACAAATACTCGACCCCACAAAGTTTGGTTATGTGAAAGAGGTGGTCATGCCAGTTAAATTTGGTTAACTTATTTGAGATGGTCACCAAAGCGATGGACAAGGGGAAGACGTGCACACCACCTACCTTGATGTGGCCAAAGCCTTTGATACTATTTCCCACTCAGGTATAATAGATAAATTCTCTCAACTAGGCATCAACTCATATGTCAAGGTAACAAACTGGCTCACTGATAGAACCCACCTAGTCAAAATAGGGGAAGCCACCTCAAGCAGTAGACCCATAATGAGTGGGGTACCCCCATGGATTGGTCTTGGGGCCTCTATTGTTTGTGATATACTTTTCTGAGGTGCAGGCCAAAACCACTGGGCTATGGCTGACCAAGTTTGCAGATGACTGCAAGCTGGGTACTGTCATCGATTCCCCTAGTGATGTGGACATCCACCAAGAGGGTCTTTCCCAAACAAGTGCCAGAAACATGGCCTCAAACTGAATGTCAAAAATGCATCATCATCATCCCCTTTGGAGAGAGTGACATTCCCACATATTATCACATTAATAACAAGGTCCTAAGCATGAAATCAGTCGTGATGACTTGGGCAGCCCGGATGATAGCAAACTGAATTTTGACCACCATATTGCCACCATTGAATGGAAAGCTTTCTACATGGCCCACCTTGTGAGAAAGGGTATTTCATTCAGGAACAAGGAGGTCATAACATCCCTGTATTCTTCCTTTATAAGACCCATTATTGAGTACACTGCCCCTTTTAGCATGTACCTCACAAAGCATATGCAGCAGCTGGACCACAGAGGTTCCTCACCAGGAGACTCCAGGGCCTCAAAGATCTACCCTACACAGATAGTCTAAAAGTCCTGTCCTTCTACTCAGTCTCATACAGACTCCTCAGAGGTGACTTCTGTCTGGCAAGCAAAGCAGTCTCAGACCCCGCCTTGATGGGACTGCTGCATATCCACAAGTCAAGCTCCACTCGAGTAACCCACAATCACGACCTCAAAATGATCTATGACATCAATAGGACTTGTTGGCAGGACAGATTTGTGTCCCAGAGACTCCCCCTTCTTTGGAATAGACTCCCTCTCCATGTCAAGCAAAGTATCTCATTAACCCTTTTTAATTGCAACCTGGATAACTGGATGGGGAACAGAAAATACACCCCTGGGATTCCACCTGTGTCCCTGCTGGACAGGGGCATCAGGTGCTGACTTGTCGGAACATGGGATGAATTCTTGGCTAGGCTTGTTAGGGTCTCAGGGCCAACAGCCTAGTAACTTCCTATGGTCCTATAAGCATGCTTTTCATCAAAATTGAAGAAAAAGGTGCATTTGTTTTGCTTTAACTAAAATGTTGCAAACCTGATATATTGTGAACTACAAGCTTTAGTGTTTGATTTCTGTGGCTTCGTACAACAGCATGAATTTTCCCCAAGTTTTTCCTATCCTTTAACAGTTGTGGTTTTAAAAGCAGTGTCTCTGACTTCTGTCCCTCATGGTATTCTAACTTTCCAAGCCCCTCCCTCCTGTCTTTCATTGCTATCGTCAGTTGTGTAAGCTATTTAAGTACTTCTCCCATCCATTATTTTCCACAGATGCATGATACTGAGTGCCCACCCAACAAACCAGTATTGGTCTTGAGTAAATCTCCTTACAACATTTTGTCTCCTGCTCATTTTCCCAGAGCTCCCAGTTGTTTGTCATCATTGCCACACACTGAGAGGCTTATGAATACATCCTGCTCCAACTTTTGCAGATAAGAGATTTATTTTCCCATTTTGCATTTCAGTTAACTATTTATTTTATTTATTATTTATTGCCAGTTTGATGACCGGGCAGGTCCACTGGGCTCAAGGAACTAATTTTCAGTGGAGGCCTGGGGAGAAAAGCTTCATATTATACAGTAAAACTAAGCAAAGTATAATAGCAAAATTGAAGAATGTACATCACATATCAGATTATGGACAAGTTGTACATTGGTTATATAGCATCTAAACATTGTATGATGGCAGTAAAGAAAATTCTTCTCAGAAAGGGGAGAATCAAAGGTGGAAAGTAAACTGTTTACAATGTATACATTCATGATATTGACTATATCTTCAAAAACCTCAAAGACTCCCCCAGATGACACACACAGAACAATTATCCTCAGCAACTTGTAGAGCACTCTGCACCAAGACACATACAGCGTAATTATAAGGGGTCATCACTTCCAAGCCCATAGGGCATACCACACTGAAACACAGAAGACTCTGTTGTGTGGCACACAGATGTTCCACTTCCCAGACTGAGCAAGGAGAGAGTCACAGTCAGCTGCCTGTCAGGGGCCATGCTCCACCAGATCACAAATGCACTCGAGTCACTGCACCACAAGTACCAATATGACTCCACTGTGGTGCACATGGATGTAATGACCTGAGACATACTGTTCTGGACTATATGAAGAAAGACATGAAAGTGCTCTCAAACTATATGCTTCAGGCTGGTATGAGCGTGACATTGAGCAGCATTCTACCATCTACACTGATAATGCCATAGTATCAACAGAAGATAAGTGACTTTAATAATTGGCTTAGTTTTTGTGTCACTCCAAGGGGGTGCAATATTTGTCTTCTTAGGAGGATATGGTAGACGGACTAAGCTGCTTTACCAGGGATGGTCTGCACCAGCCCCCCCCCCCCAGTTTTTTGGATATAGGTTCATAGGTTCATAGGTTCATAAGTAGGTACTAGGCTATCTGCCCGAAGGCATTTATAAGCCTTGCTAGAATGTGTTGGCTTTCGCAGCCCCCTGAGATTAGTTCTCTGTGCCTCTGCCCAGCAAAGCCACTGAAGTGATCCCCAGGGTAAACTTCCTGTTTCCCATCCACTCATCAAGGTTTCTCTTGAAGAGTGTTAGCCAGGAGCTCTGCCTAATGTAGAGTGGAATCTTGTTCCAAAGCATGGGAAGTCTATGGGACAGGAATCTATCCCTTCAGCATATCCTATTTATTGTTCTGGTGAGGTTTAGATCCCTAGAGCGTGTGGCTTGAGGGGATATGGTTTTCTTTAGGTGGAGCATGTTCATCAATTCTGGGTTGGACATGGCCTTGTATGTCAGGCAAAGATCACCTCTGAGTAGGCGGTATGTAACTGAGTACAGCTGGAGTTTCTTCAGTCAAGCTGCATAGGGCATCTGTTTGAGGCCAGTGATCCTCTTGGTGAGGTACTTATGTGGTCTTTCCAACTGTTGCAGGTCGTCTGCGAACTTGGTCAGACATAATCCTCCTGTGCTTGCCTGTACCTCTGAGAAGTATATGCCGAACAGCAGGGGTCCTAGGACTGAGCTCTGGGGAACGCCACTTGTAACCGGTTTAGAGTCAGACCTAGCTCCTGCGACTCTCACCATGAGGGGTCTGTCCATGAGCCAGTTGGCAACCCATCTTGTACATAGGGGTTTATGTTCAGGCTGGTGAGCTTGTCTATAATACCAGAATGGGGAATGGTGTCAAAGGCCTTTGCGAGGTGTAGGTAGGCTGTGTGTACCACCTTTCCCTCATGTACTGTCTTGGTAACTGTCTCAAAGAAGTCCACCAGGTTTAGGAGGCATGAGCTGCCCTTAACAAAGCCAAACTGAGTAGGGTCCAGTGTTTGGAGGTTCCCAATGTTTCTGTTAATGAGTTCCATGATGATGCGCTCCATAGCCTTGCAGACCAAGCTAGTCAGGCTTATAGGGCAATAGTTTCTGGGGTCTGTTGTGGCTCCACCTTTGTGGAGCAGAATAACCTTTGCTGTACGCCACTCTATGGGTACGTAGCCTGTGGAGAGGCTGAGTTTGAACAGAGTGTTTAAGTGAGGGGTTAGTTTGTCCTTGAGCTCATGTAGGACACAGCCTGTGACACCATCTGGTCCCATTGATGCTGTGTTTTTGGCTTTGGAGAGGGCTGTTTTAACCTGAGTGTCTGTGGTTTCAGGGGCTCTACATTCTTCTTGTATGGTTATGGGCCCTTTTTGGGGTGAGAGGGGGTGAAGTTTGCATTGAACCTGTCTGCCAGGATGTTGGTGATATCGGTCGGTTCAGTGTATTTTGTGCCATTCTGCACTAACTCTGAGCAGATCTGAACATTGCCACTTAGATTCTTGACATTGCTAAAGAATGCCTTGTGATTATCTTTGGAGTCCATGGCAATTTTTCTTTCGAAGCTCGCCTTGGATGATTTTATGAGGGATCGTAGTTTCTTGCTGATACTGATCAGGGATGCCTTCCCTTCTTGGGATTTTACTCTTTTCTGTACTAGTTTCCTCCTTCTATTGTATAGTTTGTTTATGGCAGGGGGTCCACCAGATTGGTTTCCTTTTCTTGGAGGAGTGAGTCTTGGTTTTGCCTGGGATAGCATGATCCATGCATTCTTGTAGGTGCCCATAGAATGCATTAGTAAAGGATTTTGCTACTTGGACAGTTTTATCCTTTAGCATGGGGGCTTTGAAACTTTCCACCTCAATCATAAGTAACATGAAGTTTGCTGTTGAAAAGTTTTTCATGGTGGTTTCCTTGTACGGGGTGGGGGCAGAATGTGGATATCCAAAGTGATTTGTTTATGGTCAGATCTAACCAGCGAGGGGTTGACCTTCAGTGTGGAACACCGGTCACCCATGTTGGTGATGACCAGGTCCAATATGTTGTCACCTCTGGTAGGAGCGTTGACCAGTTGATCCAGGGTGTTTGAGTTTATAAATTCTATGAAAAGTTGGGCAAGGGAGTTAGTACTTGAGTAGTTCTCCCAGTAAATGTTTGGGTAATTGAAATCACCCAATATTAGGGTGTTTGGCAGAACCTTTATGTTTCTCAGTGTTTCCAGAAACATGGAATGGGGGTGCTGGGACATGATGGGTGATCTGTAGCAAGCTACAATATGAATGGCAGTTTTGCCCATTGTTAGTTGCACGTGGATGATCTCTGAAGCATCGTACTGTGCCACTAACCTGGAGGTGTGGGTATCCTTGATGAATATGGATACGCCCCTGATTTTGAATTTCGGTCTGGGTTCTGAATATTGGCTAAAACCTTCTCCACTCCCCTATAGTGCCTTTTTTAGGAAGTGTCAACTAGATAACCCTACTGACAAAGCTAAACCAACTTACAATAATCAAAGGTGTTACTGCTCAATGCCAAGAGACTAGGATTCTAAACAAGAAATTTCACTCCCTGCAAGCTTTCTTTATCTTGGAGAATATAGACATCTTTGCAGCTACCACGACTTGATTTAAAGTTGCAGAGAGCACCCCAGCATTGCAAGGACATTATGCCTTCTGCACATTTTGAGTAGCTACTGCACAGGTAGGGTTTAAAGCTGGAGGAATCTTACTTCACATCAAACATGAACACACCTCATGGCTGATCAAACAGTATGATACACTTGAGCTTTACTACATCCATCTTACCAGAAGTAAAGTCCTATACCATATCCTTGCAAGCTACAAGTCCCTCCTCTGTGATTGAGGAAGCTCATACCATGTATTTGAATATACTACAGACACTCCCTATTCAACTCAACAAAATGTTCATGAGTGACTAACTATCCTGCCATTAGTTGAGGATCACAGGCATCTTCAAACATATTGGCCCAGAGATTCCGGGATAATATAAATACTCTTGAACAGTTAGTCTGCATTCCCACCAGGGATGCAAATATCATCGACTTAGTCCTCACAGACATGGGGAAATGATACATCCCTGTACTGTAAAGCCCTCAAGGGTCAGGTCAGACAACAAAGCTGTCTCCTTTGAAATAAATATTAAGCCCAGGACCCCAGCTCAGAATTTTTAAAAACAATTGCAAGGCCAAGAACCTCCTACTAAGTGACAGTCTAACAAAATTTCAAGCCCACCAAACCCGGAGAACACAGCTGCTTATGCAGAATTGTTCTCAGAAACTTTGTACAATGATGCAAATATCCAGACAGAGACAGCTGTACCTACCTGAAATAAACATTGAACAATCTCCTAAAACAAACCATCCTGGTGGAATTCCGGTATAAACAGGTTGTATAACAAAAAAAAAGAAAATGATGTCCAAAAACAGGAAAGGTGTTGCCCAGCAAAGTAAAAATACCCTCTTCAATTTGAGCAAACTACTCATGGGACTAATCAAGTCCATCAAATCAAAATCTGAGAAAAAAGTAGCCTTCAAAGCTAAGGACAATCATATGGCTTTCGCCAGTTATTCCACAACCTTAAATGCAATATCCAACAGTATGCCGAAGTGATGTTGAATGGAACCAGCTATAAGGAGACAGAGGATACAGCAAATCTGCTAGCTGATACATTTATCTCCAACTTTACCCCTCCATCACTCACAGTACCCTCCACCATTTATCCACCTGAAATCACTAGGGAGTAAGTCCTTATTATGTTTTATAATGCCAAGAACACTGCCTCAGTGGGTCCAGATAATATCCCTGGATGTCACCTGAATAGCATGAAATGTGATCTGTCAGGCCCACAAAAACTTTAACCATAGCCTCTACACTGAATTCATGCCTAACAAATGTATGGCTGCAACAGTTATCCCTCTTTACAAGAGGGGACCTTCCACTGACCCAGGGAACTACAGACCCACTGGTCTGACTAGCCTCATGTGGAAAGCCATGGAAATCATTATCATGGATCTGATAAAAAATGACATAGTAAACCAACAGACACTACACCCTTCCCAGTTTGGTTTTGTCAAAGACAGGTCATGCCTACTTAACCTGGAGGACTTCTTCAAGAAGGCCACAAAAGCTATGGATGAGGATAAAATAGTGCACACTGCCAACCTCGACCTGGCTAAGGTGTTCAATACAATCCCTCACTTGAGCATTGAAGTTAAACTTTCAAAATTAAAACATATGTCACCCAATGAACAGCTAGCTGACTCACTAACCGGACACAGGAAGTTAGGATAGAGGAATTTGCCTCCACAAGAGAACAGTCACTAGAAGAGTCCCATGAGGATCTGTGCTGGGCCCTCTTCTTTTTGGCATCTACGTGTCTGAAGTAAAAGCAAATGTCACACATATTTGGCTGACCAAGTTTATAGATGATTGCAAACTAGGCATATACTGAATCCCTAAAAGTCTCACATACCCTTCTATAGGGCCTGACACAGACAAACAACTGGTGCCAGGCAGGGATCACCAACGTCTAGAACCACTGAGAATCATGCCTGGTACATAAGGTGAGTAAAATTACTTGGCATACAAAATCCCTCAGCAGGTCAGCAGTATGACAACTCCAGCCCTGCAATACCTCTCAGCGTGTGACAGTGTTGTGGCAGTGTTTCATACTTCTAACTCTCTGGATGTCCTTCATAGAGGGTATCCTCCCAGAAAGGGTCATACTGGCTGTCAGCACCAAAGCACAGGTAACCGAGAAAGATGCAATCATAGGAAGAACTTACAGACCTGAATCAACAGTGTTTGAGATAAAAAGTGCCTTCTTTCTGTGGTGATGTCAGTGCATTGTCTGGTCACATGACTGACTTATGAATCACGGCACTCAGTCTCATGACTCAAGATGAAGCTCATTAACAGATCAGATCCATAATCCTTTCCAATGAATTGTCAGATTATTTGATAAATGCATGTAATTTATTTTGTAAAATTTGACCATATAGCAACTGTTCTCTGTGATAATGCTTTCCTTAAAGCACATTATCCACATGCTTCTGTATATGCCTAGGAGTGTATGAGGGTACTACATGGCTATGTCATTCATGAATAAGTCTGTCAGTAAAGGACTCATAGCCCAGAGGCCCTACTTTCCATGTGTTTTGGTATACTGGTGGTGCCGAGGGATAATACCCTAATTATGATCCAGGTTACCTGGGTTTGATTAGTGGGTTGCGTGTCTAATGGCATGGCAGGGAGGAACGCCAATGCACATCACAAGGGAAGTAAATAAGTTCCTGATGACTCATATCACTGCTGCCATTCCTACCACTGCTGCATGGCAGGGATGGAGTCAGACCCATGGAGTCTGGTCCTGGAGAGAGATAGGGGCATGGCCACTGCAGCTATTGACTGTAGTCTTTGTTGGGTGTAAAAAAAGCAGAAAGCACATAGTGGTAAATGGCCTAGGTGGTCTCTACAGTGACACAGCTGCCCACATTACATTTCAGGAGGAGGGGTTAAGGGCTTACACACAAAAATATCTCTTATTATCTGGATGAAAGAGACAGCACCAAGCTCCCCATTGCTTGCCTGGATGATGACCTCTCCAGATGTCTCTTGACTTAGGTGATCTGCAAGTGGATTCCCCATAACCCAAGGGAACAAATGGGCTTGAGACCAATAGAAGGTGGCTAAATAGACAGTGGGCAGAAGGGAAAGGCATTTAGAAAAGAAAAAAAAAAAGATAAATATTTACTATAAGTATAGGTCAGATGCACGGAGATGAGATTGGCTCACATGTATAAGAGTCATCTATATATGGGAAGAAGCCAGAGCAGTGACAATAGTAAAAAATAATGGAGTGGAGTGGAAAATAACGAGAAAACTAGTAAAAGGAGACAGATATAATTTTACTTAGAGACATTTTTGTTGTGAAAGGATTTTTGCAGTAAGGTCTTGAGACAAAAGCAACTGAATATACACAGTATGATATTTAATTAACAGTGTGTATAAACATTTATCGAGTAATTATCAATTACAACTAAATAAACATATTACTGGAGAAATACTGCAATCTGTATAGATTGAATGTGATTGAATGTGTTTGTTAGAAAACAGTGCTTTCCTATCAATGAGCTTACAAATTAACGTACAATAAATTTACATGTAATAGAAATAAAAATAAAAGAACATCATTAAGCAATTTTCATTTTTCAGGTACAGGCAAACAAGTTAATGGTAATACAATAATGACTGCTTTAAAATCATCATAGTCATCATTATCAACCCCCTTTTCCCCATATTCTAAATGGGGTCAGGGTGTTGTGTTAACTGTCACCATCTCTCTTGATTCAGTGCCATATTCCTGCTTTCTTCAACACTTATGCCTGACTGTCACAGATCTTCTCTCAAACAATCCATCCACCTCTTTGCTGGGTGTCCTCACTTCCTCTTACATTCTTCCTGTATGTCCCAAATCTTCCTCACTAGATTGTCTTCTGATTTTCTGCATGTGTCCAAACCACCATAATCTGTTCTCTTTGATCTTTTCTGAAATCGGAGCTACTTTGGCTTCTGCTCTTATGTCCTCTTTTCTTCTTCTATCCCACAGTGTGCATCCTACCACCCTTCTCAGACACTTCATTTACATCACATCTAGCTTCTTAATCTGCTCTGCCTTTACTACCCAGGTTTCTGTACAATGCAGTAGTACTGGTCACACCACTGTTTTGTACACCTTACTTTTCAGCTTCTTTGGCATTCTTCTTTCATACACTACACCTGACCCTCTATGCCAGTTAGCTGCAGCCTTTCTGATTCTAGCTTTGATCTCTATATTCAGACTTCCCTTCTCCTCAACCATCCCTCACAGATATTTGAAGCTATTCACCTGTTCTACTATCTTCCCTTCTATCTCAATGCTCAGCTTTTTTTGATTTCCTGGATTTGCTGCCACTACCATTGTCTTAACTATACTTAGTTTCATCCCATGTGCCTTCAGTTTTGCATTCCTTTACCCCTATCTTTCGCTGAAGTTCTTGCTCAGAGTCTGCCTCTAATGCCACATTGTCTGCATATAGAAACATTGTTGATCTGTCTCCTCCGACCTGTTTGCTAATGTAGTCCATAACCAGTATGAACAGCAGTGAGCTCTAAGGTGAACCCTGGTGCATGTGCACTCCCCATGGGACCCCCACTGTGAGAATGAACACTGTAAGTACTTGAGTAACTGGGTCCTTGCAGATAGCCTGCACTAATTCTACTAATGTTTCTGAGACTTTGAACCACTACAGTACTGCCCAAATCATCTTTCTTGGGACCATGTCATATGCTTTGTCCAAGTCTAGGAATGCCCAGTTGGACTCTTTCCTCATCTCTATCTTCTTCTCAACTATCTGTCTCACTGCAAACATCAAGTTAGTTGTGCTGCATCCTGGTCTGTATCATAAGCGCTCATCTCTCATCTTACATTCTACTACTCTGTGTATCCATTTATCAATCACCCTCTTCAGAACTTTCATGCAATATGACAGGAGTTTGATGCCTATGTACTGCCCACAGTTGTGGATGCCCCCTTTGTTCTTGTACACTGACACAAGTATGCTTATTCTCCAGTCATCTAGGATACGCCTTTCTCTCCACACTGATATGAGTACCATCAGGAGCCATTTCTCCCCTATCTCACCGATCATCTTTATCATATCTGCTGTGACCTCATCTGAGCCTGATGCTTTCCCTGACTTCATTTTCCTTAGTGCTATTCTTACTTCTTATAGGGTGGGCTTCTCTTCTTCTCTCATTGTAGGTTATGTCTGGGGCAGTACAACTTCTGTGGAGTTTTCTTTATTCAGAAGCTGCTGTGAATACTCATTCCATCTGCCTTTGATGCCCTGTGGAATGGTGAGCAAGTTGTTGCTGGCATCCCTTATGAAGGGTGTCAGACTTTCTTCTTTATCTTTCTGTTTTTGCCTTGAAACCTGATAGAGTTTCTTTGTGTCACATACTAAGTCACTTTCCAGAAGCTGGTAGAGTGCCTATAATGCCATGTTTTTTGCTACTGCAACTACTTCCTTAGCTGCTTTGTTAGCCAAGCAGTATTCCTTCCTAGCCTGGTCGGTCTTTTTATCCCCCACTCTTTTGATGATTTCCTGGACTTCTGCATTCCTCCACCAGGTTTTCTTATGTACCTTATTTCCATACCTGGCTCGGCCACATATCTGTTCTGTAGTCCTCACAAATGCTGTTTTGAGGTGCTGCCATTCTTCTTTAACTCCACCTATTTCCTCCTCTTCTTGGGGTGTTAGAGCCCTGAGTAATTCCTTGAACTGTTGTACTTTCTCTCCAGTCAACTTCCAGGCCTTCAACCTGGTCTCTGTTGTCCTTAGAGCCTTCTCTGACCACTGCTTGCAGCCGATTGTGGCAACAAGTGATTTATGCTGTTGGCCAATTGTTTCACTGGGGATGACTTTGCAATCATTGAGTCTACCCCAGTGCCCTTTCCTTACTAGGAAGAAGTCTACCTGAGTTGCATGTTGGGCATTCTTGTATGCGATCTTATGACCATCTCTCTTGCTGAACCGTATGTTGGTCAACATCAAGCCATTTGACAGACAGAAGTCTGGAATGGCCTTTCTTTTTTTATTCCTGTTGCCCCACATGTACCCAGGCAGTCTTAATATCCTGCTCCGTCTGTCACAATATGTGCATTCAAGTTGGTAGGCTGTGCAACTGGTGCCTGAATGCACTCTTTTTCTCACTATCTCAACGTAGGCTGAGATTATGAATACTGTTCTATCATTGCACTGGAGTCTGATTGCCATGAGTCTGCCACTAATTCTGATGACATCCCTCACTGCCTTCTGAAGCCTCACTCTCACACCACAATTCCCATACCATTTCTAGCCTATCCTTCTCATGAGTAGTAGACTCTATGGCTTTACTGCACTGGCCTTCCTTCTTGTCTCTTGGATACATAGGAAGCCTCCTCCTTACCATCATGCCATCCACTTCCAAGCTGCATCCCGTCAGTGAACCTACATTGTCTGTAGCAATTTTCAGTTCATGTTTGACAGGTTGGTTATTTTTACATCCAATTTTCCCTCAACAGAACTATCTCAGGTAACCCAGGCTGGGCAACTGAACACTGGCAAGCCAGTAGCTTATTGACTCAGGGCTATTATGGTGTGCCCACACTGGCCAATAGCGGCACATACACCCATGGGTCCCTGGCATAGGTTGGGTCCTGAACCCACTTATCTCTGGCAAATACCCATGCCCATTTGGTGACATTAGTCAACATGACCAAATCACCTAGAGACATATTTTACACCATTGAGTGGCTAGGCTAGCCCTGCCATGGGATGCAAACTGTGATCCATGTTCTCCTATCTTGAGGACAGTGCGCACCACAATACATGCCCAAAGTGGGTGGTCTGTACAACTCTTCCCCCTATAGGGCATCATGTAGAGTCTGTGCTGCTACCCACAGCTCCATTCATTGGTGAGTTGAAATGGAAACACTTTACATGTTTTTCAGAGGTGGGAGGAACCCCAGAGAGACACAGGGAGAACATGCAAACTTCATTATGCCAAAGGGTCTCCCTCTATAACAGTTTAATGATAAAATGTTCAAGTTAGTGAGCAGAGTAGATTTTTGAATTATGATGAATGGTACATGCAAAATTAAGAAATTTTCTGATATGAATGAAAATAGACTTAAAAGTATTGTAAAGTGTTTTGGGGATGCATAAACAAAATTGGCAATTATTGTTTCAAAGTAAAAATTGATGTACAATGGGAAAGCGATGTGAGAATACAGAATATGTGATGCAATTTAAGTGATTATTACTGACTTTAAAAATAAACAATATATGTTTCAAACTCAGTGAAAGTACTGTGACAGTATGTAAGCTGGTTTAAAATGACAGTTATTTTGAAACTACTGTTTGAATAGATGCTTGAATGAGGCAGGGAATTCTGAATTGTAAAACATATAAACGTGCACTCCTGTACAATTGATAACCACGTGGACCACGGTAAAACTGTTGATGTTATTGGGAGGACTGGGCAAGTTATACACTGAAATGTAGGTGTAACACTATTTAAACCATTACATTCCAAGAGGATGAATATGCTAAATGCAATGGGTGCCAGAGCATGCAAACTATTTTACAGTTCTATATCACCAACTAAGTCATCTGAAAAGCCATTCAAGGTAATTAATGAAATTGTACTGAAAAATGTAATTCAAAACCATTGCTATCTATAGTTTTGATTTCACAAAAGAATTGAAATGAAAAGTGACAGTACTTTAAAATATCATCAAAGGTTATGTAAATTATCCATGAATTACAATTTTGAGAAGGCTTCATAGGCATATGGATGTCTACTTATGAGGATGGCATATATTGTGAAAACAAATAAAAAATCCTGATCTGCATTTAAGGAAAATTTTTAAATCTGAGCAAATATTAAGCACAACACAATCAATACAAACAGCAGCCAGACACACTAGTATCCCAACAAAATGCAGTGAGTGTGTTGTTAATAGACTATTAATTGTCTTAAGATGCAAGATTTTACACTGTGCTGCAGCCTGTCACGCAAAGCTGAGAGTAGGATAATTTAAATAAAAAGATAAGAAAAAGCATCAGGGCTAGCCACTCAGCAGTGTAAAGATTGTCTATAGGTGATTTGGTCACATGGACTAATGTTGATGTAACATCACAACCCCACGTAAAAATTGGGAAAAGGGGTTGATGGAGACGATAATGATGACTAGAAAAATGCCATTAAGTAAAAAGCCTATAAAAATGTCTATAAAAAGATCACAGTGATAGATTGTACAAAGGTGAAAATAATAGAAAAAAAGACTGGTAAATATAGTATACAAGATGACAAACATGAATCACACGGGAAAACGGTAGCAGCGGAAAGTAAGCAAGATTCAGACAAAGGACATGCAAGTGCAATAAATGAACATTATCATGTTGGCAGAATAGAAACTCAATATGGAAGTCATATGGAAATACTAGTTAACACATTTTATAAAAGAATATGAAGACCAATTCCCATACAAGCTGCTAGTCATTGCTAAAGATGTATTTACATGAGCAGTTTATCATGGTGGGCATATAAAGTGTTTCAGAGCATGCCAAGGGTCATAACTGAAAAGGATCAACTAACCAGATCACCTACCTTGTCATAAAATAGTAATAAATACATATTTTTCAATTAAACCTGCATGCACATTGTGTGGAAAACACTAATTATGATGTAGGTGCTGGATAAATGGCTAAACCTGTTCCTAAGAAGCAATAAAAGGCAGCAATTAACAGTAAAAATGTACTTCAAATAAAAAGCTGGGTCTCTTACTTGCAAAAGCCAAGTAAATATTTACAAAATGTATGGAAAGATTTAAATCTAAAACTAATTGTTAACCCAAAGTTCACTGAGACCAAGGATGCACACTGCATTTGTATATCTACCTTAGAATCTGAATTGAATGCTAGAGTGAGCTCTAAGGCAATGACACCAACACTAAAGAACAGCAAATTGAAGGAAGTCGTCGTACATGGAGACTTCAGAGTTACTTTCAATCCACTAGCGAAGGGTTGTACTTTCCCCTAATAAAAATCAAACAAATCTTTATACATTTGATAGTTGGAGATGGACCTAATGTTTAACATTGTGCATTTGTTCATAACAGTACAAGTATAAGTTCGAGATACATTTGGGGTTTTTATAGCACTTAATATTCATAAGGGATTGTTTCAGTAGAACAGTGACTCTGCATCCGAATCTGAGCCTGCTGTTTAGCAGCAGATCATAGTCCAAGTATCCTTGAAATTCCATATCTGCAGCGTTATCAAAACATAAGACCAGTGATGAATAACCATAGAGTTTACAGAAGGACTTTACAGGACACACGAGCACAGGATGAGATTAAAAGAGATGCATGTGAACTTTTTAAGGATAGAAGTATGTATAGGGTGTGAATGTAACTACCAAAATGGTCTGCACGAATCACAAAACACATTAAAAGCTAAATGAATCTGCACCATGGTCACAAAACATGCCATAGTTAAGGGTGTGTCAAGGATTGGAAAATTAATGGTGTCCTCTTCCTACAGACCCTCTTAGCAGTACTAACCCCACTGCACATGTTGTTCTAGGAACATTATCTCAGTAAGTCAATGGAATTTATTACATCAAATCTACTTATCTACTTTTGTATAGTTGACCTGCTAGGTCAGAAAGTGGTAGTTCTTTTTAAGAACTAATCTAATAGAGGTATCAGAGAGTCGAAGTGGTGTATACTATTTGCATTAGCACAACTGATAAAACTGAGTTTAACTACATCAGCTAGATGTAAAACCCCTTAATATTGCTTAATCTGTACTTAGAAGGAATTTTATACAAATTACAAATGATAAGTCATCCATGTTATTTACAAGGAGATTATACATTTTATTTTTATTTATTTTATTTATTTATTTAACATTTGTTTACCAGGAAAGTCCATCTGGACACAGGTCCTTTTTCAGTGGAGGCCCAGGGAGAAAAGTTCCATGAGTAACAGTAAATTTTAATGCATGAATTACAATAATCAATACAGTATAAAATAAACAAAATGTAGCATACATAAGAAAATACAAACTTTGTTACATCATGACAACAAAACCTAGGCTTTGAACTTAGCTAGTACTATTTGTAAAGTATGACTTATGTCAAGATACAAGGTTAAGACAAGCCTGTAGGAATAAAAGATTAAACACAGGGGAAGAAGTTGGATATAGTTGGGGTATACTGTGATGTATCAGAGCATTCATGAGGGGATAGTACAGGACCATAGCCACTTACTTTTTAGATAAGCTTTAAGTGATGGCTTAAAGTAGTTAGTGGACGAGATTGAGAGAATGGAGTTAGGAAGGGAGTTCCATATACGAGATTTATAGCTGGAAAATAAAGATTCTCCTGCAGTGTTGTTGGCCTTGGAGACAGTGAGTAAGTTCTTATTGTTAGAGTGAAGTGGTCTGCTGGAACTGTAAGGAAGGATGAGATTGTTTACTGCAGGGATTCTGGTTGGTTGTGTTACAATTCTGTGAGTTAGAGAGAGTTAGTTATAAAGAATAATGTCAAGCCAGTCTAGTATACTTAAAGCTGTACAATGATGAGTTCTATATGACCAGCCAGATGCAAATGTAGCAATTTTATTATAACATGCTTCTAGCTTAGATAGGTCAGTTTCCCTAGTTAAAATTGGAGAGGTATATAGTACAGCTGAGAGCATATGGGTTTGTGTTAATGTAATTTTGGCCATTTTGGTCAGGAATCTTTTGTGCCAATATAGATTTCCAAGTTTCTTATGGACTTTTTTATTGTTAGGGAGACATGCAAGCCAAATTTTAGGTTATTGTCTATTTTCATACATAGGTCTACTAGGCATCTGCCTAGGTTGCCTTGCATGTAGGGGAACTCTTTCAATATTTATTTATTTATTTATTTATTTTTAGGACAACAAAATTGTTTCTTTGCTCTTATAAATAAAATAAATTAATATGATGCCCTTTTAAGGAAAATTCACATGCAGACTGATGATTCAAATCAAGTCAAGCCACCTTATGTATTGCGAGGTTATGGAGCAGAGACCTTGCAAATTTCCAATGTAGGCATGAACTACATTACTATATGAAATACTATATGAAATGGAGGCCTCACCTAACAGGAATCTTTATCTCTAATGCCTTGCATTACTGACTTGATAGATTGCAAATGAATGGTGCGATTGAAGACAGAAGGGGTGATGAGGGTGAAATAAGTTTTAAGTTATTATTTTTACAACTATGGTGTCAGCGATTGGCCAGATATTTTTGACAATATTTCAGGCATTGTGATTTGTGTGGAGCAACTTGGAATACTTTACTATGTGGCAACGTGTTTGTGTGAGGGTGAGATAATGTTACAGAGTCATCAGACATTGTGGCTATAACTGCTGGTTGGGGGATGGGTTGGCTGAATGAAAGTAACTGATCCTCTTGTTGTTTGCTCAGTTTAAACAGCCACTATGTGGCTTTGTAGGACTAGTGTGAATATGATAGATGTAAGATGGACTACTTAACTCGACACCTGACATGGAAAGATATTATAGTCATAATTGCTGCGGCTGTTTGTGATGGAAAATGACTAGTTGCCTGCTGCTGTTTGTTTATTATGCTTTTGAGAACTTAATGTGATTTATGGGAAGTAATGGCAATATTTTAAGTGTGGAAACTGTTTGTTTGGAACAAAGATAAAACACATTGCACGCCACACCCTTTTACCACAGACTGATGTCTGAACTGAATGTAGAAGTGTCTGTATCTGCTTGGTGTGAGCTGTTTGGATGAAAGTGACTGACCATCTTGTCACTTCCTCAGTTTAACAATCCTCTCTCAAAAAATGAGAGATAAAATTCTTCACAAAATATCCAGACTTTCAGAGCTTCACCATACCAAGGAGGTATAAATCCATTTTGACATGAGCTTAGTAGTCACCTCTGCCTTGAACCTCACTGAGTCTAAAATCATTCCTGCTCAAAGGTGTATACAGAAAGTCACTGTAGTTGTGTGATGGGCTGGGGGCAGTGTCGCTATTTCTTTAACACCCCC
This sequence comes from Protopterus annectens, assembly GCF_019279795.1. NCBI lineage: Eukaryota > Metazoa > Chordata > Ceratodontiformes > Protopteridae > Protopterus > Protopterus annectens. The sequence continues at coordinate 270,472,675 of NC_056745.1, read as the reverse complement.
CCTCCAAACATCAGAAGTCAGTATATCCTGAGTTGGACTGGGGCAACGTGTTAATTATTTCTTTAACTTTCCTCACAAACTATAGAGTGATGCACAGACAGTGACTATAGCTTGTACAGGAACATTGGACAGTCTGAGGTAACAGTAAAGGACTTACTAAAACCAAAAGCAAAAGAAAGTCACTGGCATGAGTTACCTTTGCAGAGGAAGAGATAGAAGAAGAAACTCCTAAACCTGTATTCATAGCTGAAGAGTCTATACCCTCTACTTCTTGCCAGTATACTGATGAAAGTGTTCCTGTTCTGACAGATCTGCAGACAAGCTATGACTATTTTAAGAAAGCAAAGTGGGACAGAGATGATTCCTAAAGCAGAACCAGAGAGATATATAGTCAGCGTAGGAGAAACAGATTAGCATGTTGACCTCAGCCCTTACTCATTTTCTGAGATGAGGAATGATTTGCTGTACAGGGCAAAGAAAGACAAAAAATAAAAAGTAAAAAAGAAAGTTAAACAGTTTAGAAATTCACTGTGCCACCCTGAAACCGATTGGTTAGTGTAAGATTTCCGTAAGACCCTGGAGTATATGATTAAGATAACTGAATAGGATGGTAACAAATAGGATCAGTTACTCCCCTAACTCCTTTTTGCATTGAGAAGTGCTTAGGTTTCAACAAGATTCACCACATTCATGTTACTATACGCTAGATATCCCCAAGGTTTGCTGAATATAGCAAACAAACATAGGAAGAGGAGAAAAAAACTTTAAGACGTATAACAACACATTTTGCACACTTGCAGTATATGTTCAAATTATTTATGCCAATAGTTAAGGAAAATATGCAAAGGGCACCAGAAATACAGTACAGAATGTACAATAAACACGACAGATGCACTTTGAAACAATGAACAAAATGTTAGCAGATGAAAATAAGTTTCTAGCAAGATGACAAGGGATCTTTGAAGGGCTAGAGAAAATGAACTGAAAACAGAAGAGCAAAGTACATATAAAACCATGGATGGAAGTTTCTGTAGTCAGTCTGGGAGTGACAAATCGACCCAGAGGCAAAATATTTTTTACTGATAACTGTAGATTTTTGGAACTATCAGGTAGAACAGATTTAATCTGGCATCATACTGAAACTGTGCCAGACAAAAAGACAAACTTAAAGTGTATGGGTTGTCAAAGTCCCAAAGGAAAAACTGTAGAAGGAAAAAAAATGAAGAGTTATGGAGGTATCCCAAATCAAATGGAACAGTCCCAACCTTTTTGGTCTCTAAGCTGAAAGGTCCCATAAGTTTAGTGATTTATTTATTTATTTTAACAAATGAACTAAGTTTATTGATCTCACAAAAAAATGTCCATAACAGAGGAACATATCTTAATTACATTGTAAAGTCCACATTTAGCAAACATTAAATCACATTAATTAACAATTGCCATTGGATTTGGTGTATATAGTTTATCAAGCTTAATCTAAGGATCTTATATACTCAGTTCACATGACCTTATAAAATTCACAAAAAACTGTATATTTATTTGGAAGATTAGAAAACTTTTAGAGTTCCCAAAACTAGTGTCTTGTTTCTTCAATTCCAGGTATAATGAATACTGTTTTCAATCTATAAATAATCCATGGTTTCCAATTTAACTTAATGGCCGTCTTTTTGCTAGGTGAAGTTTGAGGGTTTCCAATTTTATTACTTCGTGTAAAAACACAATGGTTCTTCAGCTCTCTTCCAAAGATGAGCAATCCACTTTTTAACCAACAACATGGCTAAAGACAAAAATTAATGCATATGCCTCGAGAGTGATTCTTGTTCTTGCCAGGCTAAGAGAATCAAGGCAGGGGTGATTTGCATATCTGCCCCAGTGCATCTCTCAAGAGCAAATGATAGTCTTATATATAGGTCTGGGATATTTTTACCAACCAAAGGAGATGTTGTGGATAGTAATTAATAAAGGGTTGAAGGATTTTATCTGGGAGGGGAAGATGGCAAGAGTCAGGTGGGATAAGCTTACTCTTCCAATAGAACAAGGTAGACAAGGTGGATTGGGATTACCCAATTTGAAGGGGCATTTCAGAGCAACACAGTTAAGGCTCCTATACATAGCACAAACAGAAAACTATAACTCAAAATGGAAAGAGATAATGAAGAAACGGGGATGTTCAAGTAACAGGGAGAGACTGGGATTGGATGCAAACCTTTAAGGAGAACAACAATAATCATACAGAATATTATATTCATAAAATAGCAGAAGGTATTCTAAGAAGCAAGCCAATACAGGATTGGTGAAAGGAGATTCTGGTGATGGGGTGACTGCAATTAGAGATACAGACAATAGGGAAGACAGGGCAGGAGTATATTAGAGAAAACTGACAAAGGAACCAAGGTATTGGGAGCAAATAACTAGACAGAGAAAGGTAATAGAATGGGAAGATACTAAGAACTTATTTGGACTGCAGGTTAGAGATTGCCTTCCATATCAAGGATTGATATCAGAGTATAGGCAAAGAGAAAGAAATAGGGGGGTCCTAAATGAAAGACCAGCAATGGTAGAGTTCTTAGTAGAATCTAGAACAGAAGTGGCCATTAAGAAAGGAATAATTAGTAGAGCATGTAAAATATTGCATGATAACTATAAGAATCAGTCAGAAGACATTAGGAGGAATTGGAAAAAGAGACTGGGTAAGCAATCCACAAAGAAACAATAGGGGACATATGTATGCCTCCCAAATATGCAATCAAATCTAGAAGATTTAGGATCTTTGCCTGGAAGTGTTTACATAGATATTGTTTATACCCCAAGCAGGCTTCAAAGAATCTTTCCTCAGGTAGACAGCAAATATTGGAGATGTGATGGGGAAGATAGAGGTGACTGGGAACATATCTTCTGGGATTGCAATGAGTTGGCTGACTTAAAGATTCCCTTGCAGACTGCTCTGTCAGTAATGCTGGGTGAGCAAATTGGAGTGACTAGAGAAATTATTTTTTTGATACAGATTTGGAATTCCGTAGACATAGTAAGGCCTTGATGAGTCTAATTATGATGGCTGCCCAAAAAGCAATAACTAGAAAATGGAAATAAAAGTCTAAACCAACTTTACTAGAAGTAGCAGATAGTAACAGAGATAAAACAGCTGGGACTGGATCTTTAGAAAAGGGTAGGAGTAAATTTCACAGGAAAGATGGGTAATGTGGGACCACTGCATGCAGGGGAGGAACAATGTTTAAAAGAAGGCTATGAGCTATGCAATGGATGACTGACAATGATTGGATATATTAAAAGTGATGTATAATGTTTGCAGCTACAGTTGTGTTGGCACAGTTTGTAAGGTATAATGTTTGCAAATGAGATTGTGTTGCTATGATTTATTTTCATTTATATAAATGTAAGATTGTCTGTGTTACACATGATGTTTCTGAAAAAAATAAGCAGATGGGTTTCCACTTTAAACCTATCTAACTTAGGACATAAACAAAATATATGAGTCCAGTCCCCTCCAGCAACTGGCATTATAATTAGTAAACATTCTACCCAATCTACTATGGCATAAAAATACCAGTGGAAGTGCTTCCAACTAAATATTTTGAATTTTTAAGCTGGGTACCATTCCACACATTGGAGAGGTAAGCTAACCAAGCTCTCTGTCTGATATTTGCAGTGATCGTAATCTCTCTCACACTGATTTATATTTGAGAGCCCTGGTTTGTTTTATTATATTCATAGCTCCATAGTGTTTAGAAATCAACCTTTTCCTATGATCAGTTTTATATGTGGTATTCTTCACTAGGTTTACTAGATACAATTTGGCCAGTCCCATGCTCTTAAACCAATTAAGCATTTTTAGCTTAGAGGTGACACCCAGATAATTCAAGTAACAGCCCTGGGGGAAGTTGCATTTAGCTCTAATTTCCTGCCAAGTTCAGATCTTGCTGTTCTGAGAGAGCAGATACTAATATGTTAGGGAGGATCATGGACTATACCACTCACTACATCTGACTTGTCCCTACTTTGTCCCCCTAGAATAGCTTATGGATAGCAAGATTTCCTTATTGTCAGTCAAAGGATGAAATTTAAAAACCCTCAAAACTCCTTGTCCTACCTTATAATAAAGATTTTCTGGTAAACTTTGGATCTGGTCACCACTTACAAATAGTCCAAACCAGTCCAGTTCTCCCATCTCCAGTCAGATGTATTCTTTCTGAAATCATACTCTTCCATATTGATGAAAAACATGCCATCTGCAATTTGGCTAATATGGTAAAGGCAGCTACACTCCAACATAATTCCATCTGTGGGGACAGATAAAAGTTCCAAAAAAGGGGGTAACTTTAATATGTCCCATGTTACCCAAGGGTGTTGCTTCTCTCCAAATTAATTCTTTGATTTTTTTCTATTTTTTTAAGGTTTGGAAAACTGTTCACTGGGGGTGGGGTGGATGGGTGGGGACCTAGTGTCTGACAATTTTCTGTAATAATGGGAGAACAAACCAAATCAGAATCTGTACTATCTGATCTAAATGCATTGGAATTGCTTTCCATCTCATTAGGTGATCATTTATTTGTGTTATTACCTTATAGGTCATATCCATTACTCATATACATAAATATTTTAATTTGTTGGGGGGGGGGTCCACAAAAAGATAAAATTGAATGAATTCATCCATATAAAGTAAGTTTACAGATAGTGCCTTGATCTTGTCTATATTCACTTTATAGCCTGACAATGCACTGAATTTGCATAACACTTCACGCATTATTGGTAAATCCTCTCTAGGGTTAGGCAAGGATAGTAAAATATCATTCATGAAATGGCAGCTCTTACATTTTGCATGGTCCTGGAGATAGACCCTAATTAATGAGTTCCTAATCTCTTGGGCCAATGGCTCCAAATATAATGCAAAAAGCAGAGCAGCAGAGGGCATCCCTGTCCGGTACCCCTGTCTAATTAATATGAGGCAGATAAGCCTACAATTGCCTTGACTCTAGCAGGAACACACCTATACAAAGATTGTAAAAGCTTCTTATTCTGGTCCAAGTACCAAGAAATCAAGTATCAACAGGACTTTACATAGGAATCCATGAGAAACTCTGTCAAAAGCTTTTTAAGTGTCTCAATTTAACAGAAGAAGGAAAATGTGTGATTTACTCATCACTAATGCAGTCCTTGATGTATTATTGGAGATCATTCTACCTTCTATAAAACTACACTGGTCAGGATGAATCAATGAAGGCACAATACTAAATAGTTTATGAACACTGATTGATATAAAGGCCTTATAGTAATGATTGAGAACAGAACTGGGGTGATGGGCGGATGGTTATATTGGGGTTTTGTCCTCTTTAAATAGCACTGTTATCATCCACTTGTTTCCAGGAATTTGGAGAATCTGCCCCATCGAAGTTTGGATTCTTTAAATCTGTCCATTGCTTCTCCAACTCAAAACCCACTGCCCTCCAGACTTTTACTGGAATAGTGTCTGTACTGGGAGACTTCCCTCCCTGCTGTGATATTAAAGATTGTCTCAGCTCCTCTATAGTTATATCTGTGATTAAAAGATCTACCTGTTCTGTACTAACTCACTACCTGTAGGTAGGTTTAAGTTTGTAGGATAGCTCCGAATTTTTATATGTTGAACTCTGTTCAGTATCCCTGAATCATAAAAATGGTCATAATAATGCCACAGTGCTTCCAAAATCCATACTGGTGTTGTATGCCAACTTGCATCTGTGTCATTTCTCATCTTAGAGATCATATGTTCCACCCACTGCTGTTTAAATCTCAGAGACAAAGACTGTAAAGCTCTGGTGTTATTTGTGCAGCTAAAGGATCTTTTGAAAAAGCAGCCTCTGATATGTCTGAAGCTGTGTTCTTAACCCATGGATTCTCTTTTCCTCTGAGCAGCAGACAAGGGATTATTGCAAGTGACCTAAGCCCCCGATATACATCATTTTCCCTCATTTTTATCTTACAGTATCCCTAAAGAAAACCTCTAATCTTTTCCTTGTAATTATCCCAGCTTTGAGGACTAAAAGGGATGAATTCATGCAGCAGCTCTCTTAATTGATAGTCTAATTTTTGCTTAAAGCTGATATTATCTAACATAAAGACAGGGTATCTCCAGTGCCTACATGGGGGCCCAGGAGAATCAGAATTCAGCCTTACATGAATAAGGGCATGATCAGTGAAAGTAGCTTGTGCAACCATCACACCTCCAAGTAACTATTGCTTTTCTTTTACTATGAAACTCTTATCTATCTTTGACCACTGTTTATACCTTCCTGAAAAAAGTGAAATCAAGTTCATCTAATTGAATATTGCAACTATTCCAGGTATGAACAAATCCCATTTGTCTAATAAATCTTCTTAAATCTTTACTCTGTGGGGAGAGATACTCTTGTCATGAACATTCTGAATATTCCAAAGAGGCAATCACTATGTTCCCATTATTGTAAGGGTAGCTTCAGCAATGGCCATGACAGTAGCCATTACCCTGTCCAACTCCTTAAGTTTGATTCCTGGTGGCAAATATAGTGAAACCAAAGTAAGCAAATCACGACCCATCGGACCCTTGATGGTTACAAACCTGCCCTTGTCATCACTGATTTGGGAATCACTAATAAAATGAAAATTCCTTGACAGCTAAATAAGAACCCCTTGTTTTGTACCTCCCCCCAGGTACAATCATTTTTTCCCAAAAATGAAATCTGTCTTTTGCAATTTCAAGTGCTTTGACTCATGTAAATGTGTTTCCTGCAAAGTCACGACATCAGTTTTTTACTTTTTAGCTGTTGCAAGGATCCTCTCAATCTTTTTATGGGGGGCCCTCAGCCCATTAACTTTCCAAGTGACGAGGGGCCATTTTAATCTACTTAAAAAGTTGGTCATTTTAAATAATTGTCTTTTCCTCAAAGTGTTCCATCATAGTTTCCTAGCCATGTAACCTTTCAAACCCTCAGAATCAAACAACACACCTTGTGTAAATGGCAGTCTGCCTGCTTATCCCATGTTTTCATGCAGACATTTGAATTATACAATTTTTTAAGCAGCAGTGTCCTTTTTCCTTATTGTCCAGATAACTGAAAAAGAAACAACAAATAAAACTGTAATATAACAAGAACTATAGCTGCAGAAAATTAACTATTTACAACATTTACAATTAAGAAACAGCTTCCAAGAACAGAGCACAAGCTCCTGTCTGATGAATACCCTGCATGTCTCTACACTCCCAGAGTATGGGAATGGCCTGGTGTTATCTGCACAAGTGACATATGCAGGCCCACTTGGCACTTCTTCACTGCTTTGATTAATTATCGAACATACCAGATCAGTGAACTTAAAAAAGTCAAAACATTTGCATTTGTTTCTATTGATTTCCTGACCACTCCCTCCTCTTTCAAGAGAGATGTTAAACACATCCCTTCTGTTTCAATCCCAGACACTGCTAGGCACTATAGTTTGAGACTAAGTTTGTTTACTCCAGACTAGAGAAGTTGTTCATCGCTCAGATTCTCTCACATTGGATCATTCAGTCACCCAGGCAGCCTTTCTCCTTAAAGCTGTTTGGCATTTGAACAATGGAAAAACCTCATTACTTCCTTGCAAAAGAGTTGATTCACCCTCTCATTGTTATATCAGTACTGCCCTCTCCTGTTCATTTGTTGTTGACTCTGTCTGTTTCACGCTTCTTGATGGTGATTGCTTTAATAACTCTTTTCTGGCTTACACTGGGTCTGTAAATGTTCTCAACATGTCATGTGAAAGAATCTTTAAGGTGGCTTACATCCGATATCAAGCTACATCATCATCATCTTCTTTCGGCTATTCCCATTAGGGGTTGCCACAGAGGATCATCTGTTTCCATTTCTTCCTGTCCTCTGCATCTTGCTCTGTCACACCAACTACCTGCATGTTCTCTCTCACCACATCCATAAACCTTATCTTAGGCCTTCCTCTTTTCCTGTTACCTGGTAGCTTCATCCTTAGCAACTTTTTCCCAATATACTCAGCATCCTTCCTCAGCACACGTCCAAATCAACATCTTGCCTCTCTGGCTTTGTCTCCAAACCTTCCAACCTGCGCTGACCCTCTAATACTCTTATTCTTAATCCTGTCCACCCTTGTCACACCCAGTGCAAATCTTAACATCTTTAACTCTGCCACATCCAGCTCTAACTCCTGCCTTTTTGTCAATGCCACTGTCTCCAACCCATATAACATAGCTGGTCTCACTACCCTCTTGTAGACCTTCCCTTTCACTCTTACTGGTACTCGTCTGTTACAAATCACTCCTGACACTCTTCTCCACCCACTCCATCCTGCCTGTGCTCTCTTCTTCACCTCTTTTCCACACTCACCATTACTCTGAACTATTGATCCCAAGTTTTTAAACTCATCCACTTTCATCACCTCTACTCCTTGCATCCTCACCATTCCTCTATCCTCCCTCTCATTCACACATATATATTCTGTCTTAGTCCTGCTGACCTTCATTCCTCTTCTCTCTAAAGCATATCTCCATCACTCCAGGGTCCCCTCCACCTGTTTCCTACTCTCAATACAGATCACAATGCCATCTGCAAACATCATAGTCCACGGGAACTCCTGTCTGATCTCGTCTGCCAACCTGTCCATCACCACTGCAAATAAGAAAGGGCTTAGAGCTGATCCTTGATGTAATCCCACTTCCACCTTAAATGCATCTGTAACTCCCAACGCAGACCTCAACGCTGTCACACTACCTTTGTACATATCCTGTACCACTCTTACATACTTCTCTGTCACTCCCGACTTCCTCATACAATACCACAACTCCTCTCTAGGCACCCTGTCATTAATTACAGGCAGGAAACGCAATCTCAGCTTTCCAACTGACAGGGAATAATATTGCTCCACAAATATTCTTTTCACATCCAAAATCAGTTTATTGCCTGATTTCCAAAGTAAGGATAAAAGCATTTCCTTAAGGGCATAGGTTTCAAACTAAACCATGATGTGCCTCAGTTGTCCCGATTCTATCCTAAGCAGCCTCCACATTGTGTGCAGTGTGCCCTTTCTAGTAAGCTGTCATTTGCTGCCAAACCTGTCTATTTAGATAACATTTCTTACACAAAACGTAAGCAATCACAGCCTTTTAGCTTTGAGGACCCCTATTAGCCCTACATTTTTTGCCTGAGTCCTATCTTTAAACTTTATTACCAGCACCTCTAGATAATCCTGCCTGGCTTTGGAGGCATCCATCCATGCTCTCAGTTCTGTTCCTTCTTCCTGTAGCTGCTGGAGTGCATTTGACTGTGCATTGAGGGTGCAGGTATTTTCTTGGAAACTGATGTCCAGTTTTTCAATTTATGATTTGAGACTTGCTTTCATTTCTTTTATTTCCCAATAAATTGCAACCAAGGAAACTGAGGATTGAAGATCAGAGGTATCTGCACTCTATCCCATGGCCATACGGTTAACCACATTTCCACACAGTACCTACATCATACTGAATTACTTCCCCTCAGTTTTAATTGCCTTAGATGCCTGATTTTTTTTCATCAAAGCTCTGCCCTTTCTGCCCTTTCTTTAAAATATTCATTCTGCTTCTTTAAGAAATTGCCTGCAATGGGTGGTATAACTTTTCTGTTAGAGCCTGAGCAGAGTAAGCAGAATGTGCTTTTGCTTTTTGGGTCACCATACTGGAAGTCCAATCCCATAAGGTTTTGTACTGATGGCATATCTAAATTTGGCACTTATCCTGTTCCAAATGTTGACAGGATTATACAGAGGTTACGTGAAGCAAGATTTTTATGACACTAGATTTAACCAAAGGTTACTGGAAGATTCATTCCCCTCATCCCTAAAGATAAAAGGAAGCCAGCATTCTCTACGCTTGAAGGTCTTTATCATTATAATGTCTTACCCACTTGGACATCACAGAGTCAAATATTCATGTGTAAAATTTTGAAAGAGCAAACCCTGACAGACTTTTTAAGTGAGACAATTCTGCTAAAACTAAGCTTTGTAGAACAGAAGGCAGATACTTAGGGTATGTGATTAGCAGGATGTTAATTATACTCCAAATGTATAAAAAGGGAAGCCATTAACTTTTAAGTTAAGTCTACAGTTAATTAACTGCCACATAATTACCTTCCACCCATATAGGGTACATATTGCAGTAATAGGCTCTCTTTCACATAACACTGATAGTTTCCCAAACTCTCCAGTGTCTTGGACTACTGGCTCTGCCCCGCTCCGTTCGCTACACTCACTCTGCCCCCTACCCTACCTCCATTCCCACCCACCCCATATTGATTACATTCATACTTATACACCACACCCTCTATCAGTTCCCTCCCACCCAATTAGAGTTTCACACCACACATATCACTTACAAACCAACACCCTTCACCACACCCTTACTATCACTCATTAGTAGTATATCAAACCCACTTACTTTAAGTTACTACCCTTAAACACTCTTCACCAGACATGAAGAACTATAAACAACAGTCCCACTTAATAAAAGCACTACTCTGCCTATGTACTATCATCACCTTTCTCCTGCCCTCCTACCTCTCCTCTTACCACACTCAACTACATATCAGTACCCCCCACAAAGGCAAACCAAACCTCTATCCACTCCCCTGAAACTCTGTAACTTCCCTATCATACCATCAGACCTCACCTCCTCTACATCAGTCTCTTACTCCCACTAGAAACTGTCAGTCACAACTAACCCTCACTCCTCACTAAGACATACTAAATTATTACACAAACTAACTAAACTGTATCTTCACCTACTCCACAAACTTATTTGCTGTAGTGACATTCACCCTAATCCAGGGCCCACCACAACACCCTACACAGACTCTAATCAGCCAAACCCCCTATACTATAGACCTACCTCCTCTCTCCTCTTCATTAACATAAATGCAAGAAGTATACTTAATAAAATCCAGGATCTTCATGCCCTTCTAGCTGTATATAAACCAGAAATAGCAGTGCTAACTGAAACATGGCTTAAAGCAGAACACCATAATAATGAGATTATAGCCCCTGGCTATAACATAATATGCAGAGATAGAGTAGAGAAAAAGGGAGGTGGTGTAGCGATATTGTTCCAAAATCATCTCACCATTGAACAAATTGATTATAACACCCAAGAAATCAAAGATGTTGAACTAATCCTTGCCAAATTAAAACTAAACTCAAACAAACATATTGTTTTTGCAGGTGGCTACATTCCACCAGGCAATAACACTACTATAATGGAAAACCTGCTAAACTGGATCTCAAACTCCATGCCACAAGAAGCTGTACTATTAGCTGACTTTAATATTGACTGGCTGAACTGCTCTAGCCACACTCCAACTACCCACATTAACCTCCATAGATTTATCCAAATTATATCCACCGCAACCAGAACAGACAAAACCTCAAAACGCGAATCCATCTTAGACTGGATTCTGTTATCTGACCCCCACTAGCATGGCACTCTGACTGTCTACCTGACAGTCTAAGTGATCATCAACCAACCTACCTAATTCGGAACAGACCCCATTACATAAGCCAACCCAACCTCAGAGTAATACATAACAAAAAGACCTTTAAAACAACTGACTTCATCAATTCACTGCAAAGCTGTAATTGTACACCCCTAAAACTACTATCTCTAGATGATGCCGTACAGTACTTTAACTCCACTTTCCTGCAAATCCTAAACTGTCATGCCCCCTCCAGAACTATAAGACTAAAAGC
>NC_056745.1:270265927-270455927 GCF_019279795.1 Protopterus annectens | reverse complement strand
AGACTATATATTAATGACCTCTTCTTCTTTAAAACGGTGGTACTTCTCTGCAATTACCTCTGTGCTTAGGGAATTTTCAAAAGCAAATCTTTTTCATTTATTTGATTACCTAAATTATTAGATTATACTCTAATCCTCCGCCCAAGGATTTCATGGCTGCTGTCTGTCTCTGTCTCTTCCTTCTACTCCCTCTTAAATAGTTCTATACCAAATCTAATGAGAAAGTTAAAAACAAAATCTGTATAATGAAATACCCATATAAACAAATTGTACAAAAATGAAAGAAATTACTTAAAGCTTATAAAAGGTCTTATTCTACCAACCTTAAGAACACACTCACATAAGCAAAGTGACATTTATATCTATATATATATATATATATATATATATATATATATATATATATATAGATATAGATATATGCCAAGAACAACAACAACTAATTACAATGACTAGTCATTAATATTTGAAAACGTGCACACTGATTGGCCAGTCCAACCAGCGTGCCCATTGTAAATCCCACAATATACCAACGGAAAAAGGTCCGGTCACCCGGACTTCTTTCCGTTAGTATATTGTTTAAATTTTATTTTTATTTCTTGAAAAATAAAAATAAAATCTTTATCCCCAACTCCGGACATACCAGAGAGGTAGCTTGGACAAAATACTAGGGAAATCAGGTGCATTATTTAAAATTAAACAAACATACCTGATGTCCCTTGTATTTCTTCCATGCTGTGTCTCTCCTACCCCTAAACTGCCCTAAAGTTTTTTTTTTTTTAAAAAAAAAAAAAAGAAAAGAAAACTAAAATGGAGCAACAGAGACTTTCTTTTCTCCGTTGCTTCCGTTTCAAGCATTGATGTACTGGGTATGTGTGGGAATGCAAGTCCCATACGCATGTGCAGTACATGAACACAAGGAAGCAGTATACCACCAGCCACGGAAGAACAGTAATGCGCTGTTATACAAAGACATTATTTATATTTAAGAAAAGTAAGTATTTTTTTCCTTAAATAATGTCATTGTATAATATCAATAACCGACTCCGTGGTTGTGGTATAGTGAAATTTACCGATGGTTGGCTTTATTTAATCACTTGGGCTTCGCTCTTGTGATTAAACCACACCAACCGTGGATAAATCTTCAGTATACCATACCACGTCATTGGTTATTGCTTAAATAACTAACATCTACGACCTGGAAGAAGAGAACTAAGCCAAACAGGTGTTGAGCACTTTCGTACTTTAATAGATATAAGAACTTCATTAGAAAAAGCAAAGAATGAAGTAAAGCCTTATTGTGACTCTCTTGAAAAACAAAAACATCGACTAAGCATCATTTATAAGCAATGTAAAAAAATAAAACAACACAGTCACCAATGAAAAACAGATATGTTATGTAGAAGGTGGAGTTCACCTGTACCATCGCAAAGCACATTTAATATTCAAGTTTTCATTAATGCCTGGGGAAGCTTCAGCATTCAGAAGCAACTGACAATTCTATTCTTGCACTTCTAAAAGAGTTTTACTGTCACCTAAAAAGGAATCAAGTTGTTCCAATAAAACAAACTTAAAAGTTTGAAATCCATTACAAAGTGAACTGTGTTTACCTATTGCATTCCTTTGATCATTATGTCTGATTGCTGCTAAATGCTCTTTTATCTGGTCTGATAATTTCCTGTGCCTTTTACCAACATAAAAGAACTCACATGAGTCACAAATACCAACATAAACAACATTACTACTTTGGCAGTTATAGTATCTGAGAAAAAGCACTTTAACATTACAATGCCTGAAAAAATATTCTGTTCTTGTTCGAATGTGTTTACAAGTGACACACCCACCACAAGAAAACATACCTGGGGGCTTGTTTCTATTTTCAGAGTCTTTAATAAAAAATGGTTTATCATTCTTTTCAAAGACTTGCGAAGAGTTATGTTTTTTTAAAAGAAAAGTTTGGGCGAGCTGAAGCAAGTTCTTTGCAGCTCATAATAATGTCCCCGTTTTTGGAAATAACATTTCTAATAGAAAGCATGTCTACACTAATTGGTAGTGGAAAGCTAAGCATACAGTCAGTATTGGAGTCCCTTAATTGTTAAGGTTCCAATCCAAATTTAAGGATAGTTCTGAATCTGGTAGTACTTGTTAAACAAATATCAGCAGAAATGTTCTCCACAAGCTACCTTGGATCATTTTTGTGTTTAAATAACTCCTTAAGAAAATTACACTCTTGCAGGAAAACATTATCAATACTTGCTAAACGAGACAGCCTAATAAACTGCCCCCTTTACAATGTTCGGTTCATAAAATGTGGATTCTGACTAGTGAAATCTAAAAAAATGATTTCTGTAAGTTTTCTTGTGGAACACATTCAATTCCGATGAATCAGCAAACAAGAGTGATCTCCGTATCCAGGAAGTGCACAATAGAACCAAACCCTGAAATAACAAAACTAAGAAAACTCAATCTTATCATTCAGAGTCCAAATAAATGAACGTAGTTCACTTCTGGACCCCTGCTAAATAAAAAAGATATCATCAATATAACAATTATATATTTTGGTTTTGTCAAAAGCAGGCAAATGAACCAAAGAGTGCATTGCCCATGCACTCAAAACTAAGCATATGCAGGGGCCATTTTTGACCCCATGGCAACTCCTTTTATCTGCTGGAAGGCTTTCCCATTAAAGTGGAAAAAATTGTGACACAGGACTGTGGACGCAAGTTTACAAAAAGTATCTGTTTTAGCACTAGAGAATGTATGTTCTATCAAAAACAGTTGAATCCGTGCTAGACCTTTTTTGTGTGGTATGTTAGTATATAAAGATTCAGTCAAGAGTTACTAACATCCAGTTCGAGTCTATGCTATCCCGCAAGAATAGTTGATGGAGAAATGCCCAAGAATCATGCAAATAAAATTAAGTAACTTGCACAACAGGGTTCAGCACTGAGTCAATGTACTCAGCAATCTTTTCCATTTTAGTTTTTCTTTTAGACAAATGTGTCTAAAGGGAGGGTTAACAGCATCCTTGTGCATTTTAGGTATGCCAAATAACTTACCTAGATTGGGGTTAGGAACATGCATAAAATGATAATCTTCAAGATAAAGGCAGTTATTTTGTTCCAGATCTGATCTATATATATATATATATATATATATATATATATATATATATATATATAACTGGAGCGCTTCTCAAACAAACTGATAAGTATATTTTTGCCACTTTAACTTTTCAGAGTTCTGCAATGTCTTAATGTTTGCTTGACTGAATTACATGTATTTGCTGGCATTGTTTTCTGGTTTCTGATTTGTTCTGAAACTGGTTTTCTCCATCCCACACACCTTATTCCTGTGGTGTTGTTATAGTTGGTGGCTTTGCAGCTGTCCACCCCTACGGTAAATTTGATCTGGGACACTCCTCCCAGTCTACTGTTCATTCTACCTAATACAGAAAGAACATTTGAGAAAGCCAAGCCACTCAGGTTCTTAACCTTGCATTATCTTCTGCTCCTCATTTCTTCCTTTGTACTTTACTAAAAAAAAAAAAAAAAAAACTCCTTGTGTTCTGACTGAGTGTGCTTCTCAGCTGATAAGTATTTTTGGCACTTTTTAACTGTTCATAGTTGAATAAAACAACAACTGAATTCAGTTCAGAATATATTTTAAATAAATTGCATTTATTTAAACTGTATTTGTTTTAACACTGCTGGACACTCAAGTGTGCTAGCTTGCACTGCACTTTCAATTGTTTTAGTGCTGTTTTAGCTGCTTTCAGGAAAAAAAATCTAAGCTTGTTTCCTGCCTTTCCTGCAACTAGTCTAGTCCAGATATGGATTTGCTGTATCCAGGACTGTTGGTAAGCTTCTGAGCCCCCCCCCAGCCTTTCTGTGTTGAAGGGACGCCTTCTAGCTTATCAGTGGGAGTGGTAAGGACTAGGTAGCCTATCTCCCACAAGAGGAGTGATTTCTGGCCCAAAATTGTAGTTTAATGGCCGTTTGGGCAGTTTTTCCATCTCTTTCAACTTTCTGGTTTAAAAGCCCAAGTTTGCACTTGTTTCCCAGCTTTCCTTTAACTAGTCTAGTCCAGGTACAGATTTGCTGTATCCAGGACTGTTTGCAAGCTTCTGAGCCCTGCAAGCCATTCTGTGTTGGAGGGAAGTCTTCCAGCTTATCAGTGGGAATGGTAAGCACTAGGTAGCCAATCTACCACAAGAGGAGTGGTTTCTGGCCCAGAATTGTAGCTTATTGGCCATTTGGGCAGTTTTTCCATCTCTTTCAACTTTCTGGTTTAAAAGCCTGCATTTGCGCTTGTTTTCCACCATTCCTGTAACTAGTTTAGTCCAGATACAGATTTGCTGTATCCAGGACTGTTGTAAGCTTCTGAGTGGTGCCAAAGTCTGCTCTTCAATTTTTCCCTTAGATCTGCTAGTTCTCTCCTCTCCTACACTTTTACTAGCTTATTAGTTTAGCACTTTACCAGACTTCTTGTAGCAATTATTGTAGTACACAAAAGTGCTAGCAGCACTAAATGTTCTACAAGGAAACAGCTCCAGTACTTATTATTAATGCCCACCTCTCCAGGCATGTCTAAAGGTCAGTTCCCTGTGCTTTCTCCTATTATGAAAACCAGTAGAATGTAGTGGAACCAGACAAACCCAAAAAATGAAAATCCTTAGCAGTAAATAAGGTGTCAAAGGCTGAGAGTAAGAACACTTTAGTATACAAATGTATGAAAACAAAAGTAGGTTAGCGCTTTCACGGTCACCTGCTTCTTCAGACCTTAATGAAACTTGAACAAATGCTAAAAGTTTAAATACTATAAACATTCAATAAAAACAGATTGTGATTAATGAGGCAAACCTCTCTTTTTCAAAAGAGGTTTTAAAGAGAAACCTATTCCAACCCAGTGGAGCATACACTTTAAAATCAACAATCCACCTCAGCGCAATATATTATATCTCATTATATAGGTCACCTTCTCTTAAGCTGTCATTTACCTTTTGTAAAATCAAACATCTAAAACTATGATTCACCCCCAACTTCAGACACATGCTTGGCTAGTGCATTAGTCATTTTATTATTACATATATCATTCAGGTGCTCTAACACCCTCTCCTTAAGCATACGATTAGTCTTACCTATGTAAAAACAATCACATAGGTTACACTTGGGTCTACTTCATGATGTCGAAAGCCGACAATATCCAAGCTGATATTGTCGGCACCACAACATCGAAAGCGCAGAACATCGTGCAGGTAAACGGAAATCTCCATGGGGGAGATTTCCGTTTACCTCAATGTAGTGCAGTCTCGGAGTTGGAATATTTAAGTAGGGAGAGTGTGAGGGGTGCAGGGGGGCTTGCCCTCCTGCCTACACTAGTTAGTTTTTATTTTTGTTTGTTTTTTTTTTTAAATGTTATTCAATGTTTTACTACATCGATCACTAGAGGTCGACCTTTAGTGATTCGATGTAGTAAGATTTCGATAACATGATACAGATCCTTACACTTAGCCATGTATACTATATTTTTAGTGGAACAATCTGCATAGAAGGAGAACTCTATGGATTTCAAATTCACAGGGTGTATAACCATACAAGTTGACCAAATATTGCAGCAGGCTTTGTAATTCCTGCATGCATATGTACCCTTACATTCTGAGGAGAATTGCTCATATTGCCTTCTATGCTTATAACACAAGCGTTGTTTCAGATTTTATTCAAATATGCATTTTACATTTTTTGACCGGATTAGTCTGATTGAGCTAAGTAGCCCTTTTTCAGTGGAGGCCCAGAGAGAAAAGCTCCACAGTTTTACAATTTTAGTGTTAGCAGTGTCAGCGGGTTACAATACATACATACAATGGGATACATTTTATCAGGAAAATAATAGTGGAAAAAACATAATAAGCATACATAAGAGAAATTACTCAATGCAAGCATTTTCAATAAACAGTGAAAAAAGTTCATAGTGTATGTAGTTATTTCATGAGATCTGTGACATTAAAAATGGAGATAAGAAATGGAATAGAACAGTAATACTTTGAAGAGGTTTATGAGCTAAAAAGGTTTGAAGTTTTGGTGATTAAATATGAATTAATGGGCTAGATCAGGGAGGATGTGTGCAGAGGCAGGACCAGTGAGCATGGAGGTACTCTCTAGTGGCAGTTTTGAATTTATTTGGATGTTTGTGGGACCTTATTTCTAGTGGTAATTTGTTCTATGATATGCGAGGATTGTAGCTGTAGAGGTTGCAACCGATTTTAGTCTTAGGTTTGTATATTTGTAGTAGGTTAGGGTCAGAGCTGTGCAGGAACCTAGTGGGGGAATATTGAGAGATGAGGGTAGATAGCCTAGGGCAGAAGGATTTCAGGTATAGTATAGAGTGACTTATTTGTAGTTGAGAAAGTAGAAGCAGGTGAGGTAATTTCAGCTAGTTTAGGTATCTTAGTGAAAGAGAATGATGCAATTTATAAGTATGGTGGACAGCGAATCTGGCAACCTTGTTGTAGGTAGACTGTATTTGATATTGTTCAGGGGTTACTGTGTGTATTTTCTTTTAAAAAAAATTCATTTAAGGGATGATGTCAATTAATTATTAATTAAGGAGGGAGTATATAGAGATGAATAAGGCTTTTAAAAATTGATTCTGATGAAGTCCCTGTTAGAGGGAAGAAAGCACTCAATCTGTGTGTTTAAACTGTGAAGAAATAAAATTATATTTGTGGCAGTCCGTGGTGCAAGCAGTGTGTGACTTTTCTTACTTGTAGTTTAGTTAGTATTGTGGAGCTGAGATTGGTAAGAATTTGGCAGCTATACAGAAGGCTAGGTAGGAGGTATACATGAGAGAGGGTTATTTTTCTACTTTGTTAGTTAGAAACATTTTGTTTCGATAAAAAAGGGCAAGTTTTTTTGGTGTGTATTTTTGATGGAGTTGTTTATAGCACACTACTATTCCTGATGCCAAAATCATTCAATACACAGATGATTCAACCTTAGTCTGCTCTGCCTCTAACCTCTCTGAATTGTTCACTAAAATCCAAACTGCTTTTTCAACCACCGAAAAATGGATGTGCCAAAACCACCTCTCTCTCAATACTAATAAATCAAAAATTCTATTATTCCCCCCACTAAGACTTACTCCTACGACAAAAATGCCTTCAAAATCCTTAGTCAAACCAATTCACCTATTGAAGTGGTTCCCTCTGCTGAACTACTCGACATTACTATTGACGAATACCTCAAGTTTGACATCCATATTCAACAAAATATTAAGAAAACCCTCCAAAAACTAGGTATGCTATACGGAAATAATCGCGTTCTCTCAAACTCCACTAGGCATACTCTGGCCACTACTTATCTTCTTCCCTCCTTATTATATGGAGCCCCTCTCCTAACCAACCTGTCCCCCTCTATCTCCTCTAAACTAGAAAACTGCTATAATAAAAATCTCTAAATTTGCCACCAAATCCAGAAATTCCACCCCTCATTGCCTTACCCTACGATCTCTGAATTGGCTAGAACTCTCAAACTACCTCCAACTCACCACTGCACACAGACTAGTATTTCACCCTACAAAATGTCCAGCTCTAGCAAATATCCTTCCCTCTTACACCCCCCAACAGAACTCTCAGATCTGAACATCAAAACTTAATTGCTATCCATAAGCTTAAATGTCCTGCTGGCCAACTTCTCCTCTCTGTCTCAATAGTCATGAAATGGATTTCTCTCCCTTCCACTCTAACAACTATACCAAACTCAGAAAACTTTAAAACTCAGCTTTTCAAATGCCTGTCCACTAAATGTAAATGTACCTGCCTTCACCCTACCTAAATCTATCTAAGTACATTCCCCCAGGAGGTTTTGTCCCAGGTTGCTAAGCTCTAAATCTCCCACAGCTACTTTACTATGACACAACTGTGTAAATATTGTAAATAGCATCACACTTTAAATGAGTGCATGTAAAGTGTCTTCTACATTTATTTAAAGTTGTGTATGTGAAGTGTTTCCACACATACTATATAAGTGTTTGCATAAATGAATCTGTATAACCCTTAAGATCAACCATAATGAATTTTGTCTGACTATGTGTGACACTGAATGTACATATGTTGTAAACTGTTCTATATAATGTATTTTTTATACTTCTGTATCTCTTGTATCTGTGCTGTATTATGTATCTTGGAATCTTTTCTCCCAAGGCCTCCACTGAAAATGGGTCCCTTGGGCCCAGTGGACTTCCCCAGTAATCAAACTGGAAATAAATAAATAAAATGTAGATCAAATTTGAGTTGGTCATCTGTCGTTACTCCTAGTACTTTTGTATTGGGTTCAACATTAATGGGGGTGTTATTGAGGGACAGTAGAGAAAATGTAGATTTAAGGTGAGTGAAGTTCTTTGGGTGAAATAGTAAGTTTTGTCATTTTAGGGTTAAGAATTAGCTGTTTTTTACACAGCCAGGATTCGCCTGAGTTAAAAGATGCTTGAGTTGCAGAGATAAGGTCAGAGGGAGTATCTGTGATGGTGATGACGGTGGAGTCATCTGTGTATTGTACAAGTGATGACTGTGGACAGGAGGTGTAGAGTAGATTAGTGAATATATTGAATAGTAATGGGCCAAGGGTAGATCCTTGGGGGACTCCCATTTTGACAGGAAGAGGAGGGGAGAGAGCTGAGAGCCAACTCACTGATTGTAGATGGTCAGTGAGATAGCTGGAAAACCAGGTAGTAGTAGAGGCAGAGAAGTTTAGGTTAGCCAATTTGTTCATCAGAAGACTATATTAAGGGCTTTTGAATGGTCAAGGAATAGGCAGGAGACCAACTTATTATTGTGTGTGTGTGTGTGTGTGTGTGTGTGTGTGTGTGTGTGTGTGTGTGTGTGTGTGTGTGTGTGTGTATATATATATCTATCTATCTATATATATATATATATATATATATACATATATAGATATATATATATATGTGTGTGTGTGTGTGTGTGTGTGTCAGGGGGGTGGCATATAGTGGCACAGGAGAGGGCATTGTCACCTCTGAGTAAGAGGTTCCCTGGTTCGATTCTTGGGTGGAGTGCCTTTTGTGCAGAGTCTGCATGTCCTCCATGTGCTTGTGTGGGTTTCTTGGGGTGCTCCAGTTTCCTCCCACCAACTGAACCTCCATGCTATACCCCATATTCCTGAGTTAATAGGAGCCATAGACTGCGCACACATTAAAATAAAGGCCCCACCTTGTGAACTGGGAGGGAGGCATGTAAACACAAAAGTTATCAAGCTATCAACTGTCAGGTGGTATATAATGGACATGATATCCTCTACAATGTTTGTGTAAGCCATGCATGCAATTTCCATGACTACCACATGTGGCACACCAGTGACTTCTATCTATGGTTTGAGAGGGGGCAGCTCCCACAGGGACATGTAGTGGGGGATGCTGGATATCCCCTAGAACTGTGTTTTATGACCCAAATGAGAAATCCTCACAACCTCATTGACCAAGGTTACAACCACGCCCATGCACAAACTAGAAAAATCATAGAATGCATGTTTGGTCTGTTCAAATCACATTTCCACTGTCTGGATATATCTAGAGGTGCCCAACAATATGACCATGGAACCTGTGCAAAAATACTGACTGTGTGCTGCCATGATACATAATTTTATACTTAGAAAACAGTTGAACAGAGTGGCCCTTTGAAGGGACCAGAGTTTCCGGCACCACAGACCATGGCAACTGACAGAGATTAGTAATCAGAGTAGGAGGAGCCAGCAGCATGAAATGACTATGCTACATGGAGGCCGGCACAATATGCTATGGCACTTGTTAAGAGGCAGTGAATTGCACATACTCTCAGCACAGAAATAGAGTAAGAGCTCAGCAGATATGGAGTGTAACATTGATGCATACAAACAAAGGTACATGATCTAGTTTTCTTGAACAAATACTACAACATCTATACAGAGTAAGGAGATAGTAAAATTATGATGTCTATGCAGGAATATCATACCAACTAAACTGATATACCCAGCAAATACAGATACTAATAATGATGCAATCAAACAGAGCAGACAGTGCTTTATTTATGCACTGCCTGGCTACTCTGAACATCAGATATAAGCAGCCCAGAAGGCAGAGCACTGCCATCATCCTATGCACAGGAAGGACAGTAAGTTATTCTACACAAGTATGACTACGCAGGTTAAAGACACACTGAAAATGATTAGGAAAATACAAGACAAACAGATTTTGCCTACCCATGCATTACCTGGCCACTCTGTGCACCAGACATAAGCAGTACAAGTCAGATATCAGTGAGGAAGGCACTTTCAGCATCATGTGCACAGGCGGGTGTGCAAGCTATCTTACCCAATTACCACTACTACTACTACTAGAGAATGTAAGCAGACTGAACACACACATCAAAATGATTAGGTATACACAAGAAAACAGATCTTACCTAGCAACCCTAAGTCACAGACTGAGCAAAGGGCAGAGCACACTCATCAACTGCAGAAGTTTCAGAGGTGGTTACAAAGGAGCACTTCTTTCACAGGGGAAGTCTGTGAGTGTGACAGCTGAGATAAGAGCAAGTATGCACACTTAAGGCCAGTGTGTCCAGATATGGAGTGTATGTCTAATCTGAGGACGTCCATGGTGAACAGTGTGTGTGTGTCTGTGTGTGTGTGTGTGTGTGTGTGTGTGTGTGTGTGTGTGTGTGTGTGTATGTGTGTTGATAATCCTTTTTACTTCTAATATTCTATACTATAATAGCAAAAGGTGAGGTATCTACTCGTGATTGTATATTCTTGGATGATTTGACCTAAACAAAAAAAATATATAAAGTAAACATTTCTATTCTTACATAACTAAAAATAAAACACTATGTATAAGTGATGTCACCTTGGTTCATGGTTTATTCCCTTCTTTCTTAGTTTTTGTGGTTTACATGATCTGAGAGGTGATTGTGGATGGCTCACAATAAATAATTTCAAAGGCCTTGCTTATCAGCTCATTTTTTAAGTCATCAAACTGACATGTTTTGGCTTTGTTTCTCAGGTCAGTTATATAAGCTGCAAATGTTTTCCCTGGCTTCTGATCTCTCATGTAAAACAAATGCCTCTCTAATGTAACATTTGTCTGGGGGGGTTAAACATTCTTCTGAACTTGTGCTTCAAACACTCGGGGTCTTCCCTTGATTCAGCCTGTACAACAATATGATGGTTTTCAACTTCTCCTTCATATACTGCTGGTACATACACAAATGAATGCTCTCTTTCTATGACCGCTGATCCAGATAGGTTTAGCAAAATGAATGCCCTGGTGCATGCATCTCTATCTGTATATGCTGCTTGTATAAAAATATCATACTCTTGCTGAAATAGTCAACAATTCTCTGCAATATTCTCATCAAATACAAGTGGTAGGGGCTTTTGAAATCTGTCAGCCATATTAACACATATAGGGTTGCCACCTTTTAAGTGGGCTAAAGTGGGGCATGGGGTGTGGCCAATATAACACTGGCCACACCCTCTATCATGACATTACCACAGGAGCAGTGAAGGAGATACTGTTATGGGTACAACGGATGGCTGCTGGAGTGGCTAGCTAGCTGGCTAGCTGGCTGCTGGAGTGGCTGGTTGGCTGGCTGCTGGAGTGGCTAGCTGACTGGCTGCTAGAGTGGCTAGCTGGTTGGTGGGAGCAGCAGCTGAATGGATGAATGACTGGGTGGATGGCTTGATGAGTGGATGGCTGAATGAATGGATGCCTGGCTGGATGGATGGCTGGCTGCATGAATGGATGGATGGCTCACTGGCTGCATGAACGGATGGATGGCTGAATGAATGGATATATGGCTGGCTGCATGAATGGATGGCTGGCTGCATGAATGGATGGATGGCTGGTTGACTGGCTGGCTGGATGAATTAATAGATGGCTGGCTGGCTGGATGAATGCATGGATGGCTGGCTGGATGGTTGGATGAATGGATGGCTGGCTAGTTGGATGAATGGGTGGCTGACTGGGTGGCTGAATGGATGGCTGGCTGGCTGGCTGGATGGATGGTTGGCTGGCTGGATGAATGGATGGATGAATGGCTTGTTAGAAAAAAAAACAAACCAAAAAATCTCAGTCATTTTTTTAGCGACTGTAGAAGCGCTTAAAACAAAGTGCTCCTACGGCCGCGATCTTTGCTGGGCTCTTCCTGCCCCAATCCCCAACCCTTTCATGAATTGCAGCCAACTGCTGCACAAATTAAAGCACCCGGACCTAACAGGCAGCAGCTTTGCCTGCAGGTCCGGGTTGGTGATGTAACTGAATTGCCGTGGAAAAGCCGGAAGTAATTGCGGCTTTTCCACAGCAATTCAGTGCAATTGAAAAGCGGGACTTTTCAAGTCCCACTCCTTTGCACAATTGGCAATGGGATGAGGCAGCTCAACCCATGAGTGCCCCACTGACAACGGGATGGGTGGCAACCTTAAACACATACCAGTGAAGGATTTTGCAAATAAGCAGAAACATACACACATGCACATAGGCCATAAACTTATGTCAGTATTTGTAACTTTGTCCAGTGCCTTTGTACTTCTGTATTTATACCTTTTTGAGCTTTTCAATTATGCTAATGGACAAACTCATAGTACCTTTGAATAATTGGACTTTGCAAAATAAACTTCTTGGGCACTTTAACATGCTTGTAATATCATTTTGCAATGCTAAAGTCATTTACCATCATTTTAAGAAACATCTCAAACAACTTTACGATGCAAATGAAATAAAAATCTCAGGTACTGTAATACTCCTGTAACACCATTTTGCAAGAAATCACCTTTTATCAGTGTGAAAAACATATCAAATAACTGCACGGTATAAATAAACTGGACATCTCTTGCCCAAAACTCAATAACATTTTGAAGTAATTGCACTTTGCGAATAGCTGTACACAGCACAGTGAAATGTCCCCAAAATGGTGGTACCTTGCTAGTCAACTCTTTACAGTGCAAGAATCATTCTGTAATGGTGGCACTTTGCAAAAAGACTCACCCAGCAGAAGCAACTTTTTAGGAATGGCTATACTTTGACTGTATTTCCTGAAATAGTTGCACTTTGCACACAATAAACTCTTCAAAATACATGCACAGTAATAAGCACAATCTGTAAGCACTTTTGCACACTTTGAGATACTTCGAATAACTTTAGTTATGCCCTTGATACAGTACAAAGTTGTAGTTATGCCCAAACACAGCACGTTGACAAAACACATGCAGTCGCTTTGCTTTATTGTTTTACTTATTGTGCCCTTTTTGCACTTATTATATTTGTTTTGCTCGTTTAAGCCCTTTTCATGCCCAGTGTACTTTTCTTGTGCTTGTTTTGCTCTAAGCATGCCCAGTTTTGCTTTAAACACACTAATTTTTCTTCAAACTTGCTTGTTTGACTTTAAACATGTTCATTTTACTTTAAACATGCTCATTTTGCTTTACTGTTAATTGTTTCATTAAATACCTTTATTTTAAACATTTCCTTTAGCTAACAAACTTTTTGTGTCTTCTGCTTGCTCAGTAATGCAGTTTGTGCTCTTGTAATGCTCCTGTTTTGTTTTTCTATCAAATTTTTTATTTTATTTTTATTTATTTTACATTTGTTGACTGGGCTAGTCTAGCTGGATACATGTCCATTTTCAGTAGAGGCCCAGGGAGATAAGCTCCAAACATAATAAAATTACAAAATAGAAATTAGAAAATAAAAATTACAAAAATAGAAATTGCAAAATAAAAATTCACTACTTACACTAATAGCTTTCATGTGGAGATAAGCTCCAAATATAGCAAAATTACTATATGTAATACTTAAAAGTTACTAAAGTTCTACTATATAAGAGAATTTAATAGTGTATGGGTTATAATTACATAAAAAGTTTGTCTAACAAGAGGAAAAGTAGTTTAGAGTCTTTGCATGGGTTTTAGATATAAGGAGGTACAGGTACACTTGAGGTTCTAATGTTGCCATTTGTAAGTCAAAGTAGGGGAATGAGTTGAGGGTAGAGAACAAATGTTACACATGAGGGCTGGAATAAAGTTAGCTTCTAGGATTAAAGTTAGAGAGGGGACAACACCCATAAGTAGGGCATATAGCAAGAAGAGTTAGTAATAGGAAAAGTGAGATTCAGTCACGTTTAGCGCAGGGACAGAGCCAATGATTTTTCATAAGTTCTTTGAGGTGTTTTTGTAGTGAGATGTAGATGAGAGAGATGTGAGTGACATAGGAAGCTTGTTCCATATTTTTCCCACAATGTTGGTAAAAAGGGAGTCTCCAGCTTTATTATTAGATTTGATATTGGCGATTAGTAACTTATTAGCTGAACGAAGTGTCACAAGATTTTTATATGGGGTGATTAGGTTAGAGAGGATTGGAGTATTATTTGGGTGATGAAAGATTTTTTGTGTGATCACTAGTTGATTATACACCAGCTGGTTTTGTAGTTGAGACCACCCGAGTTGTTTAAGGTTGTGACAGTGGTGGGTTCTAAAAGGGGTGCCAGTGGCAAATAAACAATTTGTGCTACTTCTCATTACCTTTGATTCTTTTCTGGCTCTTTTTGTGCTTGTTTCATTTAGTTTTACATTCACTGTCATCTCGGTACCTCATGGCTCTGAATATAACTCTCTGCTATCCCGGTTCTGACACCATGTCGCTCTCCTACTTTGGACACAATAGAAGAGTCTTCATGGGTTCTGTTCAAGCAGCTTTATTTTATACAAACACATCACTTTAGAAGTTTACTGACTTTATCTTAAGTAACTTATATACAAACTAACAACTGTGATCATGCATGCTAACACTGTGGCTGCTCTTACAAAATGGCACTAGGGATTGTACATGTCAGGAATTTATACATGCACATACAACCTTGACTTGCTTCTTAAAGATACAGCACACATCACTTGCAATCTGATGTATGCCTTCCTTCAGCACATGCCCAGAAATGGGAAATGTCACTTGAAATGTACCCGAGATATCACTAGTATCCAGCATAAGCTACAGTCAATGTGGAGCATAAATATACTGACAAGCACACATTGCTAACTGTTGCTGCCATGTTTCTCACCTAAAATGAACAGAGTAGAAATAATTAATAATTCTAAGACATTTTTCTGTCATCTCTTGCACAAATGCAGTTCTCGATAGTGACTGTCATTGTGCACAGGCTGGCGCAAGCAAGATCTGATTTGGGTAGCAATTCCTTGACATTTTTCTGAGATCTTTGAAGGGGAAAAATGGCTAGTGATGGTGAGGATAGTGGTTCATTTACAGTACAGATGTGTTGTGAGTAGGAGTCATGAATATTTGTAAACCTCTTCACAAACAATTACAGCTGGAGGCTACTGCAGGGCCTGTACCATGTCAAAGTACAAGTACAGGAATGTGAATGCTTTGGTCAGCACTGTTACCCATGTCACTGGCATCCCACGCATGGGTAGGCAATACCATCACCATTATATCGACATGAAATGCTGAAAAAATGACCTCCTTTGCCAGTGAGGGGAATATTATAGGACCCACTCACCTCCTTGATACAGTAAGTATATCCCCCATTCCTATGAAATACACTACTGACATGCCTACGTGCACATATTTCTTCATTACTGTTTTTTCTTATGTAAAGGTTATATGCAGTCCCTGCAGAAATTGAAGGGAATGGGGGGGTACATCAGGAGTGACTGCAATACCTCACAGAGGCATGAGATAAGTAAGAATTCAGGTATTGATGATTGCCAAGTCAGATTAGCACTGATTTCATCAATAAGTTGTCATGTATGTGGACATTAGGCCACAAGTGGTTTGTTGACAGATAACTACATGAGTATGCATATTCTACATTTGCAAACTCTACCTACCTGTACAATTAGCTCATGTAGCTATGAAGTAGTCAGCTGTTAGCTAAAGTCTGATGGATGTGGGTTCGATAGACTACCTGTAATCACAACATAGAATAATACGTAATCAGGCTAAATACATGGATTATCAGTTTCTTATCTGTAAACCACGGGTGACTTTACAGTTTCCATAGAATGTTTGTAAAATATGAGAGCCAGAGATATCATATCATTACTGTAACAGTAATTATAGCCTCAGACATCTATACCTGGATGTAAATAATCTTAATAATATATGTGGAATTTGTAATGACAGTGACATTAACATTAAATAAATATATTTTTTATATATCTCTTCCTCACCCCCTTTCTACTAATTTGTTATTTTTATCACTCATTGCATTGCAACATTCATTACTGCTTCATCACAACCAACAGCAGTGACAGCAATTAAGGCCACAGTGACTCAGACCTCCATCCCTCCAAAGGTGGCTGCAGTTGTGCCATCAATGGTAAAAGAGGCACCCAGCACTTCTGGCCACAACCTGCCAGCATTGCCTCCACAGCTCCTGCACCACCTGAGTCAGGTAGCTCTGCCCAGGGGGCAGGTACAGTGGTACCCACTGGGAGTAGTGCCAGTGGAGGTGAAGATTATGTCATCTGACATGAGCTGGTAGGGCATTGCAACATTCATTACTGCTTCATCACAACCAACAGCAGTGACAGCACGAAAGGCCACAGTGACTCAGACCTCCATCCCTCCAAAGGTGGCTGCAGTTGTGCCATCAATGGTAAAAGAGGCACCCAGCACTTCTGGCCACAACCTGCCAGCATTGCCTCCACAGCTCCTGCACCACCTGAGTCAGGTAGCTCTGCCCAGGGGGCAGGTACAGTGGTACCCACTGGGAGTAGTGCCAGTGGAGGTGAAGATTATGTCATCTGACAGGAGCTGGTAGGGCTGGTGGAGGGGATTATGGAAAGGGTGACTCTGTGCCTGCAATGGCCACATGGAGTGAACCCAGCAGTGGATTGCAAAATCACTGCCCCAACTAACAATGCCCCAGGTGTCTGCAACAGGAGACAGTGGTGACAGTTCTGCAGGTAAGGACCAAATTCCCACTATGTTCATGCTGGATGGGATGCGCCTCCTAAAGCCCATATTTCACTGTCCTCATTGTGTTCCCATACCTCATATTTTTCCACCCTCAATGTTCCCATACCTCTTGTGTTCTCTATCTGTCACATATGTCCTGTATGCCTGCCCTGATACCTAACCTACTCTACATAACCTGTTATGTTATTCTTATACACCTTCCCTAATGCTTCTCTCTCTCTAAAAAAAAAAGACCCATGATCTAATTGGCTGTACAACATTACTAAGTTGTTTTCAGACATTATTCATGATATGAGCATCCACATTTCCCACATTTTTTGAACATATACATTCTTACTTTTTGAAGAAGTGCATCGATATGGTCCTATCCCATCACTGTCCTTCTCATTACTGAATGACTCACCTGGTGTCCTACCCTTTGCTTGCTCCCCATTTTCATATCTGTCCTATTATCTCCATTTCTTACTTGTAATCTAGAAAAAGCATAGATGTACATACCACACATATACAGCATACATATGGCCAGAAATGGCTTATAAACAGAAATTCCTATTTCTATGCCTAACATTTGTGACTCACTTGTCACCAAGCAGCAAAGCCTACTGCTAGTTGTTGTCCTATGGCAGAAACTCAAAAAAGAATCATGCATGCCCTAAGACTTTATCAGTTGTGCAACCAAGCTTGCTAGCACTGCACTTTGGTAAGTGTTTCTGACAGGATGAAAGTGAAGTCCTTGGTCTCGTACTTGTAAATGTGTTATTGGCTTATTATATCCTCAGTATGCCACTGAGTGTGTACGCTTACAAGCCTATTTTTCAGTCTGATAACAGTGACTGCATTACTGACGTGGGTTGCACGTTATGCCTTGCTATTATCCTGCATACTGTATACATGTAACACCACACAGGTGCTGATGCACATGTAAACACAAGACTAGATATCAACAATGCATTATGCAGTGATCTGGAGAATAACACTCAGGAGTGCATGGAATGCACTCCATTGTGCAACAGCTGTCACTATTGCCCAATTCTCTCCTGTTAATTCCCCATTTGTCAACTTTGAAAATTCCATTTTGCACATCTCATTCACCTGTGACTTGGCAGACACATGACAGTCCAAGTCCCTTTGTGACTTCCCCTGTTAGGGCATGACAGTGAAACACATCAAGTCAGTTAATCATGACTTCCATTCCAGTAATGTGTAGTTAGCATCGCTCTTAACCACAGATGTAGCATTCTCTACCATGGCAATTCATGTGAAGTAACATATGTATCATTTCACAGACATAGATATAAGATTTTAGAATACTACAACAATTTATTCTTCTGTCACTGCTGAGTGATATTTGGCATCAAGCAGCAACTCTAACCACGCATAAGTAATGGTGGCTGATACTTCATGTCCTATAGCAAGAATTGATCACAATTCACCTTCGGGAGATTCATATGCTGATCCTCATACTAATGTGCTTAGCCCTGCTGTGCTACAGAAAGCAATACTGACAGCAGTATGAAAAGACAGTTATTATTATAATAGGCTCAATGGTTTAAGGTACTCCTAATGTTTAGTTGGAATTACCAACTCATTATGTTGTGGAATCTGATCCACATATTGCCATGTCTGTTTCTCAAAGCACGTTGCTCATTCTTCCATACATGTGTCATTTTCCATACATGTGTCATGCTCACTTCAGCTATGTGCTTTCTGACAATTATATGACTTCTTTTGTGGTGTTAATAGTTAGTGCACAGGTCTAGAGAATGCTGAGTTAGATATGTTTGAGTTAATACCAATGCAACCAGTAACAGGTAGGGTTAGCTAACTCTACAGATGCAATGTGAAAAAGTCTACTTAATGGTAACATCTGCACAGGATGAGGGTTTTGATCCACTAGGTGCTGAACTCCATTTTAAGTGAGGCCATATGCATTTCAAACACACTGCCCATATTATCCCTTCAGCTGTGTTCTTTCTGACAACTGTTTTATGCCTTCTTTGGTGGCATTGGCAGATAGTGAATAAGTCTAGAGAATGTTGAGTTGGACAGTTAAGTGTTTGAATCCTACAGTGTATAACTTGCATGAGTGTGTACAAAAGCAACTGTAATAGGCATGGCTGGTGTACTCGACAGATGTTACTGTTTTTTTATGGGTGGGTGATTTTGACCCCTTAAGTGCTGTATTTCCTTGTAAGTGTGCTCAGTTAAACAAGATATGTTTTGTAACTTCTGTTGCATGACTCTTAGCACAAAGCAGCATGACTGTGCAGACATGGGAAATAGTAATTCACATTTTTCATCCTTTGGCAAAAACTGCTGAGAATTTGCCTTCAGCCGCATGACTATGTTGAGTGTTATGCTATAGAGCTTAGACTTGATGTGCGGAGGAAAAAAAACAGTAATATGGGAATGTGTACACATTTATTATGCCACCAATGACAACTTCCACACTGTACCCATGATACGATGATCAGATTATCTGTAAGATATGTTGAGGCTGGGAATTTTCCAATTACTCTTGTCTGTTCCACAACACTCATTTCATTTGTCAGTCTTCTGTACTGTTATCATGTTCCCATCAAATGTGCACATTGTCACAACTGTTGTAAAAATAGTTCTGTGGTGTCATTGACTAGTGCACAGCTCAAGGGAACATGATTTAGGCAGGCAGGGTACAAATATATGCTGATCCCATCCGAAGAATACTGACAACTGTCATTAACACATGGCAATAATGCCAAGTAAGCATAAAACTGAGTTAATGTGAAATGTCCGTCTGACAGATTCCATGCCTCACTGACACTCAGCATTGATTCATACATCAGATGGTGGCTTTCACTCCCCACTGGGGTTATACACATTTTCCCATTGCATTCTACATTCCACAAACTTATTTCTAAAAGATGTGTCTTTCCAGTATATTCACACCTCTTCTGAACATCTTCGGTTGTGGCATATTTTAGTTGTATTCATGAAATTCCAAAAGGTGATGACATTGAAACCAGGTATGTGCATTTCGTTTGCCTGATCTCATCTAGACTATTCCTATGAAAGGTATTTAGCAGCCAACACTTTCCTGATTGCTTTGTTGTCATGCCTTGCTAATAAAGACTCCTCACTGTGCTTTGTGCCTTGGCTGTGGATACATTTGATTACCAATGCTCCTCATCACACAGACACTGTCAATTGTGCTAGCTTAGGTGCGACATAGGTGCAGTGTTAATGAATCATTGGATGAATGCACAAAACACTTAAATACCACTAATATCGAATAACAAAACATTGAATAATTCTATCAAACTAATGCTATATATCAAAACTCACAGCTACAAAACCAAGCCCAAGTCTTGACTTGGTAGTGATACTGTTAAAGGGTTTTTATGAATGTAATGCTTAGGGTTGGGGTTAATGGTGAGGAGGGGTTAGGCAGGTAGTGGGGTTTCTAGTCTAATATTAACATGCAGCTAGACACTGGCAGCATATAAATCTAAAGATGAACAAATTCTAAAATTCTAATATTCTTCAGAAATGCTGAGTTAGATATTAATGGTGCCTATTGTGTTGTTAAATAGTTTTACTGCTCAGTGTCTATAGCTCAGTTCCATGTTGGTCCCTCAGATCCACAATCAGAATAAATGAATGCAATCATACTTTGAAATGTTACCTTTTTTTTTTACTTTGCACCATATATTTGTAATATTCTTGATATTTTATTATATTTCCCTAAAACTGCAAAGGAAGCAATTAAGTTCAGTCAGTGATCATGCTTTGTGCAGATTTTGGAAACAATATAATTCATTAGATAAAAATACAGGGGGTGAAACTGATGCAAAAATGCATAATGAGCTACAGGGTTATGAAAGTATTTTTGGAGAAGGGAATTTCACTTTTAACTTGATACAAATCAAAAAAATAAACACAATTCCATAAATACTGCTGTGGTAATGATAATTTTTGTTCAAAATGCACATTTACTGACAATGCATGGGAATTAATATTCAGTTAAATAATTGATAAGATATGGATTAGAAAAGGTTGCAGACGATTACATAAAAGCAAGGTCTAAAACATCAGGAAAATGTTTTAACTAAAATCAATATATGTGGTTATGAGATATGCAGGCACTGTTTAACTGTATTGAAAGTTAGGTCACTATTTCAGCAACTGTGCTGTCCTTAAACAAATAGTACTTTTGATCCTTGGACAGGTGACTGTCAGGGAACTTTGTTAGTAACACATTTGAATATTATGAAAAAAAAAAAAAAAACATGGCAGCTCTGACACATGGTAAAATATATTTACAGAACAGTAACGAAAAAAAAAAAAACAGAAAAATGTTCACCTCATATAGACTCCCTGCATGTAATATATCAGTGAATGAGGTAGCCCTGGCCCAGAAACAGAAAACTTGTATGTTAAGGTAATACAGATTGCTGTGCCCTGTTTACCAATATGTTGGGTCATTACATACACCTATACTCTGAACATCACGAGTTCTACATTTAAATTTAATTAATATTTTATATTTATTTAAACGTTTTACCTTTAGAAAGATTTATATAAAACTGATTATTTACCCTATCTTATAAGCAAAAGTCCAAAGAAAAACACTGCTCTAGGGCTTTAACTTGAATCATATTATTCCCATTACACCCCATCCAAAAACAGATATGCAAACACACACACACACTTGCAATAGCCATTCACTCACAGATATTCAAGAACCCACTCACATAGTGTTCTGGAACTCATAAACACACAGTGGGCAGACAGATATATACTTACACACACAGAAGGACACATACATAAAATCCCAATAATCCAAAAAAAAAAAAAAAATCTCACATCATCTACATTTTAGTAAGAGTTTTTCATACTAAACTTCAGTTTTTCTGCCAAAATGGGGCTCTTGCTTCATATATACAGCATATATATATATATATATATATATATATATATATATATGTGTGTGTGTGTGTGTGTGTGTGTGTGTGTGCACGCCATATATATGTATATGTATATATATAAATATATATATATATATATATATATATATATATATATATATATATATATATATGTGTGTGTGTGTGGGTTTGTGTCATACATATATATATATATATATATATATATATATATATATGTATAGATACTACACAAATACATGCGTACACCCCAAACTTCAAATTAAAAGAGTATTTGCTCTTGAAAAACTGTTTTATACAACATTTTACAAAAAAACAAAAAGGAAGTTAAGTGACTTGCTTAAAGTCAAATACAGGTAGGAGAGAATCAAACCAGATGGCATACCTCTCTACTGTACAGGATTTCACAGAATGTCCAGATTTTTGTCTCATATTGTCCTTATAAAAATGTGTTTTTGACAAATCACTGGGATGATCCAAGGATCAAAATCATTAAATAATGACATGCATTTGAGTTTCAGACTTCATATCCTTCAGAAAATGCAAGCTAACACAAATTCCTTTATTCTAACAACCTTCTAAGTTTATAAGAGCTAAGTCTTTCGGCTTTTCCCAGTTAGGGGTCGGCACAGAGGAACTCCCGTCCGCTAATGATTGGTAGTGGATTTTTACAGTGTCCAGTTGCCAGCCCAACCTTCAAAGAAGGCATGCCCATTCACACACACACCTACATGCATGTATTTAACATCACTCAACCGCGGGGAGGACATACAGACTCCACACAGAAGGTGCTTCAGCTGAGAATTGAACGGGAGGACCTCTTGCTGTGAGGCGACAATGCTAACCACTGCATCATCGCGGCCTTTCTAAGTTTATCAGAGCAATATTTAAAATGTGTCCCTATTTTGGGCCTTTGTGTCCCCATTATGTCAGGCTTTGTCCAGATTTCATGCACTAAGAGGTTGAGATGAATGGTCTGCAAAAGCTTTCAGCCTCTAAGTGGCAGAAAGAACCAAGGGCAAAGCCAGAAATAGTAAGGCATGATTTTTAAATACTAGAGTCATTGACTTGATGAAATAAGAGTACATGAATTAACATAACTTATTTTCTCAAAGAAGGACTGCTTCTAGAAGGACAGAGCAAGATTATGAGTCAGAATTAAGGACATGATGAAAATTAATGTCATTTTAGAGGTATGCTGCTGAATGTCATTAATATGTTATTCAATTTATCTTTACTTTCTATTTAGGGGATCACACTGCCACCAACTAAATTATTTGTGTTTAAAGGTATTAGAAGACAAAGGAAAATGTCATTTAAATGTTTACCAAGCCTTCTATAAGTAAAATTCCATAATGTGCTTCATAAAATGGTCTCCAACTATTGCTTGCAGATTGATTTTCAGCTGCAGGGTAATAAACTGGATGAAAATAAACCAACTGTCCATTTGTAAGCTAGTAGTGACAGTGCAAGAACTAGGACGGTGGCAATTGGAAGGAATGATTTGGCTAGTTATGCTGTAGTTCTAAACCCCTTATCATCAGGTACAGTGAAGCCAATGCAAGAACAGGTAGCACGTCTTTTAGATTGTTTGCTTTTATGCGTTTTATATCAAACCATAAACTTTTCCATCAGCTGTCACTGCAGTTAATTCTGTCATTTGCAAAACAGTGACAGCCTCAGCATATTTTAATGTAGTTGTTATAGTTCTTCTGCGATTTACATAAGGGTCTTCAAACACTATAACAAAACGTCGAAGTTACTCATAAGCACACAGCATTATCCATTTCAAGACACACAAGCCCTGTACCCCCTAACAGAAAAAGAAGCTTCACTTGGTACATGCAATAAACTAATTATTCTGACGTCTGCTAACAAACTTGTGCTAATATGTTGCAAAACAAATATTTGCAAAATTTAATAATAGTAACAATACTATTACCAATAATAACAATAATAAAAATACGATGAACGAAACAGCACACATTTGGAATTATGTTTATTGTAAACTCATACTGTTGTAAATTAGGCGAAATGGCACGTAATTTGTTAAATAAAACACATCGCTTACGCAATAAAAGCACTATTGCAATTGGATTATCACCAACCTGAGTGTGGGATCCATTCACCCCATTCATTTTTGCAATACCCGCATCCATTTTGCACGCTGTTTTCAGACAGGTAACCTGGATTCACTCCTTCAGAAGTTTTGACTGTTCACTTTGTGTTCAGTCACGGACCCCTTTCTGATATTTCAAGAGCACATTTACGCAATCTTCGTCAGTATACAGCACCGCCCCTCCCTCCACGAGCTGTACTTATGTGGGGGTGTGCAGAGGGGGCGCGTCTGTCACGTGATATTGGCTAGCCTTTGCTTGATGTTTTTTGGGACACAGCAGGGAATCCTACCATTTGGCACCCACATGTATTTCTTAGCATTCTTATATCGTGTTATATTTTGTTTTTAACTAGCCTTGTATAAATGAATGCCTAAACATTTTATTAAAGACAACCCTATGTAAAGTGCACACAACACAGTTTAAAACACAAATAAAGTGAGATGTTTATGATCGTGCCATGAAACGGTCGATAGTTGTTCAACCATTAATCATTACATCAACACTCGGGTAAGTCCTAAAACAGCAGGCTAAAACTCCCAGGGGGAAAGCAACTGAGGAGAAAGACATCAAATAGTATTTCACTTAATACAGCGAGTAGTACCCAAAGCTAAAGCAAAGAAGGAAATAACAGTTCGTCAAAACAATTTGGAATTTGATTTACCCGTGTTAATTTCAGTTCGGCCATTTACTTCACAAAAATAAAAGATATCTAGCTAATATGCACTTAAATATTTAAATATGACAGAATAACAACAACAGAAAAAGTAGTGAAGGAACTGTAGCGGGTAGTGACAGTGCACGAACTTGGATGACGTCTTTGGATTTTCTGTCTTTATTTGAATGCTATAAATGTTCGCTAAAAACTTTCTCGTTGGTCAGCAGGGTGACCGCAGGTTAGTATTAGGCTGCTAGCCAGCCGTTTTAACCACTCACCGTCTTCGGGTAAAGAGACCATTCAAAATATGTTTGTAATCTTTGCTATTAACGCGATAGCAAAAAGAAGGATGTGTGCTCAAGAGACTGGATTTATAAAGAATTAATTAGTAGAGCATATAAATTATAAGAATAAATCAGAGGTGGTTAGGAATGAAATAGGAAGAGAGAGACTGGATAAGCAATTTACAAAGAAACAATTGGGGGATATATGTATATCTCCCAAATATGCAACAAAATCTAGAAGATTTAGGATCTTTGCCTGGAGGTGTTTATATAGGTATTTATACCACAAGCAGGCTCCAAATAATTTTCCTCAGGTAGACAGCAAATGTTGAAGGTGTGATGTGGAAGAAAGGGGTAACTGTGAACATAATTTCTCAGAGTGTAATATTCCCTGCAGACTGTATTGTCAGAGATGGTGGTTGAGCAAATTGGAGTAACTAGGGAAATTATATTTTTGAGCAATGATACAAAATTGGAATTGCCTAGACATATTATGGCCTTGCTGAGTCTAATTATGATGGTTGCTGAAAAAGCAGTTACTAGAAATTGGAAATCAGTCTAAACCAACTTTACTAGAAGTAGTGAATATAGTAACAGAGATAAAACAACTGGAACTGGGATCTTTGGAAAAGGCCAGGTGCAAATTACAAAGGAAAAGTGTGAAGTGTGGTATCAATACATGCAAAGGAGGCATGAGGTTTAAAAGAAGGCAGGATTTGAGTGAACTTTGTAATGGTTGACTGACAAGTGATGCATAATGTTTGCAGCTACATTTGTGTTGGCACAGTTTGTAAGGTATAATGTTTGGTATAATGTTTGCAACTGAAATTGTGTTTCTATAGTTTATTTTCATTTATATAAATTTAAGATTGCCTATGTCAAACATGAACATTTAATAAAAATGTTTTTTTGCTTAAAAGAAAGTTGGGGTTTATAGGGACAATAATACTATGTCTAGCAAGGGTTTATAATTTAGTGGTTTGCATCATCTTATTACCAGTAAACCGTGGTAGTGCAGCGATTAGCATTGTTGCCTCACAGCAAGAGGCTCTCCGGTTCGAATCTTGGCAGGAGCGCCTTCTGTGTGGAGTCTGCACATCCTCCCCATGGTCGAGTGACGTTTAAAGACATGCAGGTAGGTGTGTGCGTGAATGGGTGTGCCTTCTTTGAAGGTTGGTTGTCGGGCTGGCACCTCATCACTGTAAAAATCCACTGCCAATCATTAGCAGACCAGAGTTCCGCTGTGGTGACCCCTAACTGGGAAAAGCCAAAAGACATTAATTAGCCATCATCTTACTACCAAATTATTTAAAGTGTAATTCAGGGCACTGCACAATATCTGTGTGTGTGTGTGTGTGTGTGTGTGTGTGTGTGTGTGTGTGTGTGTGTGTGTGTGTGTGTATCTATATCTATCTCTCTATGTGAATTTGTGTGTTTCATATGACCTGGTTTGGTAATATGTCAAAATCACTAAAAAGTCTTAAGATGAGGTGATTTACACAAGATGTTATTA
The DNA here is from genome assembly GCF_019279795.1 of Protopterus annectens. Taxonomy (NCBI): domain Eukaryota; kingdom Metazoa; phylum Chordata; order Ceratodontiformes; family Protopteridae; genus Protopterus; species Protopterus annectens. The sequence continues at coordinate 270,429,447 of NC_056745.1, read as the reverse complement.
GGAATCAAACAGTGTGGTTCTTATCTGAAACATATTACAGCATGTTTGAGGGATACATATATAGATAGATTCATAGGTGCTAAGCTATCGAGCCATGAGGATCTTAAGAAGCCTAGCCATCCATTCCCATTAAGTTTTTATGTCTTATATTTAAATATGAATTACCCAGAGATGAGCAGAGCATTTACATGTTGCCTCTTTCCAAGAGGAACAAGGGAGGTAGACCAGGGATGAATTTGTGATTACCTGTCATTCATACAGATTACATCTGAATAGTGTAAGAGACACATAACACACTCAGGGGACTAGAACCCTGTGTCCCACAAACCCATGCACCCAGTATACTGACAATGTTCAGTACATATTACTTCATGACTAAAGTGAGTTGTATAATCCATTATAAAGTACTTGAAATAAGTGTGATTTGAACCTATGCCTCCATCTGGAGACTAGTATACCAATTAACAATATAAGGAGTTTAAGCTTTAACTCCGCCACCTTAGACAATCCATCCATCCTAATACACACACACACACACACACACACACACACACAGAAACACAGAAATATATATATATATATATATATATATATATATATATATATATATATATATATATGTGTGTGTGTGTGTGTGTGTATATATATATATATATATATATATATATATATATATATATATATATATATATATATATATATATATATATATATATATATATATATATATATATGTATATGTGTACACACACACACACACACACACACACACACACACACACACACACATATCAGTGAATCAGTACTGCAAAACTAAACAAGGCTATACCTTTTGAGCCTGAAGAACAGCGTCAGTCCACCCAGGCATTCTACATGTATGTGTTATGATAGGGAAGCTTTAACATTAGCTGTGTTACTTAGTAGTTCTCAGCGTGCTAATAACAATGACTGTTTGAGCCTTGTGTCCTCCTCCCAGCTAATGCAGTAATCCTAATTGTCCACTAGACAGTATACACTTATTTCAGGTCCTTCCTATTCTTTGTGATTAAAATTAACCTTCAAGCATCCCTTTCAGTGTTGTTTGCCTTAGTTTGTGTCACTTGAGCCCCACCTGTTCATTTGCATCTCTATACATTCCCCTTCACTGCTAATGTATCTCCCTACTCTAATCTGTGCACAAACTGGCTACTAATAAGCAAGTCAATGTGAAGACACACTCCCAACCTTGAAAAACATTGCTGTCTCTTCTCTCCTTCACTTTACAGGTCGAGTTTGCAAAATCACTCACCCCCTCTCAGGCCTTCACTGATAGTTTTCCACTGCTTGCCTCTCTGGTTTGGCTGGTTTATTTGCATTGCTTCTGGTTAACACCCTTTTTTGCTGCCATCCCTCCCCCAACACTAAGTCTGTATTAGGTTACTGCTGTGTATGGAGCCATCTTTAAATTACTAGTCTCCCATCAGGGCACAAGTGCTCTTCATCAATTGAATTCTGCTCGCTGGAAAGCCATTAGATACTTACCTGGTGATCCACAGTTTGGGGGGATTTAAGCCCCGCTCCCTGCCCCCACTACATTTAGATTTATTCTCCAAATAACCAGCAACCAATCAGAACAAAACTAGGAACTTATCTCCTCTGCTGCCCACAGTACCACACCACTTCCAATGTAACTGCTTACCTGACACAGTCATGCTACTACCTAATGTGCTTACACTCCTTACCTGCACTCTTCTTGTATGTGCTTACACTCCTTACCTGCACTCTTCTTGTACACCTTACATCCAACCAGGACTCCATAATAGACACACCCAGCCACTAGCACTGCACCCTTACTCTCACTTCTGTCCATCACCCACCTACTGATTACACTTTTCATACCATCACAATCTCCATCCCAATATACCCACCATACTACCAGTCACCTGTTACATTCAAACAAAAATACCTGTAAAATACGACAGGTTAATTACCAGATTTATAAAACTTATGTTTACTGTCCTATTTAAATTAGCCTTCAGTGGTGATATCTACCCTAATCCTGGTCCTACCATTACCAACTCATCACCTAAAAATCTGCCTAATAGCTGCTCCTTCTCGCAACTAACATCATGTATCTAAATATCAGAAGTATAACTAATAAAACCCATGACCTAAATGCCAACATAGCTTTATATTCTCCTGCTATTCTCATCCTGACCAAAACCTGGCTCAAACCTCACATCAAAAGTGAGGAAATACTCCCAACAGGTTATAACATTCTTCGAGTAGACTATCTAAGAAAAGGGGTGGTGTGCCTCTAATGTTTAAACACCACCTCAACATCCAGATCATTAACACATCTGCCCATCACATTGGAAATAAAGAAATCCTATATGCCAACCTCAAACTAAACCCAAATAGAATAATCAACATCATAGGATGCTACTTCCCACCTGGCCAAAACGTCCCACCCCTGGAAAACCTACTGAAGTGGACTAACCATTCCCTACTCCAGGAAACCATAATCCTAGATGATTGTAATAGTAACTGGCTATCTTGTAGTAACAATCATCCAGCTCATTCCCTAAACCTTCATGGTTTCTCCCAACTAATACAGTCACCTACCCGGATAAATAAAAACTCTAACAAGCACACTACTCTAGACTAGATATTAGTCAATAAAGACCCTCACTCATACTTAGCTGGCTGTCTACCAGACAGCCTCAGTGACCACACTTCAACATTCCTTCTGAGACGCCACTTAAATTGTGCTAAACCCATCATCTATAGGCAAATCCGAAATAGGGTACATTTTAACCTTCTCCCCTTTATTTCATCCCTTCAAAAATGTGATTGGATGCCACTAAAGTACCTCAGTCTGGATGAAGCCATCCACTTCTTCAGTAGCACCTTCCTAAACACACATGCCCCCATAAGAAATGCAAGAGTCAAAACACAGTACTCCCCTTGGTTACAAAAAAAGCACCAGGGCTCTAATGAAAATCAGAGATAAGGCCTGGGAGCACTGGCGCTTAACAAAACCGCCCTCCTCTAGACTGTCATTCCTAGAGTTGTGCAATAAGATCAAAAACCAAATAAAAGAAGATAAAACCCAATATTATCAGTCTGCCCTAAACTCCTCCCACCACAACCCTAAGCAGTTCTTATCCACAATAAACTCCATTCTCCACCCAGGTAAAGTAGGCACCCCCCCAACCTACCACTCCCCCTTCATCCAGCACTGTTGCTGACTCATTCAATAAACACTTTACTGAAACCATTCTGTCTTTGATTAAACAACACAACCATCTACCCACCCTCCACACAGCAAAACCAAATACTCTGCCCACAGTCTTTTCTTTTTCATCAGTACCTACCTCCTGTATTAAAAAAAAAACTTATGTTGAAACTTAAGCCTACAAAACTTGCAGCTGACAATCTCTCCTCTGAATACCTAAAAATAGCAGCAGAAGCCCTAGCTTATCCAGTTTCTATCTTAATTAATCGGTCCTTATCAGAAAGCTATATCCCCACACTGTGGAAAATATCCCACATCATTCCCCTCCATAAAGGTGGCTCCTCCACTGAACTTTCCAATTAGCACCCCATAGCCATCTTTTCTCCACTTTCCAAGATACTTGAGAAATGCAGCCATTCTCAAGTCATAGACTACCTTTTAGCTAATAACCTCCTCTCCAGCACCCAGCAGGGCTTCAGGCCATGGCACAGCACTATTACCACCTTGTTCCCTTTCACTAACACTATCCTTCATCATAAAAATAACAGCCTGTTCTCCTCTGCTACATTTCTGGATTTATCCAAAGCTTTTGACATAGTCTCACATAAACTACTAATCTCTGTTCTTACTAGCCTATCCTTTTCCCAATCAGCTACTGATTGGTTTCACTGCTATCTAACTGGTCACCAGCAATCAGTTGTCTGGCATAATGACCTATCTCCTCGACTTCCTGTAACACTCAGTGTTCCTCAAGACTCCACCCTTGATCCCCTACTATTCTCAGTCTTCACCAATGATCTATTCACAGCCACCAGGCATGCTTCTCTTATACAGTATGCAGATGACTCCACCCTCATCTGCTCAGCCCCAACTATACTTGAACTTCACAAGATCACACAGGAACCCCTTTCATCTGTAGAAAGCTAGCTATCTAATGCTCAGTTATTACTCAACCCATGTAAGACTAAACTCTTTATCTTCCAACCCACAAATCTAAACCAACTATACCCCACTTTAATATTCTAGCTAAAGACAATACCATCATCTCCCCAACAAAGCACACCAAACTACTTGGTGTTGAGATTAGTAACAATCTCAGATTTGACACTCACATTTCTCTTACCATAAAAAATGAACAAACAATTCCTCACCAAGACAGCCAGAATTTCTGCTGCCAATTCCCACCTAATCTCCACTTTATTCTATGCCTCTCCTATACTTACCTACCTTAGACAAACAGACCTAAACAAGCTCGAGGCTTGCTACAATAAAATTGCTAAGTTTGCCACTGGTGCATCTTATTGCAGTCACTACTGTATCTCACTTAGAGAACTTGACTTGCTTGAACTCCCTCAACGTCTTCACCTGAATCAACTATGTCTCACCCACAAGTTAGTAAACTATCTTCTAAAAGTCTCACCCCTTTAAAACCTTCTCCAGCCCTACTGCTCCACTAGACCACTACGCTCCAGCAACAAAAATCTATTGCTACTGACCAAACCAGAGAACTCAGCGAGAAAAGCACTATTCTTCTGTGTCATATCCAGATTATGGAACAATCCCCCCCCCCCCTTTATAACTACACTACCTTCTTGCAATCATTTAAAGACTGCAGTAAAAACTCACTTAAAAGTCTCTGGTTATGCCCATGCACCAATCCCGATTTGTAATCCTCCTTTTTACTCCCTCTTCCTCTCCCCTCTCCTAGCCACCTTGCCTCACACTGTCTAATCATTGCATTCTTTTCTCTGCAGACTCTGACTCACCCTTTAGCCTCCACTTCCCTCCTCACTCAAGCTCTCAGACCTGTTATAACATGCTTTACTACCTCACTTCATCTCAACTCCAAATACATATCCAGCTGACTTACACCCAGCGTCCTGTCACTACCATGAATATTACTCCCTCAGTCTCCTCTCTTACTCATCTATCTTCTCCTTCCATCCTATCAGCCCTTCTAGCTTGTTCCACCTTTGTGTGGAGCATCTGCTTTACATATGTTTGAGTTTAGTGCAATATTTGTATATAAGATTTAGGTTTTTTGAGTTTAGAACAGTATCCGTTTGAGCTTATTACTATCTGTGTATACATCCTACCTTTATTCCCAGCCTCTAGCTAGATATTGTATTGTTCATTACTATGTTTCATATTGTATGTATATCTAATGTTTGTTGCAGTATGTATCATTTGCTATTGTATGTATATTCAGTTGTTCTTCGTGTACTCTGTTGCTCATTTATTGTTCTGTGGAGCTTATCTCCCTGGGTCTCCACTGAAAAGGACCTGTGTCCAGTTGGAATTTCCCAGTAAACAAATGTATGTAAGTAAGTAAATAAATAAATAAATGTGTGTGTGTGTGTGTGTGTGTGTGTGTGTGTGTGTGTGTGTGTGTGTGTGTGTGTGTGTGTGTATGTATATATATATATATATATATATATATATATATATATAAGTGTATATTTGCTGGCCAAAGTGAAAAATCCACTCTGACAACCACTTAGCCAACTGCAGTTCCAGTCCAGTTCCTCTGGATTGTATTATGTTAAACTTCTACCTAAACTGCTTCTGAAACCCAAATGTGCATGGTCTGTAAATAGCTTTTCAATGGGCAGGAGCAAAGTTGTGTATAGAAGATGGAATTCCATCCTTTGTAATGTTATCATGCAGATAAATATGGAGTGAGGTCAGAAGTGGCAAACGGAGAAAACTAAATGTGCTGCCAAGAACTAAAATGGTTCAAAATATAAATTCATGTAAATAAAGCAGTGGCGGATCCAGGAATCCATAAAGGGGGGGGGGGGCGCAGTCTGGTTAGTTGACTACTGGGGTGGGAGAAGAAAAGTGGGACACTGGGTTGGGGAATGTGGAAAGATCACCATATGATGTTCTGATATTATGTATAAAAAGGCGGCACTATACATTCAGTTGCACTTTATTTTGCTGTGGATATGGTAGTACAAACAGATAATTCCCATGCAGCACACAGCAGTACAAGTTGTTTTTTCAACATATGCCTGAAAGAAATGCTTGGATGCCCATAGCAAGTCACAGTCCCTTTCCATGGCATAGCTGGCATATGCATTGTTGTAGTCTAGGAAACAATACCACTGAAGGTGTTATTAGCCACAACAATTACCATAGTACATTGAAATCATTTTTGGTAAATTAATAATGATGTATGTCGAAATAGTGAAATTCAGTTATGTAAAAGTAACACAATAATTAAGTAGATGTTATGAAAAAATCCCAAAAGCAAATAGTTTAATAATTGCATGAATCTTATAGACTTTACTAAAATAGATATTTCCATATAAATATCTTCTGACTGTATAATTGCTGAGCTTTTCTTAACAATGTTGTTTTAGTTTCATCTTGAATATGACTCTGTGTTTAACTTAAAAACCTTCAGTGTCTACCTTTTCATCCTTTCAGGGTATTCAGGTTTGCAAGTCAAATAACCACTAAACTAGCCACTATGCAAATAATAGCATGTCCTAATTATGATTTCTCAAATAAATTATTTTAGCAATGTATGCTTTAAATACACAAGATGCTTTGTTAAAATATTTCACAGACCCTGTTGGCAATATACAAAACCCATATGTAATCCTCTTAAATTTGTGCCAGTCAGAAACTTGACTGGCTATATTGATAACAGACTCATTACTGACCTCCTTGCCTCTGTGGTGGTTCGAAAATGCTTTAGTTATAAACATATCCTTTGTATTATCCCACCATGGTCTAATGATTCCCTCCTTATTAGGGTCATCATTGAATATAATGCCTGATTCAGGATGTACCTCACTAAACAATAAAACATTCTTAAAACACAAGTAAATTTCCTCACTAGACAAACTAAAAGCTAAGTCTATATATATTATTTCACAAAGATTCCTCAGGGGTGATCCTGGCTTATGAACAACCTAGTATTCTACAACCTTATCCACCCTAAACAGAATCATTTTAAAGCAAACACCAGTTCTGGAGACTTAAACTTATATTCAAATATCAAACACACCAAACAGCATGACTGGTATGTAAACTTGTGTACCTCCATTTCCAGAACAGGCAGCCTTGATATACCTGTGGTGTATTCAATGGACTGTGTTGTCTTGCCTTAGCTAGTGCTCTTTGGGGGCGGGGGAAAGTGCATGACGCAAGGGCGTGAGACAGGAAGTTGTTGTGTACTGTAGGTATGCTGGCCGGTCAATAAAGTTTGGAGTTGGTACCAACTGCACACAGTTGTCCCGCGTCTTCTTTCTTTGGTAAAAGAATACGACATGGTGTCAGAAGTGCTGTGTGGCTGTGCCTGGGCGTGCTGACCTTTTGCTGAAGAACATACGAGTGGCCAAGTGACGTGGAGAGCGGACATGTCGGACGACGAGAATGGTCAGCAGCCACGCTAGAATCAACATGGCAGCAAGTGCTCCCAATGCTACATTCAGTATTCAGCCGCCAGAGCCTTTGACTTCTCCAAACCCCACGAATGGACACGATGGATTCGCCGGTTTGAACGGTTCCGCAGGCCAGTAACCTATCTTCCAACCCAGAGGGGAACCAGGTGAACACCCTGATATACTGTATGGGCGATGAGGCCGACGATGTCTTGAGAGGCCTCAAGCTAACCGAGGCAGAGCATCAGGAGTATGCCAAAGTGAAGGAGGGTTTGAAAGATTTTTTATTGTCAAAAAGAACATTGTGTATGAACGTGCACGATTTAACATGCGAAAACAAGAACTGAATGAGACTGTTGATGGTTTTGTTACTGCCCTGCATGCTTTAGCCGAACATTGCAGTTATGGGACGCTGCACGAGCTTATAAGGGATAGAATTGTTGTGGGCTTAGCAGACACCAGATTGTCCGAGCGGATGCAGATGGAGAAAGAGTTGGACTTAGAGAGAGCTGTAAATATGGCCAGACAGTCGGAGGAGGTCAAGAAGCAGCAAACGGCCTTGCGGTGTGACAGTACCACCCTGCAGTATAACGTGAATGCTGTGCAGACACCACTGGACACCAGGCGCAGGCCAGAGGCCTCAAAAAGTTGGGGTAAGCCTTTGGCACCGATTTTCAGCGCCAGATGCAAAAGAGTAAAGACGCCCCGAACTCGCAGTGTTACAGGTGTGGGGGGCCATTTCACCATAGACTCCTATGCCCGGCGATTGCTGCAAGATGTCGTGTGGGAAGAAGTGCCACTACCAGCGGTCTGCCGACAGTTCAAGGCGGTGCAGAGTATTGAGGAAGATGAGGAGCCGGGTGGCGTGAAGAACAGGGGTTCTTCCTTGGTTCTGTCTCCTCCGGGAACCATTCCTGGATTGTGGAGGTGAAAATACAGGGCACACCTATGACTTTCAAGCTTGACACGGGGGCGGATGTTACTGTTATCTCCAAGTCAGACCTGCACAACGTGTTCAGTGGAAAGAATGCTCCTGTACTCCAGCAGCCGGAGAAACCCTTGTTGGGTCCGGGAGGATGCCACTGGAGGTTACAGGATCCTTGGAGCTTCAGCTTGGCTATGGACAAAGACAGACATGTGAGAAAGTGTACGTTGTAAAGGACTCCGCATGCCGCTTTTAGGCCTTCCTGCTATTTTGGGGCTGGGCCTCCTGAAGCGTGTTGATGCTATCACCATGGAGTCTTTGAAGACCTCATACCGGACTTATGCTCTGGGTTGGGGTAGTGCCAAAGTACCACATAAAGCTTTAGCCAAAGGCGGTGCCATACTCTCTGAAGACTCCCAGGAGGATACCACTGCCATTGATGGGGAAAGTGAAAGAGGAGTTAATGAGGATGGAGGCGCTGGGTGTCGTTACCAGAATGGAAGAACCTACTGATTGGTGTGCAGGCATGGTGGTAGTCCCAAAGAAAGACAGTAACAGACTGAGACTATGTGTAGACTACACTAAGCTAAATGAATACGTATGCAGGGAAAGGTTCGTGCTGCCCTCGGTTGAGCAGAGTCTTGGGATGCTCGCTGCGAAGGTGTTTAGCAAACTGGATGCAAATATGGGGTTTTGGCAAATTCCTTTGTCAGAGGAGTCGGCCGCGCTTACCACATTCATAACCCCTTTGGCGTTTCCGTTTCAATCGCCTTCCCTTTGGCATTAATTCTGCACCAACACTTTCAACGCATGATGGCAGAGGTCATTGAAGGCTTAGAGGGTGTGATTTGTCACATGGACGATGTGTTGGTCTGGGGCGTTGCCAGGAGGAGCACGATGCCCGGCTTCACGCAGTATTAAAGAGACTGGAAGAAGCAGGTATTACGTTGAATGTAGGGAAATGTGACCTGTCGAGGGCACAGTGACTTTCTTGGGCCATGTCATTACGAATGCTGGTATAAGCCCGGACCCAAGGAGGACCGCGTCCATCACGGAGATGGCGGCACCTGCTACAGTAGGAGAACTTAGGAGTTTCCTGGGCATGGTGAATCAGGTGGGAAGTTCATCCCTCATTTGGCTGAGAGGGACAGAGCTTTGAGAGACTTATTATCAAAAGGAACAGCTGGTACTGGGGTGGGGACCAGGAAAAGGCATTCAAGGACTTAAAAGAGGCAATCACCTCACCTCCAGTTTTGGCTGTGTATGACCCGGAGAGGGATAAAGGTTTCCACGGATGCTTCTTCCTTTGGGTTAGGGAGTGTGTTGCAGCAACAATGGGAGGATGGCTGGAGACCCGTGGCATATGCATCAAGGTCACTCTCACCCACAGAGCAACGATACGCACAGGTTGAGAAAGAGGCCTAGCGTCTACCTGGGCATGTGAACGCCGAGATTACCTATTAGGAAAATCGTTCTGTCTAGAGACTGATCATAAACCCTGGTTTCATTGCTGGGAGGTCAAGCGCTGGATCTTCTACCGCCCAGAATCCAACGCTTCAGGATGAGATTGATGCAGTTCTCATACACGGTGCAGTACGCTCCAGGGAATCACTGTGGGTGGCAGATGCCCTGTCACGTTCTCCCTTAAAACCAAGCTAACCCGGAGGAAACGGAGTTAATGGAGGACACGGATATTTACGTGAACAGTATTGTGGAAAACATGCAGGTGAAGCCATCTTTCCTCCAAACACTACGGAGCAGCTGAAAGCGGACAGTGTGTGTCTGGTCATGGACTTGTGCAGCCAGGGGTGGCCGCTGTATGCTAACCAGGAACCCTTACTGAAGAGCTACTGGCCAGATCGGTCCACACTAACAGTGAAAGATGGGTTGCTTTTAAAAGATTCGCCTTGTTATCCCTCTGCCATGCGTAATGAGGTGTTGTTGAAATTACATGAGGGACATCAAGGCATCGTGAAGTGCAAAGCTAGAGCCTGTCAGACCGCCTGGTGGCGGACTTAGCCAGCAGATAAATGACATGGTTTTAAGATGCAGGACGCATCTCAGAGAGAAGGAATCCTCCTGAGCCCTCATCCCAACAGAATGTCCGGACCGACCATGGCAAAGAGTGGGCGGATTTATTTGAATTAAAAGGTCACACTTACCTCCTTGCTGTGGACTACTTATCCAGGTTTCTGGAGATTGCATTGTTGAAACATAGCACATCCAACGAGGTCATCACCCACCTAAAATCTTTCTTAAGCCGCCATGGTATCCCAGAGGTACTGGTGTCTGATAATGGACCTCAGTTTTCAGGGCAGTCTTTGCGGCCTTTGCAACCGCTTATGGCTTCGAGCATGTCACTAGCAGCCCCAGGTTCCCGCAGAGTAACGGGAGGCAGAACGCGGTGCAGACGGTGAAGAACCTGTTTAAAAAAGTGCTGACCCGTACATGGCTCTTTTGGCGACAGGACAACGCCACTGCAGAATGGTTATAGCCCTGCGGAACTTCTTATGGGACGACGGTTGGACCTCTCTTCCAATTCATCCTTCGCAGTTGGACCCTGTGCAGCCGGACTGGAGAAGGCTCATGGGGAAAGAGGGGAGAAGAGGGTGTATAATGGCGAAAACTACAATAGACGCCATCGGGCGAGGCCGCTGGGGATGTGTTGCCGGTGACCAGGTGTGGGTGACAGATATGAAGACCCCAGGTACTGTAGAGCAAAAACATTACTCGCCGAGGTCCTTCAAGGTGGATGTGCCCCAAGGGACTGTCTTGGCGAAACCGTGCATCTGATCCCCTATCTGAGCCTGACTGTGAATCGAACCCTGAGTGTCCGGAAAGTGTGCTAAGTAAGACCAATGAGGCCTTGCCATTTTGCAGTGGTCCTCCCCGAAGCCCGGCACACAGTGATGTTGTGAGGACCAGATCAGGAAGAGTTATTAACAAGCCGGACCGTTGGATCTGTGAAGATCAGTGTATAAATAACAATGTCATTTGGGGTTTATAGTAATCTGAATGTGGCTAAGTGAGCATTTGGTGTCAATGTACCAAGTTCGTAGTGAAGTGGGAGAAATTGAATAGACCTGGGTTTTGCTATGAAAGGGGCCTTTTGGAAAGGGAGATGTGGTGTATTCAATGGACTGTGTTGTCTTGCCTTAGCTAGTGCTCTTTGGGGGCGGGGGAAAGTGCATGACGCAAGGGCGTGAGACAGGAAGTTGTTGTGTACTGTAGGTATGCTGGCCGGTCAATAAAGTTTGGAGTTGGTACCAACTGCACACAGTTGTCCCGCGTCTTCTTTCTTTGGTAAAAGAATACGACAATACCAAGCAGAGAAATTCCACAGCAACCTTTAAAACCAATTAGAACTACTGAATGGAAGACCACAAACTTTCACCCTTTCACCCTTACCATAATGGGGGAAGTTTACTTAATGGTGACATTAATGTCCCACTAGTATTGGGTGACAGGGCTGAGATCCTTAATGGCCCCTTAGCATTAAGGCTAACAACCTATATACCTATAATTAGGAGAGTCAAATGTACCATATCTTCACAATTGCTATGAAGCTTTACAAATGTAGTTTTATATTTGCTGGACATGACATCACATTGCAACATGAGAACTGTTGCCATCATTGGCATGTGCTATTCCATTTACTTTGAGTAAATGGCAGAACATTTGCATGTTGATGCAGACACTAAATCAGGCATTTGGCATGCTTGATATGGAAAGTTGATATGAGGATTTTATTGCCCACTGAATACAGTAAGACAGTAGTGCAGGGAAGTATGTACTGAAGACATAGAAAGTGAAGTAAATAAAGCTGACTTCTTGGGAGCAGCTCTGACACAAGATGGGAGATGTTTAGTATCAAGTAGTTAAACAGTTTCCATTGGAAAATGCATTGAAAGTGAGGCATGACAAATAGTAAAGACTGAGATATCTGGAGTTGACCATTATGCTGTTAGGCTACACTTTACAAACACAGGGTCTTTATACCCAACTGATATCAATAGCCATTATTCATAGGTTCATTGGTTCATACTAGGCTATCTGCCCTAGGGCATTTATAAGCCTAGCCAGAGTGTGTTTGGCTTTCGCCACCCATTTTAAATTAATTTTGCTATGCCTTTTTTTGAGGTTTGTATACTGTGCCTCTGTCTAACAGTGACACAGAAGTGATAGCCGGGGTAAACCTACAATCTCCCATCCACTCATCAAGATTCCTCTTGAAGAGAGTCAATGTGGGACTCTGCCTAACCTAGACTGGGATTTTATTCCAGAGTGAAGGGAGCCTCTGGGTTATGAATCTGTCCCTCCAGCATGTCCTATTTATTTCAGTGCTGAAGTTCAAGTCTCTCGAGCGTAGCTCGATGGGATTTGGATTTTCTGAGGTGCAGCATGTCCATTAATTCCGGGTTGGACATGGCTTTATATGTCAGGCACAGATCGCCTCTGAGCAGGCGGTATGCCACTGAGTAGAGCTGGAGTTTCTTTAACCGGGCAGCATATGGCATCTGTTTGAGCCCTTTGATCCTCTTGGTGAGGTACTTTTGGGGTCTTTCCAGTTGCTGCAGGTGTCTGGTAAGGTACATCCCAAAAGGGGCATTGTACTCAATTATGGGCCTGATGAGGGATGAGTAAAGAGGTACGATGACCTCCCTGATCTAGATGTGAATCCCTTCATGATTAGGTGGGCTATATAAAATGTTTTTCTAACCACTTTGGCCACGTGGTTGTCAAATGAGAGATTGCTATCAACTTGGGTCCCCAGGTCCCTAATGACTTCTTCTGTACTTAATGGATTACCACCTATGTGGTAATTTGTGGGCACTTTGTTTTTGCCAAAGGGATGACTATACACTTTTGGCATTTAGCTTGAGGCCATGGCTCTGGCACCAGTTGTCTGTTTCTATGAGGCCCTTTTGGAGGATGCTTGTGTCGGCTGGAGAGTTGATTATGGCGCCCAGTTTGCAGTCATCTGCGAACTTGGTCAGCCACAGTCCTTCCGTGTTGGCCTGTACCGCCGAGAAATATATACTGAACAAGAGAGGTCCCAGGACTGAGCCTTGTGGGATGCCACTTGTAACTGGTTTGGAGTCTGACATGGCTCCAGCAATTCTAACCATGTGGGTTCTGTCCTTGAGCCAGTTTGCAACCCGTCTAGTGACATAGGGGTTTATATTTAAGCTGGTGAGCTTATCTATAATGCCCGAGTGGGGTATTGTATCGAGGCTTTGCGAGGTCCAGGTAGGCTGTGTGGACCACCTTCCCCTTGTCAATGGCCTTGGTGACTGTTTCAAAGAAATCGACCAGGTTTAAGAGGCAGGATCTGTCCTTAACAAAGCCAAACTGGGTAGGATCCAGTGTCTGTAGGTCCCCAATATCTTTATTTATGAGGTCCATGATGATCCTTTCCATAGCTTTGCAGACCAAGCTAGTCAGGCTTATGGGGCGATAGTTTCCAGGATCCATTGAGGCACCACCTTTGTGGAGAGGGACCACTGTTGCTGTACGCCACTCTTTGGGTACATATCCTGTAGTAAGGCTAAGACTGAACAGTAGTTTTATGTTTGGGTTTAGCTCTTCTTGGAGTTCATGTAGGATGCAGCCCGGGACACCATCTGGTCCCATTGATGCTGTGTTTTTTGCTTTGGAGAGGGCAGCTCTTACCTGAGCATCTGAGATGTCAGGGGGCCAGCCCTCTGTTGGGATAGATATTTGCCCTTTGGGGGGGGGGGGGGGGGGGGAAGTTTGCACTGAACCTGTCAGCTAGGATGTTGGCAATGTCTGTGGGCTCGGTGTATTTTTTGTCATTTTGGACTAATTCCGAGCATATCTGGGAATTCCCACCCAGGTTCCTAACATAACTAAAGAAAGCCTTGTGATTATCCTTACTGTCCTGTGCAATTTTTCTCTCGAAGCTGGCCTTAGACGATTTTATGAGTGCCCGTAGTTTTTTGCTAATACTAATCAGAGATGCCTTCCCTTTTTGGGATTTTGCTCTATCATGTAGTAGCTTCCTCCTTCTATTGTATAGTTTGTTTATGGCTGGTGTCCACCAGACAGGACGCCTGCCTTTGGAGGATTGGGTCTTGGTTTTATTTGGGATTGCATGATCCATGCATTCCTGAAGGTGTTCATAGAATGCGTTTATAAAGGATTCTGCGGTCTGGGCTGTATTTTCCACAGGCCCAGGGCTTTGAAGGATTTCACCTCGGTTTTGAGGCATGTGAAATTTGCTTTAGAGAAGTTTTTCACTGTGGTTTTCTGGGCAGGGGTGGGGTCGGGATGTGAATATCCAGTGAGATTAGTTTATGTCTGATCTTACCAGTGAGGGATACACTTCTGGTCTGGAGCATAGTGCCCCATGTTGGTGATGATCAGGTCCAGTATGTTTCCCCTCTTGTGGGAGTGGTAACAAGTTGTTCCATAGCATTTGAGTTTATAAATTCTAGGAACCTTTGGGCTAGGGTGTTGGAGCTAGAGTAATGCTCCCAGTCTATGTTTGGGTAGTTGAAGTCGCCCAATATAATGGTGTTTGGAGAGACCTTCATATTTTCCAGTATTCTCAGGAAGGCCAAGTGGGGTTCCTGTGTTTGGGAGGGTGGTCTGTAGCAGGCTATAAACTGGAAGGCAGTTTTACCCACAGTTAGTTGCACATGGATAGTCTCTGATGCTTCGTGCTGTGCCACCAACCTGGAGGTGTGGGTATCTTTGACGAATATTGATACTCCCTCCTTTTGTGGTTTGGTCCAAGTTTTGGGGCAAAAGCATGGTATGAGGTATAACCTGGTAGTGCTGGGGTGCTCTCGGGAGCCTTGAACCAGGTTTCTGTTACTGCACAGATATCGATGTTCTCCATGCTAAGGAGAGTTTCGAGTGTGCATCTTGAGGTTTAGACTTCTGGCGTTGAGTAGCATTACTCTTAGTTTCTTATCCCTTGTGATACCTATGGAAGTGGGTTTGTCTTTTGAGCCTTGCCTAAAAAGGCACTATGGGGTAGCAAGAGCCTTTGCCAATATCCTAAAGCCCAGGGTGACAGGTGCAAGCCGTCCCTAGTGAAGCATCGTGGCTTGTCGAGCATGTCATCCCAGGCTGACAGGCATTGGATCCCCTTTGAATGACACCAACACTTAAGCCAATTGTTGAAATTGATCATCTTGTCTTCATATTGTGGCATCATTCTTGGTGAGGGTAAGATGCTACTCAAGGTCAGGGTCATACGCCTGGGGTACATGCTCAGAGAGCTCCTCTATGTCTCTTTTCATGTAGTCCAGGGAGGTACATCTCAGGTCATTTACACCAGCATGGACAATGACTGAGCCATATTTGTACTTGCCTTGGAGTGACCTGAGTGCTTGTGTTATGTGGCGGATCCTAGCGCCCGACAGGCAGCTCACCATGACCTTCTCCTTGTTCAGCCTGGTGAGCAGGACGTCAGTGTGCCTGACTATAGAGTCACCTATTACAAGTGTATCAGGTGTGTTGTTTAGCCTTAAGGGCTGTGACTGTTTGGCACACTGGCTTTGTGAGCTATGTGTTGCACGTGTTTTGTTTTGGGGTAGCGGTTGCTTGGGTGTCTGCTTTGGAGGTCTCTGCTGCTTAGGCAGATTTTTATTTAGAGCCTCCGAGTATGTTTTGTGTGTTTATGTGTTTGGTTTGTTGTCGTGGTAGGTCTATGTGAGACTGGAATTGTAATGAGTGTGGTTTCCTTCTCCTCCTGACTGGTTACGCCAGTACTGAGTTGAGAGAGCTTAGCCTCCAGTTTGGCTATATGGTTGCATCTCTCACATGTGTTGGAATTTGTTGGGAGGAGGAGAGGGTTGTCTGTGTACATGAGGCAGTTGTAACATTGCCTCAAGATTCCCAGATTCACCAGCTGGACCGAGAGGAGATTGACAACTGACCTTTGGACATGCTAGAATAGTATTGGGAATTCCTTTATAATTGAAAAAAAAGGGCCAGTGGGGAACAAGGTACTCAAGGGGAGTTTGTGAGGGTGTAGTGCTTTTAATTTTTTAGAGCTGACTTATATAATTGCTTTAGTGAGCAAGTGCCAGGTAACTTAAATGCAATGTGCTACAGGTAACTTAAATGCAAAAATGACAACAGTAACTTTCTTTCAAGTGAAACAAGGAAATAAGTACAGTAAGCAATGCAGATATCACTAGGGATCCACAGAAGTGCTAAAAGGCCGGGTTTTAGGTGGAATTAGCGTTTCAGGGAAATACACAAACAACAAGCATACAAATAAAGCTAGATTCAGCAGGCCTGGATCTAGTCTATGCTACAGCAAACAAGGTGTACCAATTTCAGTAAGAAATAGTTAGAATATGCAGGCATTATAAGCCTCTAACCAGAAATTCCCTGCTCAGAAGGGCAGAGTCCAGCCTCTCCTCCTACAAGAGTGCAGACCGCAATCCTTCTTAACGTAAAATAACTGGCCTGAAGCCCAAGTGCTTAAACCAGAACTAATACACTTTTAGAATAACAGACACTGAGCTGTCAATCAGCAGTTCCCAACTTAGAAGGATGTAAGCTACCTGTCCTGTCACCACAGTGCAGGCCACAAACCTTCCTAATGTAAAACAACTGGTCTGAAGCCCAATTGCTTATTCCAAAAGACTTAGAAATGATAGCTACACTTTAATCAAGTTACTACCAGCAGTAATAAATACAACTGAATACTTTAAAGAATGCCTGGATTAGTGCTCAAGTTATACAAACAAAGCTAGATTCAGCAGGCCTGGATCTAGTCTATGCTACAGCAAACGAGGTGTACCAATTTCAGTAAGAAGCAGTTCAAATATGCAGGCACTATAAGCTTTAACCAGAAATTCCCAGCTCAGAAGGACAGAGTCCAGCCTCTCCTCCCACAAGAGTGCAGAACATGAACCCTCTTAATGTAAGATAACTGGCCTCAAGCCCAAGTGCTTAAACCAGAATTAATACACTTTTAGAATAACAGACACTGAGACCTCAATCAGCAGTTCCCAACTTAGAAGGATGAAAGCTACCTGTTCTGCCACTACAGTGCAGACCACAAACCTTCCTAATGTAAAACTGGTCTGAAGCCCAGGTGCTTAAACTAAAAGGCTTACAATGAGTTACACCAAGCAGTAATAAATACAATTGAGTACTTTTAAGATGACGCAAAAGGTGTCTGCAAAATATCCCAATTAACATCCAAACCGAAAAGTAAAAAAAAATCACAGAATGGTAGTAAAAAACTACAAGAAAAACTAGCAAAGTTAGATTTTTTCACTGTATGATACCTTAAACGTCTAAGTTCATTGTAAAGAACATTTTGATTTTGTTTTTCATGCATCTCCAATGTGCCATATTGAAAGGGTCTACTGCAAAAATTCTTACTGAATGTAATAAGTATCCATGGTAGATCATCACATGACTTTAACACAAAGTTTTCAACTAGCCCCTGTTTTGAATAGTATCACTTTTTACTTGTGTCACTTTCCAGAAAGTAATTGTAGACTGCAGTCAGACATTTGTTTTTCAGACTTTATAACCATCTGGAAATGTATGCTAATGCAAAATGCATTGCTCTGCTAACTTTAACACTGGAGCAATTTGTTGCATCAGTCCCACATAAGCTTCAGGAAATGCAGTGCCAATTATATTTTTGTTTTGCTCCTCATCTGGTTATTATAAACATTTCTGTTTCAAGCTGCATATCCTTTCAAAAACTACATGCCAACACTAAACTTGCCCCCCCCTAAAAACTAAGTTTATAAGACCAATAAATAAAATCTGCCCCTGATTTTAGGCTTTGCCTTTCTCTTGACTGAGAGGTATAATGCAGACCCTAGGCAGTGGGCATGCCACTTTTCTGAAGATTTTGTTTTACCCTTTGATTGGGTTAGTTCCAGTAGGCTGATAGCCACATCAGGGGAGAGCTCAGGTGGCATTTATACTATTATGGGAAGTTTGGCAAAGTCTACTACTATGGGAAGTTTGGCCAAGTCTTTTAAACCTATGTTAAGATAAAAGCACTCAGTATCTAATTAAATGGTGTTTTTAATTCAAAGGATGTCCTGTTTTTTGATTTTGTACCTGTTTTACATTAGTTTTGGGCTTTGCAGAATGTGCAGTAGCAAGTCCCACCCAAACCCTGCCCACTATCCAACAATCGGTGAAAGAAAGTAATGTAATATTCATAATGATGATGGCATGATTATTCATTGTCTAGTCATAGTTTGCCCTTTTCCTCGAGGTGGTGTGATCTCAGTTAGTATATTTAACTTGTGGGGATGTGCAGTCTTTTCCATACCACGACACACTTGTTTCACCTGTCAATCACTGAGGCTATACCCACCTCTGCATAGGCCAGCCTGCGAGGTACTTCTCTAATACTATACGTAGTTTTGATTGGTTTCAGGGCATCAGGGAACTTCACCTGTGCTTTAATAGGTGCCTTGCCAAGGGATCTTTTACATCCACCAGAACTACCTCCAACTCAAGCAGATGGGGCCTCAGTTTAACATCTCATCTGAAGGACAGCACTGCAGTACCCCAATTATGCTGCACTGTAGTGTCAGTAATCATTCTATCTGGTGTGGGAATAAAACCCACAGCCTTCTGCTCCAAAGGGAAGGGTGCTACCTGTGGTGCCACTGACAATACAAACACTGACTAGCAGCCTGATCACTAGGTATTTCAACTTGGCAGTATACTTAATGTAGGATGGCAAGTGATTAAACATATGGTGACATCCTGTGATATTAAATATATACAATATGTGTCTTTCGGCTTTTCCTGGTTAGGGGTTGCCACAGCGGAACTCCGGTCCGCTAATGATTGGCAGTTGATTTTTACATACCAGCTTGCCAGGCCTGATGCACAACCTTCAAAGAAGGTACGCCCATTCATGCATGTCTCCATGCAGAAGACGCTCTAGCTGAGAATCGAACCGGACAGTGTCTTACTGTGAGGCGACAACGCTACCGCAGCACCACCAAATGTAAATACTAAATTTTATTCACTTAATATTACATAAGCTGAAATATTCAAAAGATTGAAAAATGCACTTACAAATATTTCAAACATGAGCAATAATGCCCTTCTAGCCTGCCAATACTAAAACAGTTATTCCCTTAGTAAGTAAGTGTCCAAGCTTTTAGTGCTTACATTAATGTAATTTGGTAGTCTATTCCATGCATTAGCTGCTCTCTCGGAGAACCGATTAATAGACTTCTAATTCCTATAGAATCTTTAACACTGGTTGCATGATGATTTTGTACTTTTTGATTACCCCAAATGCAGCTGTCTCTAAATTCCCTATATACCTGAATAAGGTCTCCTCTTAGATATCTATATGAGACAATGTACAAGTTCAGATATTTTAGTCTTTCATAATAACTTAAACTTTCACATCCATGGATTCCCTTAGTATATTTCTACTGTACTGTTTCCAGTACAATCATATTTGTTTTCTTATAAGGTTTCCATATTGTTATTTCAAACTTGAGTCTGGGTCTAATGTAACTAACAAGCAATGGCTTCATTTCTGATTTTCTAGACTTTCTAAATCTTTTTATATAACCTATAGTTATATCACTATCAAGCAACTGGTTAATATGATTAGAAAAACTCAAAGGTGGACCTACCCATATAATCAGATTCCTAAATGAATTTACACTTGCAATCACCACGTGCTATGTTAAATATTCGTCTTTCAGGTTAAGTCTCTCAAATCTCATAAGCTTATTTTTTTAATATATTTATCAACACTTACATCTGATTAGGGAGGAATCTGTACCTCTCACCTTTCCACAGATTTTGGCAGAATATTCAGATTTTTGCCTCATTTTTTTCATCAGTTCTTCATAAATTTCATGGTTTTCTGGCAATTAAATTCTTAAGGACTGAATTTAGTAAATAATGACATATATTCCAGTTTTAGCTTTATATCCTTTAGAAAATATATACTAACACAAATCCTGTTATCCCAGCAACCTTTTAAGTTTACAAGGGCAATATTTAAAATTCATTCCCTATTTTTTGGCTTTTGTCCCCCCATTATGTTTGGTTTGAACAAAATGATTTTTTGGACTAACAGAGAATGGATTCACTGTAATAAAACACACACATATGCAGACACACAGACACACACACACACACACACACACACACACACACACACACACACACACACACACACACACACACACACACACACACACACACACACACACACACACACACACACACACACACACACACACACACACACACACACACACACACACACACACTCGGTTAACTTATCTTCATTTCTGATCCGTTGGAGTACAAATTCTGCTTATGCAGAGGGGTCATTAGGTTGGAAGGGTATACTGAATTTAGTGAGGTCATCACTCAGGTTTAGTAGATTAGTAGATTGTGAAATATGTGTCCTCCAAATTTGAAGTCAGTGTTTCTTTGCAGGGGTGTAGACGCAGTATTTAATTTTGTATTCATATGCTCTTATTGTTGCCCACTGATGCACTGGCAATTTAAAATATTGACACATTACCCTAACACTTAAGTGTTTGCATCACCTTCCTTCTAAAACCAATAAATATATATTTTTCCATCTATGTAACTGTTATTGGAGGCATTAATTTAGACAGTTGTGGACACAGTGTGACCTAAAAAAGCCATGGTTTCTCTAAGTAATGTATAGAAATGTGTACTCAGTAGAGTACAAAGAGTTTGCCTAGCTACACCCTTGTTAACTTGCAAGTTCCTTAAAGTGGAACATTTCTACATTATATTTGCAAAATATAATGCAAAGAGCCAGAGCCACTGACAAATAAAACTGTACCAAGGAGCTAACAAATGATGTTGACATCTTACAGAAAGGCCTCACTGAGATCAACGACTGGTGTCAGAACCAAAGCCTTAAGCTCAAAGCCAAAAAATGTGTCATCATCCCCTTTGGGAAAAAGCCACTTCCCACGAATTACCACATCGATAGTAGTCCACTGAACACAGACTGTGTTATAAAAGATCTGGGAACACAGGTTGACAGCAACCTCTCTTTTGGCCACAACACTGCCAATGTGGTCAGAAAGTCCTTCTATGTGGCACATCTCATTACTAAGGGTTTTGCATCCAGGAAGAAAGAGATCAATGTCCCCCTCTACTCTTCCCTCAATAGGCCAATCATTGAGTACAATGCCCCATTTGGCATGTACCTCACTAAACACCTGCAACAACTGGAGAGGCTGCAAAAGTACCTCATAAAGAGGATCCTAGTCTTTAAACATTTGTCCTATATGGACAGACTCAAAAAACTCCAACTATTCTGTCTGATATCACCTACTTAGAGATGATCTCTTCTTGACTTACAAAGCCATGTGTGACCCAGCTCTGTTAGAAATGCTACATCTAAAGAAATCCCAATCCCTCCACACCACATGCTCCAGAGACCTCAACCTCATTACCACAATCAACAGAACATGCTGGAGGTACAGATTCATAACCCAGAGACTGCCCAAGCTATGGAACAGACTTCCCATACATGTCAAGAAGAGCACCTCACTGGCCCTCTTCAAGATAAATCTTGATGAGTGGATGGGAAATAGAAAATTCACCCTGGGGATCACTCCAGTGGCTCTACTCGACAGAGACACTGGGAACTAAGGTTGGGTGGCATGATGCCAGGGTAATCCTATGGGCTAGGCTTGTAAAGGCTCCAGGGCCATTAGCCTAGTACACACCTATGAACATATGAAGACAAGCTCTGTGCTACGGTTAAGCTGCTAAACAAATTAATTTCAGCAGCTGCAATACCAGCACTTTGCTCACACCCATTCAACAGCTCTTCAGCACTTCTGAGCATGTCCCCATCATCCCACCAAAGCTATGGTAGTGCAATGGAACTTACATTAAAAAAAAACATCTGCATGTTCCCTAAACTCCTCCCATGTCTCAGCTTCACATTTGATGCATACTGTGTGGTCACTTCCCCACTTCCAAATTCAAGTTCATTTTTGGTTGTTCAGGTTCATATCCCTCTCCACAAAAAAAGTTTGACATCAAAGTTATTACCTAGTGCCAGCCTTCTCAGATGCTTTGTTTATGTTTGGTGTTTATATTTAAAGGATGCTGCAGTGGTAAGCATTGGTATCTTAAAACTCTGGGCTCTGGGATCATTCCTAAACTTCTTTTACTGTCTTTGTGATTTTCATGTACCCCCTTTATCCATACGGGTTTCGTTTAAGTACTCTTGTTTCTCCCCACCTCCCAAAAATCTGCAGTTTGATTGGCCACTCTAAATCCCAGGTGCATGTAGCTGTTTCCTTTATCATTATACTTGATGTATGATCAAGATAAAAAAAAAAAAAACAAACTTGTGTCCACTTTGGCAACTTACAGACTAAGCAATTTGTTATCTGCATAAATCATTGTGTAAAAGTCATTATGTTGAAGTTACAGTGCACATAACATTTCTCTTTTAGTGTTGTATTGGCAAACACTTTATTGTCAAGCATGAAAACGCTTGCAACACTATGAAATGTAGGCAGTGCTGGTAAATGACAGTGCCTGTTTGTTAACTGGCATATGACTGATTTCTGGTTTATTTCTGTTAAACAAACATGAATTACAACATTAAATTCAGGGAAGAAAAAAATGTAACAGACATAAAAAACATGTTCTGCCAGCTGTTTTTGAGGTTGCAGAAAGATGTCCATACTGTAGTGCAATGTATATACTACAGTTGTGAGGAAAGTTATTCTAAATGCTACACATTTTATATTTTTATTTGATCATCACAGCGTCTCATCCTACTCATAGCCTGTTGTGTCCTGTAGTTAGAAGTTGTGGTTTGAGATTAAATTTGCACTTAGTCAGGGTAACCTTAGTATTTATTTGTGCTGTTATAGAAGAGGTACGCAACACTTAACTTGGTCATACCTTTGTTTTTATATACAATATTTTTGCTTAAGTTTCTGTATGAATTATATCCAGAATTTAATGCTGGTCATTTTGATTAAAATGTAAACACATTTCCTTTTTGTTTCTTTTATGGTTTTGAAGTGGATTGATGCATCTATCTTGCCATGTCTAACAAGTGTACAAAACATACCTCTCAACCTGCAGATGTTGAAAATAGGAACAAAAGCCCTTGAAAAATAACATCCGGCTATAAAAATCTACACATCTTATTAGCATCAAATGTGAATAGCAAATAGCACATAACTTTTCCCACTTCCACTGGGAACGTGGGATACTACTCAGAAACACATGTTTAAAAAGGGTTGATATTAGAAGCATGAATGGTCGGAATGTTGACATCCTCTTGATC
Organism: Protopterus annectens; assembly: GCF_019279795.1. Lineage (NCBI taxonomy): Eukaryota > Metazoa > Chordata > Ceratodontiformes > Protopteridae > Protopterus > Protopterus annectens. The sequence continues at coordinate 270,405,598 of NC_056745.1, read as the reverse complement.
GACACTTATGTGTCAAATGACCATTTCAATGAATGGCCACATCATTGATTTCTTTCCAAGGGAAATAAATCGGTTGGCCGTTGTGTTAAATCTCCCCTTTTCCCCCTGTAGTGCAATCTCTGAGTTAGTATATTTAGTTAGGAGGTGTGTGGGAGGCGATGATGTGGCCATTCACTGTAATGGTCATTTGACATACATGTGTCGATCAAGAGGTTGTCGACATTCCGACCGTTTGTGTTTGTAATATATACCCTTTAAAAACAGTGACAAAAATGATGAAACAATATAAGCACACTATCTAAGAGACAGTGTAAAATGTATATACTGTAATGAACTGCATTACAAAAATGTACCTCACAAGGTCATTTATTTTTACTTAAGAAAAAGGGAGTTGTTAGATGTGTGTGATCTTTCTTTCAGTCATTGTTGCCACAAGTATGTTGGTCATGTGGTGGGTTTTCTCTGTACTAGACAGTTTCAAAAGGTACATGTGATAAGTGGGCCTGAAAATGGGAATATTTCTCCAAAACAGAGGCTTTCGAAAGTTCTACTACCAAAATAGAGAACATTTCTGCACTTTGATTTCTGAATGAAACATACAGATGATGGTAATGACAAAGTAATGCCACACAGTTACTGTAGAATGTCATGTATGGTATTGAAAATATATTCTGTCTGTCTCTTCCAACTGTTGCACTGCTGGAGCTGATTATTAGTGCAAGGCAATGGTCAGTACTGATGAATGCTTGCACTGTATTCATGTTCAAATTCTGCTGAAAGTAATCACTAAAGTGAGATGTCATGCACTGGAAAAGCTGGTCATCATAACCCACCCAGAAGGACTGAACATGTTCAACAAATGTTTGCTGTTACATCTCCCTGCACTGACTTCACAATGACTGGACTTATTCTTGCCATCCCCAGCCCCACTACCATCAACAATGCAAGCAGCAGCAGTGATGTTGTTTTTCCTGTTCTAGTCTGCTGGAATACACTTGCCAAATGAAATACATGCTGATGGGAACATAACTGGGTATATCATGGTCCTACAAACAGGCTTGTTCTGGGATGTTTCACAACTTAAAAATAGTTAAACTCTATGCTTGATTCAAAATCAGAACACTGTGCTTTCCAACATCAAGGCTATTAGACAGTTGGCTTCAAAATTGAATTCTAAGATGCTCTGTGGGTACCTTCACCATTCCCTAAACTATGGACACTACAGGGAGTAAATGCTGCAGATGTATGCCTTCATTCCTTAACACAACAATAACAAATCCCTTTTTCTGTATCATTACCAATACTATTTTCCATTGTGCAGACAGTAGCAGCCAGAGCTCCTAAACTCTTCAAATCAGACACTAGGTGGATTAGAGCAGGGCTTGTGAGGGGGGTGCTGAAATAGAGACTGTAGCTAACCTTGTCTTAGGGTTAATGATTTTCTCCAACACTGGGGTTGGGTTAAGTTAAGTGAACTCTCAAAAACAAGCAAACAAATAAAAAAAACAGTAATGTGGGGTTACTCTCATCGGTGGCTCTCAGGTCAGAAACCACTTTATGGAGCCAGTTGTAGCTAGAACAGATGTCATAGTAGTGCTGCTTCACAATGTGTGTGTGTGTGTGTGTGTGTGTGTGTGTGTGTGTGTGTGTGTGTGTGTGTGTGTGTGTGTGGGTTGGTGGGTGGTGGTGGCAGTGAAACATCAAACACGACCTTTCTTATTGTATGGGGAAGTGCAAGGTATGAAACCAAAGGAAACAAAGAGAAGCTACTTAACCAATATTATTGGTCAATAAACAGTAACCAGTTTTACTGCCTGTAGCACTGAAATAAACTGGCAGCAGTGACTTAGTATCAGTATAAATTAAAGGAAATGAATGACATTGAAGAGTGAGGATGCCTTATAGGGTCACGGTTGGGGTACCTACATCTGCAGAGTAACAGGATTCCTTTTTAGACCATCTGTAGCTACATGGCAAGAGGGTTACTCTGTAGGATGTTACTGATCTAAGTTTGAAAAATCTAGGAGAAAAAGGATTATTATGTTTTGCTTTTTACAATAACTGAATTCCCAAAACATCATGGCATGTACATAACACAGAATAAAGACATATGTTAAGTCTCATATGAAACCAGGAGGCCCATATGTTATGACTGCAGTTGCATTCTTGAAGGACATCAGAGTCATTGCTTACTTTCTAAGTATCCAGACAAAGCAGAATAATGAAATGCTTAAATTCATAAATTATAGCGCATGGTGCTTAAATGTTACTAGTAATTATACTTAGAAATCTATAATCCATAAGCTAGACCACAGTCACAATAAATGCCTGAAGATGGACTTTAAATAAGGGCCTAGTACTTACCCAGGCAACAGGAAGGGTGGATAAAAGAAGGAGCCAGCTCTGTAGGATCTGCCACCTCGCCATTCTTTAGTTGTTTTAATACTTTCAGAAATATTTCTTCTTCTTCAGAGGCTCTGCATTTGATTTACACATCTCAACAGGAAGCTGTCATATTTGTAACATCATTATTTAGCTCTGACTGACAGTTTCTAATACTCGTAACAAGCCACTTGTATACTTTGAGAGAAACTGCTTGTAGAGGTCAATATCTGCTCCACCTTTAAATTAAACAGTGTTGAGATTCTTAGGAAATTAAGTGTTTTAAGACATTAAACAGTTCTTTGGGATATTGTCCTGAAAACCTGATGATTTAAATCTTATCAGTTTATTTAAGGATGCTCTGAAATGTGTACTGGGATAGTATATACAGAATAACCCACATATTTAATATAGACTGATCAGAATGTAATTATGCTGATGACTAGGTTTGACATGCAGTTATATGGAGTCCTAATGCAAAAGGACTTAAGAATGATCTGATTTTGAAAAGACCTGAGCATACACTTTGTAACCGAAGCTATGGTATATGGGATTTGTAGTATTTTGTGTTTCAAGTTTGGTCCTAAAACTGCCTCAGGAACACTTCAGGAATAAATGATCCGGGCCAGTGTGTGTCTACCGCACTGGTCACGTTGCACAACACAAAAGGTGAAACAGATCGGTCCGACATCCTTGCAGAAGAACCTTGAATTAAAAAGGCAACTGAAACTGAAAAGAAAAACGGTTGCTGAGCAGCTCCACTGAGAGAAAGAAAAATAAAAGGGGTTTGACTGCAGCTGTATTTAACGGGAATTAAGCAGCCCGCCAAATACACCTGCAGCCAATAATAACTAGACTGGATCAGTCATCACCCCTCCCTGCAAGTGCAGAAATGAGTAGCACCATGACATGACCTTAAACACGAAGTGAGCCATTGAGGGTTGGTTTGTTTTTTTGTTTTTTTGCTACTTTATGGCTGGCCATAGTGTACAATATAATGTACATAGCGTATGCTTGCCGATTTCCTTGCCAACAAGCCCACATCAAGCAACCGCTAACCAGTCCCTTGTTTAGAATGAACTTAATTTCTGTATCATCGGCTTTAAAAAGGGGGCGGCACATGCCCCTGCACTCAGGCCTAAATCTGCCACTGTAAAATCTGTATCAGTTATATATATATTTTTCTTCACAAGAAAACCACAGCTGAGTTTATATAATGCAGTCATTGGTTCGAATCATGTGAAAACAGTACTGTTCTGTTGAAATTGTATTTCTTCTTAATCCTCTGCAAATTCAAAGTATGTTAGATGTTGTCTACAATACCACTAGTCTTCCTGTCTGTTGTCCAGTGGGCTTAAAACTGCACTTTTAGGGCTTTTCAAGGTGACAACACATTAATAATTATTTAACAAGACCTGCACACCACAAAGATAGAAACTGAAAAGTGTGAATTGCTGGAAAATATAAGGGTGATATATATGACATTAGGCATGAACAGCTGTATAGTCCATGGATTTGATGGATAGGAAGCGACTTCACAGAGAAGAGTTGCACACCTCTCAACCTCTTAGCCCAAGAGATATCGACAAAGCCAAAAATAATTGGGGGAGATGGGCCCAAAAATAGGGGCATATTTTAAACATTGCTCTTATAACCTTAGGAAGTTGAGGGAATGAAATGTTTTGCATTAGCATGTAGTTTTCTGAAGGATATTAAGTCTGAAACTAAAATGCCAGTCATTATTAAGTGACTTCCATCCTCAATGATTTGCCAAAAAACATAAATAACATAACTTATAGTTTATGAGAAATAGAACAAAAATATTAGACAAAAATCTGAACATTCTGTAAAAATCTAGATAGTTGAGAGGTATGAAGTGCTGTATTTTGCATGCAGAAGTTATAAGCTCTTATACTGTATCACATAAGAAAGTAGTATTTACACGTGCATTATGTTTCTGGTTGTGCTAAAAGTTGAAAGATGCAAAAATCCATTCGCAAAAGTAAATTTAACCAGATTTCTCTCTTTTCACTGAAATACCTTTTGTTTCTGCATGCTATAAATTCTGAAGCTGCAGCTACCCTTGAGAACTGCAGCTACCCTTGAGAAAAAGGTCCATACATGGAAATGATAACAAATTGTTTAGTCTGGCAATTACTGCAAAGGACTAAGGCTATGAGCTGTAAAAGAATGGCTTCCTGTAGTTGAGGGTTTGATTCTTTTAGCATGCATTGTGCAAACCGCTTAACGAGAAACTCAGCTAGGCACCTCAATGGTCTTCACTATTGCGCACCAAGAAATCTGTTTGGTTTTGTTGATCTGGGGGGGGGGGGGTCCACTAAAATATTCAGAAACAATTACACTTTTAGGGATTATCAGAAAATATTCAAATTCATATAAAATAATAGACCCATAATTAGCAACACCATAGATGCAATTATAATGGGCACCGTCAGAAGACAAGGTACATATTGGTACAGAAAAATTGAAAATGCTTCTAAATATCAGAACAATTGTGCAGAATAGAAGGGGCAAGAATATGTAAAGCCCAAGGTACAGCAGCTAAAAAAGGTAAATCTGTAGAGTCACTATTGTTATCAATGATTCTTTTAGGAAATGTGAGAATAGTTTGACTGTTGTTTCAACAATTAATAGCAAGTTGAGGGAGATTTCCCTGAAAGTGTCTGGAGCGAGCAGTAGCTATTACCCATTCTTCACTTTTGTGCAATGTCAGAGTTGATATATATATATATATATATATATATATATATATATATATATATATATATAAATGGGGGGTAGTGGTCTCGCCCCAACATGGGGGTACAGAATGCAAACTGCTCACAGAAAGTGGCTTTCAGTGTATGTTCTTTGCACTGTTGTATGTCACGGGGACCATATATCCTTATTTTTCAGAGTTTATTTTCTCTTAATATGGCCGAGGAGACTGTTCTTGATTCATGTAGCTAGCTAAGGTAAGTATATTAATCAGGGAAAGGGTTCTACTATGAATTTCTGAGCTCCACATTCCCAAGACATGGAAATGTCAAATAATAATGCCAAAAATATAAAAGGGTAAAAAAAAAATAAACTAACATTAAGCATTTTTTGCAGGAGCAAGCCCCTTCACCCCTCAATGTAAAGTGCAAGCCCCCAGACCCCCAAACATATATATACAGTCCAAGGTCACACCAATTTGAAGAAAGGTGAAATATCCTTAAAGAAGTGAATCATTGATTGACTTTATGCTTTTCTTTAGGCTACTGACACTCTAGGAATATCACCTTGACCACTTGTGGAGGAGCCAGGGGAAGGAAAAGTGTCACAATCCTGAACAGCTAAAAGCCAGTATTATAGCTCCTTCTTGGATTTATTTATTTATTTATTTATTTATTTAAGAAAAGTAGACTGGAGTCAGGATCCCATTTCCAACTTCAGCCATGTTTTTAAGAAAAATAAAATGTCAGTATAATAAAATAATTAAAATGTACATTTCTAAGCAAATTAACAGTTCAGTGGAATATGTATATAGTTGTTGGGAGGTAATAAGATTAATTACCGATGTCAAAGAGTTTCAATTCTCAGAAATTTACTGCAATTAATTAATTAATTTGACAAATTCATACTGTATTTTCTTTAGGGTGTTTTTCCAAAGTATAGAGTTACTCAAGAGAATATGATACATCAAGGTTAGGATCTTATCCTAAAAAGCTATGCAGGCTTGGGTGAGAAATTCAAATGCAATAAATTACAAAGGTAATTGAGAGCATTGTACATGTACTATGCTTTAAAAAGGTACTGGAGTGACACCATGTCAGATCTAGTTGTCAGTGAGAGGAGAAAGTCCTGTAAGAATTAGACATTAAATTCTTAGAATATCTGTTTTTCAGTAAGGCTAATATAAATAAGACATGGGATACTTTGTAATAAAATGAGAACTGAATACTGACTTAATCACAAACTCTAATCAGGAAATTGAGTTTCTCACTTACTGTTTCGATGAGCATGTTGACATAGTAAGGACTCAGATGCATTGCACCTAGAAGATTAGCTACTTATAAAAACAAACCTTATAAAAATAAAACTTTTAATACTTTGTAAGCACTTTCATTCCTAACAATTGAACTTCATCAGTCAAAGCATACAACAAATCATGCACTAAAATAATAGTCATATGACTGATTGGGTACACTTTGTAAATTCGAAATACTGAAATCTCGAATTTCACTATTTCGAACTTACAAAGGCACAGACTCACATTTCCGAAATCGGCAGAAGCGCGAAATTCAAAATACCAAAGCATGGATAATTTGAATTTTTGCTTCCGCTGGTACGGTATGTGGATGTTTAGGCTTAATTTTGATAAGTTTGTGTGTGTAAGTATGTTGGTTAGGGGTTTAGTGTGTGTAAGTGTGTGTTGTGACTGTTATGTGTGTGTTTGAGGGACTGTAAGATGTGTCTGTGTGAGTTTCGTTTGTGTTTCTGTTTGTGCAATCTCAGAGTTAGAATATATAAGTAGGGGTGTGAGTTTGTTTGATTGTAGGGGGAGTTGTGTGTATTTTTATGTGTTTACTGTATGTGTAGCATAATTATGGGATTTTTGAATTTCGCGGTTGTGTGTTTTCATATTTGTGAGTTTAGGTTGGGTTTTTGGCTTTGTGGTTTTGAAATACTGAATTTCGAGATTTCAGTATTTCGAAATTGCAAAGTGGACCCAACTGATCACATGACTCAACACGATCAAGTCTTTATAGGTTTCCTTCTTAGAAAAAGTTTAAAATTTATTTTTTATCATTAGGACCAGGGTAGTGACATACTTCTAAATCTAACTGCTAAAGATACTCATTCCAGTTTAATTCTTCTTTGGTATCAAATCTATTATCCACATTTCTAACTCTATCAATGGCTGTAAAATTAAACACACTTTATTAGTATTATTAGAATTACTAGCATGTTTCTCCACTGCATTAATAAGATATCTCATATCTACTACATGTACTTGTTCATAAATTCTATGTGTAAATTCCCTTAAAGTTCTCCCAATATAAAATTATTTGCATACTGAATGAACAATGGCATAAACAATACATTTAGACTTGCAATTAAATAAACTAGGTGCTGCAATGTCATCTTATTCAGGTATCCTATTACTACCTTTGGGTTTTACACTTTATGAAACCCCTTCAAGATGGGTCTATATCATAAAGACAAAACGTCGAAAGAGCGAACACTCTTACATCGACCACAAACGTTTCTCGTTTAGATTTTTTGAAATTAAAGCAAGTGCAGTGGGACATTTTATTTTTTTTTAGAGTTGCCTCAAATTTAAACATGTCCCGAGGGTGTTGAGAGTTTTTTAGATACCTGCAGATAAAGATTTACTTGAGAGTTTATTAGAAGTCTGCAGAGAACTGAATGAAAAGACTGGTCTGCAGTATGTACATTTACTGATAGAGCATGACAGAATGACAGTTCATGAAATGAATAGCCAGATTAAGACTCAATATGCCAGATTAAAATCTATTAATACAAATGTAAATTTTAAGGCTAATATGGACATTATACAGCATAACTTAATTTTGGAAAATGAAGTTTTGAAAAGAAACTCAAAAAGTGTGAACATAATTGTTTAGATTATGGGATTAGAATGATTTTTAAGAACAGCAGTAGCTGTGATGCCTCTGAATCAGTAGTGTCAGCAGAAAATAAATAACAGTTTGTCCAGTGAGGGGCAAACAAGGGCAAGGTGGTCGCTGTTCAAAGAGGCAGCATAATGGAAAATGAAAATAAAAAGAATAACAATGATTTTTTATGGCAACAATGATGGCCATACCTCTCAAGTGTCCAGATTTTCACAGAATGCCCAGATTTTTGCCTCATATTTTTGGACTATTCCTCATAAAATTTGTGACTTTTTGCATTTTTTGTAGAGAATAAATGAAGACTGAATTCATTAAATAATGATAGGCATTTGAGTTTCAGACTTTATGTCCTTCAGAAAATGCATGGTAACACAATACATTTTATTCTAGTAACTTTCTAAGTTTGTAAGAGTAATATTTAACATTTGACCCTATTTTGGGTGTTTTGACCTCCGTTATTTTTGGCTTTGTCCAGATTATTTTGTGCTAAGTGCTTGAGAACTATGATGATGTCAGTTTTGTTAGTTGATGGCTTCAGATTTTTGGAATGCCCAGGTATATAAAGATAGTGGTATAGACAACAGAACTTGGACACAGGTTGTTGATCAGATGCCAAAGGACAACCAATACCAGAGTTTTCAAAACAAAGAAGTGGAATACCAAAGGGAACTACAAGAGATATTAGGTACATTTTGTGATAATCTTAACTATTCTTTTAAAATTGCCAATTTATGGAAAGTGACTCTGAGGGAATTAGAAATCAAGGTTGGACTTAATCTTTAACATTTGTCCTTTTAGCAGTCACATATTAATTGTTTGCGGGATTATGTGGGTAAGCGTAATTTAAAATGTAGTTTTGATTTTTCTAGCTCTAACTATATAGAGCTTAAAAAACTGAATGTTTATAATCTGCCATGAAAGCTGGAACTAGAGGCTTTTCTTGATGACTGAAAAAAATGTTAAAGAATTGATGAAGAAAAAATTTGATTTTAAATTTTATAATCTTTCTTTTTCTGAAAATGAAACTTTGTATAATTTGAGTAATAATGTTGAACTTTTAATATCCAGAGCAGACAAAGGGAATGTAGTAGTTTTGTTAGATGTTGTGGATGACAAAGCCAATGTGCATGAGTTGTTGAGTGACAGAAGGTTTTATAAGGAAATATTTTGGTTAAATCATACAGATTAATTGATTCTTTTATAAAATAATGGCCAATGATATGCAGTGAGTTGTTTAAATATTTTAATTTAAGATCCCCCAGAGTCAGTTGTATTTTTGGTTGGACCAAAATGCATAAAAAATTAGACAAACCACTTTTAGGCCTATAGTTGCCAGACAGGAGACTAGGACTGAGGCAATGGCTTTATCTGTTGACAAACACTAGCAGGAAGGTGTGACCAAGAGGAAAGCTTATAAACAAGATTATTTTTATTTTATTAGAAGTGTAGTTGATTTGTGGTTATGTGTGACTAATATTTTAGTTACTATTCATATTATTTCTTTATGTACTGCAATTCCTAATGATGGAGATTTGGATAAAGTGAATGAAGTCTTGCTTTCATCAGGCTTTTTTTTCTAAATGTCAATGTAGATTATTAACAAAAGTCTTGAATGTGATTCTTTCTTATACTTTTTTTTTCAGTTTAATTTTCTTTTTCAAACCAATTAATGGAGTAGCTATGAAGTCAGCCCATTTATGTCAATCTGTTTAGCACTGGTTAGGAATGTGAAGCACTATACAAGTCTGAATATATGAACTATACTATACTTTAAAATGATTTATTGATGAAAGTTATATTGTCTGGAAAGGAAGAGAGTCTCGTTTATTGGAATACATGAATTATTTATACAGTAGGAATAACTACTTGTCTTTCACATTTTCACATGATTATGATTCTAGTTAGACTTGGCAGTTTATTTAAAAAAACAAACAAACAAACAAACAAACAAACAAGGGCTACTGCTCACTAGAATTTTCAAGAAAGAAGTTCTTATTTATACATCCATTAGCAGTGAAAAATATTATAGTCAAAGGACAATTTATTAGAGCCAATAGATCAACTGATTAAGATAGTCACTTTGCCAAATACAATGTTCTGTCAAATAAGTTTTTACAGGGAAGTTATCCAGTTGAGCTGATTGCCAATGCTTGTTTGGATGTGAAAAAAGACAGGTCTGCTAGTTTTAAGTCTTATAGATTGGATACAGAAGACAATAGTGAATGGCTAGGTGATAATATTGCTAAGAATTTTAGCACTTTCACTTGTACTCAAAAGTTTATGATACTGTTAGAATTAATTGAAGATTTCTTAAAAGCTTCCCCAGTATAAGTACCAAGATAGGCGAGGCACCTACATTTTTAGTAAAAGAGGGACTAATCTTAAAGATATAGTTCATACTAGATTGAGTAATATGCCCAGTGACTCAATTATAAGACTTTTGGGATGTTTAAATGTTTTGTTTGCAAGTATTGTAAATATATTAATCATAGTAAATGTGTTATTTTGAAAGATAAAAAACATGTAAAACTTGGTTTATTTAAATGCCTGTCTAAATTTGTTGTTTATGTCACCATTCCTTTGGCTTGTAAAGCATTTTATATTGGAAAAATGTTAAGGGAATTAGCTTAAACATTTATGAGCATGTACATGCAGTACAGATGAGAGAGCTTGCTAATACTTGATCTTACTAATACTTGAGTGAAACATGTTAGCATTTGTAATAATTTTTCCCTGCTACAACTTTTTTGGCCTGTGGTTTCACTATCCATTGGCATATTACATAGCCCAGATATGAGGTTTCTGCCATATCTAACGTCCACTTAACTGGGTTAGCTGCCATTACAGCTTGATGGACAGCATTTAAAATGACTTGGTTTTTGGTTAGATGGCTATTCCAGTCTTCAAGGAAAATTAAAAAGGCTGTCCAAGATGAGATGTAGGCCACTGACATAGAAATGGCTAGTCTGGTGAGGTCCATGGTGGCACATGCCACTGCCATGTCCACATCCATGCAGAGGATTTCCGTGCCACCATCAAAACACTTATCTGAAATCAGGCAAGGGTACTTACAAGGAAGAACTGTGTAGGGAGGGTTATCATCTAGGCTATATAGTACCACTTCACCTCTTCTGCCATGTACTGTGCCAGTCACTGTCTGGGAGGTGACAGCATGGCTGCTAATTGTAACTCTTCCAACACACCTTTGTCAGATGATGATATTGATACACCTTCCTTTCTGGGCATGTGTGTGTGTGTGTGTGTGTGTGTGTGTGTGTGTGTGTGTGTGTGTGTGTGTGTGTGTGTGTATAATCTGACTATGCTGGTATCTTGAGGTTGCCCACCCTGCCTCCTTACCTTCATATTATGGGGCATCCAACATGCAAGAGACATCCTGCAAGCTGGGACAGGATCATAATTGTCAGGGAATATGAAGAGGGCTTTGGGCAAGCTGAACCCATGCTCTATAATGTTGTGAGTTTCTGTGTGTGTGGCATTACACTGCTGTTCATTCACACAATGAGAGCTCCATATGGGTGTCATATGCCATGACTCCAGTGGATACCCATATTACCAGCACCACATTATGAATATTTGGAAGTCAGTGGTTAATTGATATTGACAAAACAGACATGTAGTTGTACAATTTAACATTAGCACATTGTCTGCACTTATCAACTAGATAGCACTGTATAATTTCATCATGCAGGAGATGATAATTTAGCCAAAATATGTACCATATATGTGAATATATGTGAATCATGTAAACTGCCTTCATGTTATGTAGCCATTTTGGTTATGATCCCATGAATGTTACATAGCTACCTGTCACTTCACAGAATGGTAGCCTTTCCTATACTCAGACCATTGTGACTATGGGCCAGGTGGGGACTTTATTGTAGTATATGTGTAGTCTATCACTTCCAGTAGCTCAGAGAGGCATGCAATGAGCACTGTCCTGTGATGTTATTAGAAAACTATATATGACATTTTGCATTTAGAAGCATTATATCAAGGAATTTGGTGAGTATTTTATAGACAGTGGTCAGTGAAATAACCAACATTTTCCTAGATGATCTCTTAAAAGTTCTCAGTAGATTGTAAGGAAAGAAGTATACATACCTTGATTTTCAGGTGTGGAAAAGTCATGCATTTCAATCAGTTCCATGTACAAGGGACACATCTCAAAAAAGGCCAATAGAATGTCCCATTCAACTCTAAAGTGATCAATAATCTCTTGATCAGTTAAACTGTGGAGAGTCATCCACTGATGGTACCATTTACTTTTGTGCCAAATGGCACCATGCACATATCGACAGGACATAGCAGTGCTAGGGACTACAGTATGCTACTGTCGTCTGACAGCTGCCATGACTCCAAGCATTGTTGCTACATACAATGATGAAGTGTTCAGCATGCTTTGATCTTTTATAGTCAGGTGCACAGCTGCACAATTTCCTCTGGAGTTGACTATGAATACATTCTAATATCATTGCAACCTCATTTCATACCTCTTAGCACAAGACAGCTGGACAAAGCCTACAAATAATGGGGACAAGAGTCCAAAAATAGGGACACATTTGAAAAATTGCTCTTATAAATTTAGAAATTTGCTAGAATAACAGGCTTTGTATTAGCATGATTTCTCTGGAGGATATGAAGTCTGAAATTCAAATGTATGTCATTATTTAGCAACTTTAATCCTCAGTGATTTGCCAGAAAACCACAAATTTTATGAGGAGCAAACCAAATATTTGATGCAAAAACCTGGACATTTGAGAAGTATGCATTAGTGTACTACCCTGGTTCATTTGCAAATATATTTTATTGCACATCTGTGACTCCTGCACCTAAGTGCAAGGGACTATGAAATTGCAGAAGCCAGCATCTGTATTTTCCAGCATTATGAATTCTGGCAACATGCGTGTTGCATAGCACACAACTTCTTTCTGAATCTCACCCTATATTTAGTATTATACACGTCTTTCTATTACTGCACACTTATTTTGGAGCTGTTATTCAGCACTTAGAAGGACCAAGAGGAATGGGAATCTACAAAATTGAGTTTGATTCTAGATCTTCTGACACTTTCACAAATATTTGTATTTTAAAAAGACTGAAGATTGAATACACATAGATCTAAGCTGAATCAAATAATCTGTACTACTGCTTATGACTTAGCGCTCTCATTCTGCATAGTGCTGATTTTTCACAGTGACTTTGGAAACCGCATATGCATACAAGCGAGTTCTGCTTCCTAATAGCAAATACTTTCTCTGATAGTCTGTAAAGTGATAATCGGCTTTCAAATCCAAATGATTCACTTGCCTATTAAGAATTCCTACTTAGTAAAATTATTGCATGAATTCGTTTGCTTTTGTAACACTGCCCTGCCTTCCTCATTTCCTTACACTCATGTTATGTTACAGTGCAGACTGCTGTCTCTTTCTGCTGCTTGCTCTGTGTATTGCAGACCAACAGTATTGTGATATGCTCCATGAGTAACTGGCTCATGAGCCTTGTTTAGCATATCCACATTTTAAATATTCAGACTGCAGCTCTGTGAAAGCATGTTTTCTTAAACCATAAGTGACTTTAAAATACATCACATTACCTGGCCTTCTTCCCATCATTCACTTCTATTAAACAGAGATTGGTTGCTCTACATGTCCATTTCTTTCTTCATAATTCTATGCAACTGATCCAGAAAATGTCAGGTGTCCCTCGTCTGACTGTACTATCTACAAATTATTATAATTAATTCCCATATATCTTGACAAAACCTGAATTGTTTTGATCAGTACTAATACTTTAACTTAGCCGTTGTATAAAACTGTTGATTTCTAATTCCTATCTATATGAATGACATGGAACACTTTCAAGAAAGCTTCATAAATATTCATGTAATTAACTAACTAACTAATTAAACTAGCACACCTTTGCCACATGCTCAAAACTTGTTTAATTTGGAAGTTGCTATCATTTAATTTCTTTTGGAAAAGTGTACATTCTCAAATATATTTTGATATGTTTAAAATTCACATTTTCAATCAAAAGAGGATTGACTTTGCAGTACAGGAAATGCTGAAAATATATTTTCATATCATAGCCAGCACTCTACTATTAAAACTGGCCTTCAGTCCCATATATGAAAAACATATTATATTATATATTTTAAGATTTGATTTGTAGCCTCTGTTTGTAACTTTTAATTTATTGACTAGTCATCCTTAAAAGACTTCAGAACCAGGAGTATCTCTATTTAGAAATGGCCAGATATACAGTGCTCTATGGAAAACCTAGGACTGTGGATGGATTTCTTGCTTTTGAGTCCACATAGCTTCTGAAGTCCTCAAGAAATCTGTTTGTAAGTATTACAGTGGCATTATTAGGTATTCTTGAAACAAAAATATTTTAATTAATATATTTAAATTTTCCAAAGTGAGTGATTATTAGAAGAGACTGCAAAATTAATATACATATGTTTTATGTACAATAAGTAAGTGGCTTTACAATTTTTTTATTTGCAATTGCTGTTATTATTATTTCAAACACTACACCAACAAGAGTAAAATATGTTTGGTAGTAAGATATAGGCTGCATGAAATTCAGACTTAACCACTTAATTGTGACTTTGAAGTATGCTCACGTCCAACAGTGAATACTGCAGCTGCAAGAGATAAACATACTTGACTAAATCCAGAATACCTGATAAAATGTATTCCAGTCTAGAACAAGAAAAAAATGTGTTGATTACCTTTGTGATAGCATTCCCTTTTCAACTAATCTAGGATTTCTATAACAATAGGCAATGCATTTGTGAAATTAAAATACCCTGCACCCAACACAGCATTTTTTTCAGCTTCCCATCAGTTTACTATATCATAAACTAAAGGTTACTAAATAAACCATGTACTCTATATTGCATTTGAAATAGGGAGTGAATGCTTTATATGACAATCCAATTCTGTATTTAGTTTTAACAGATCTTCTCAGGATAAAGACCCCCCCCCCCTTTGGTGAATCAGTAACATTATGAAGGTGACCATATCTTTGTGATTCCCTGCATAGTGTGACATTATTAGCTCTGTGCATTAAATGTCAGTGTGTGTCATCAACACAGATAAATTACTCACATGTCATGCCTCTGCTTTTCTAAGGTAGACTGAGGTTCTACCAATATATATATATGCTTGAAATTTCCTCAGTTTGATATCAAGAGATCTGAGCAATATGAAATCTTTGATAAGAACTGTATGAATAAAGCAAGACTGTAAGATGAGAAAACATAACTTAGCTATAAGCTGGCCTACTCTGTTGTCTAGAAACTATTTCAAATTGTGAACAGTCGAGTTTGTAATGGAGAGATCATGGTAGGAAGGACAGTTCAAGCAATAGCATATGACTTGCTAGGCTTTTAGAGGATGGCTATGTTCTTTTGATTGATGTTTTCTGCACCAGTTATGCAATTAGTAGGTCAAGGTCAGGAGTACAACAGTTTACAGAAATGAAGCTAGATGGTTAATAAAACATCTTTCCCTTCGCTGCATACTATTGTCTGGAAATGGATGTAATCATGAGGCATGTTAGCATGTTAGGCCACAGATAGAACAGACTGTGTACCTGCTTCCTTCTCTACACACAGGTGACTTGGTAACATGTGACCCAAAGCATGATGGCAGTGTTAATGGTCATGCCAGATACCTTTGTGTGGTTTAACAGCAGAAGTCACAGAGTAATAAATCAAAAATAAGAACACAATACCATTGTTGGGTTAAATGCTAATTCACTTTAATATTACCAAAGATGAGTGCTTTCATCTCCAGATTTTAAAGACTTCTTCAGATAAAATGTGATATTAAAACTCTTCTTTTAAAAGTTTGAACCACACCACATGATACAAAGTAACTAATCATTCAACTTCTTAAAGGGACATATCAAAAACATCAAAAAACATCACACTAAAATGCATGAGTTACATTACTAAAGTCATTGCAACTTTATTCCAAATATAAAACAATACAAATGTGAAAATAATTTAAAGTCTTAAAACACAGCTAATTCAAGAAGGTTCATTCAAACCTGACCAGTTACAGGCATTTAAGTACAACTGCCAGAACAATTCCCTTTTTTCTAATAAAAGAGACCATTGCCCCCATAATGTTCTTGCCTATTTTTTCAATAACAATACATTTAAATTCATGCCCAGGATATGTTTGAATATGCTTATGCAAAGTATTAGTTGATTTATTTTTCTTGATATCATATTCATGCTCATAGAGTCGCTCCCGTAACTTATGTTCAGTTTTGCCCACATAAAAGCTTGAGCATGACTGACATATGGCAGCATACACTAACCCAGTAGTTTCACAGTCACAGCTCTCCTGCAGATAGTACTTTTGACCTTGAATGGTGTATTGCTCACCTATTTTAATATACTTGCAAAAATTGCAATGGCCGCATTTCCTCATAATAGGATTTGCAACTATAATGCTGCTGTTGTTATTTTCAAATAAGTTTTGAGAGTAATACCTTTCTTGTAGACTATCATTGCTTTTTTCTAGTAATTTTCCTTGACCTGCACATCATTCCCCATAATAATCCAATTTTTATTTAAAATCCATTTATGCTTACTATAGTCAGCATTGAATGTAGTAATAAAATAACCGCCAACATTCTTTTGATTTTTGTGAATTCATTAGGTACAGTATTCTCTAAAATTGGTGCTATGTGAGCAGAATTAGTGTGGAATATAGGAGTAATGTGTACAATCTCTTCTTTGCATTTTTATTTTATTTATTTTATTTATTTACCGGGTTAGTCCGACTGGACACAAGGTGACCGTTCTCAGTGGAGGCCCGGGGAGAAAAGCTCCAAATACATAGTAAAACATTATAAAAAATTATAAAAATAATTAAAAAAATTAGCTATTTTGTACAAAGAGCATAGAACATATAAAAGGAGTAAAAATCTGAATTTTACAATTGATGCAACATCCAGTGTTTAGAATACTGAGAAACAATTAGACAAGATATTATACAACAAATATAGAATTGCTTGAACATAAATTCAAAGTGACATACTTGATTACTTTAATGACATGGCATACCCTAGTCTGCCAGAATCTCAGCTCCGGGGCAACAAGAATTTCTGGTGAAATAATGACCGAACTCCACCCCCCCCATGATTATGTTAATAACTCAAATATTAATAGTAATGAATTTGATGGAGCTAACAACAATAATGACAATTGGGAAAAAGCATAAGTCATGCCTACGAATGACCCCTTAGAGTTTTTCCCACTGAGGTGCTCTGAGAGAATCAGGAAGAAGAATCAGAGAAACCAATAGGAGCACCAACATTTTTACACACACACTCAAAGGAACCAGTGGCAATTGAACAACAACTTCCAACCAACCCCACATTTTGATCAATCACAACGACAACAGTGAAGGCCAAGGAAATAATATTGACAATGGAATTTTATATCAGACTTAATGAAAAAAAGTGAGTGATTACTTAGAGACATTAAATGCTAATTGTGTTGTGAATCACAATCGTGATTTTAAAGTTTATAATTTTCCCACAGTTAACATTGACACTTAATAGGTAGATACATTTTCGAAAGGTTTGACTTTCATTCCAACCAAGAAAGCAGATATTGCAACAGTCCTTATGGATCTTAAAATACATTTAAGGAAATTAAATTTTAACATCAGGTTTTATAACATTTTGGCACCGATAAGTAATCTTAGGATGTTTAATACATTCAACCCCCCTTCATCTAGATTTGCAGTTATATGAGAAACTATGTGAGCAGGATATCAGGAATATTATAGTAAAAAATAGTAAGGAAAGTGATTATAACATGAATGCACACAAACATAAACAGCTGGATTTTATTAGAGAACAAAATATTAGAATTATGAAACCGGATAAGGGGGGTGATTTGGTTATTATGGATAGCAGAAGATTACAACAAGGTATGATAGGTATGATTACAACAATAGACTCTCTGAAATTCTGAAAAAAGACCTATGAACTGGTGACAAGGAATCACTTACATGGGGCATATAATTAAAATAAGAACACAGTTAAAGGATATGTTTATTGAAAGGTGGATTGACATGAGTGAGTTTAATTATGTTAATATAGTTTAGGCTATGATCCCTTTGTTGTTTGGGGTCCTGAGAGTACATAAAAATGTTATGAATCCACCCCTGTGCTATCATTAGTGTGTGCACAATTTTTTTAGATGAAAAGCTGAAAGAGGTTTTGAGGGATGAAAAGCATTTATGTAGGGATTCATGAGACTTTTTAAATAAGATAAATAATTTAGAGTTTAATGCCAATGACATACTTATCACTATTGATGTAAAGAATCTCTACACTGTTATCCCTCAAGATTTAGGTATCCAGTGGTTTACAGACTTCTTATTTTGCAAATGGTTGATACAGGAAATTATTAATCTTCATGAAGAACATTTGAAGATAGTTTTGAAGAACAATTTTGTAATTCTTGAGGGAGAGTATTTTTTGCAAGAAAGTGGTATGGCGATGGGGTCCCTGTTCATCAATATAGTTATGGCCTAGTGGAAGCGTATGTATTTATTTAATCACCATTTTAGTGAGTCAATTAGATTGCATGTCTGCTATTTGGGTGACATATTCATAGTTTGGAAGGACACAAAAGAAAATGTAGCCTAGTTTTTGGATTATATTAATAATACCACCAAGTTTTTGGCATTTACACACATGATGGAAGAAGAAAGGATAGCTTATTTTGATATGTTATTAGAAAAAGATATTGAGAATAACAGGTACATCTCCTGTATCTTTAGGAAAGCTACATACTCTAATGCATCTGCATTTTACACTACATAGGTTTGCACCCCCTCCCCAAAAGACAACAGCCGTTAAAGGACAACTTGTAAGAGCCACGTGTATGGCCACCTTGGATTCCCATTTTAGAGAAGAATGCTGCAATCTTAGAGATATGTTTATTAAAAGAGGGTACCCAGTGAGTCCTTTGAATGATTTAACACAGGAAATTCAATGTAAAAGAGAGATTGTACACTTTACTCCCATATTGCACAGTAATTCTGGTAACATAGCACCAATTTTATGTAATACTCTACCTAATGAATTGGAAAATCAGAGGAACGTTGCCGGTTATTTTATTACTACATTCAATGTTAACTATATTAAGCTTAAATTGATTATTATGGGGAAGATGTGCAGGTCAAAGAAAAAGTGGGAGAAAAACCAATAATAATCTATAGGAAAGATATTACTCTCAGAAACTTATTTGAAAAAAACAACAGCAGCATTATAGTGGCAAATCCTACTATGAGGAAATGAGGCCATTGCAATTATTGCAAGTATATTAAAATAGGTGAGCACTACACCATTCAAGGTAAAAAGTGCTATCTGCAGGGGAGCTATAACTGTGAAACTACTTGGTTAGTGTATGCTGCCCTGCATCAGTCATGCTCAAGCTTTTACATGGGCAAAATCAGAGGTACATTACCGGAGCCTATCTATGAGCACAAGTATAATATCAAGAAAAATAAAACAACTGATACTTTGTATAAGCATATTCAAACATATCCTGGGCATGAATTTAAATGTATTGTTATTGAAAAAGTGGCCAAGAACATTAGGGGGGACCATGTTTTCTTTTATTAGAAAAAAGGGAATTGTTCTGGCAGGTGAACTTAAATGCCTGAAGTTGGCCAGGTTTGAATGACCATTCTTCAATTAGTTGTATTTTAAAACTTAAAGCACTATCTAGATAAATGAAATAATATTATTTATATTATTTTCCTATTTGTATTGTTTTATATTTGGATTAAAGGTGCAATGACTTTAATAATGCATCTTGCACATTTTAGTATGATCTTTGATTTTTTTCTCAATTGTTTTTATTGAACATTTTAACAATACAACATTAATATATGATAATTGAAGTATTATAAAACATATATACGTATTGAACAATAATCAATAACTAAAATAAGTATTTACAATTTTGTCTACTGTAAAACAAAGCTTTTTAAACAGAAAAAGAAATGTGGTTAATTATTAAAGTCTATTTATCCAGCAGTTCTTTGAATTTCAACCATATGTTATATGAAGAGGTGATTCTAGATGTTCTTGTCTTGATCATAATCAGTTCAAGATGACAAACTTCAGTTGCCAAGTGTACAAATTCCTTCATAGTAGGCCCAGTCTGATTCTTCCAGTTCTTGGTTATGACTTTTTTGCTAATGTTAAGATATTCCATAATAGAGGGAATTTTATTTTCATGACACAAGTGGGAGTAGGTGTATTAAATAAAATAAGAGATTTGGTCAGCATTAATTTATCATTAAAAACAGACTTTAAGAGAGAGAATTCATATAAGCCCAATATGTTTTAAGTTTTATACAATCATAAAATATATGCTGCCAGTCAGCTTTAACATTTAATTTTCATCTCCAGCATCCTATGTGTTTATTAAACATCAATTCAACTTGATGTTGTGTGATAAAGGTTCTGTGTTAGAACTTCCAAGAGAATATCCTCCACCCAATTAATGAAGTAGTTTGCTTTGAAGATTGGAGTATTAGTTTTTTTATCAGCTTCACTTGGGGAATTATTATTAACAAGTCTAAAATAATCCCAATAGCTTTCTGTGTGACATACTGTTGATTTCTTAAGTACATAGATAGAAGTTCCTCAATCAAGTAATGTGAGAAAAGAATTTTTGACTATTGGTTCCATTAGCGTAATCTTATGTTCAGCCAATTGTCTACAATTTTGAATGTTTAACCATGTCTTTGCTTAACTCAGACTGATTAATGATATGGTCAGCATTTTGTAACTTCCCATTATCTAGTAACTGATACCAGTATAACAGATATTTGTCCGTAAATGTAGTCATTATCTTTAAATTAAACGTATTAGTATTATTTTGAGGGTATGCAATTGGAAATGCAAGCAAAATCCATGCTTTGTATTCAGAGTTCCTGAAAATTAACTTTTTAAAAGAGGTTATTATCATATTAATATTACTATAATAAGAGTTAACTGGTTTGCTTTTGTTTTCTATTAAATAGTCTTTTACTAACCAATGAAATTTATTAGTAGCTAATTAGGTATGATACGATTTTGCTAAATTATTGGATTTGTACCAAATACCTCCCTGACTATCTTTCCATTTGGCATTGCAATTATAATTTTAATTATTATTTAACCAAGAAATTATTGTCTTAACAATTGAGGATAAGAAATATAATTCTAAATCTGGAAGACCAATACCACCTGATGTCCAATCTATATATATATATTTAGTTGGAGAGATAAAGATTGTATTATATATATAGAATTTTAGGAAATATTATAATTAAAATTAAAGAGAGTCTCTCTTCCATTGTGAAAAAATCATTCCATTTATTAAGAGTTTGGTTTATGACATTTAAGTTATTTTTATAATTAAGGATTGTTATATCTTTAATAGGTTCCCATTCAGAAGCCTGAAACATCATAAGCCTGAAAATCAAAATCCTGAAACCAAAAGCCTGAAAATTCAGAATCCTGAAAACTCAAAATCCTGAAAGCCCAAAATCCTGAAAGACCAAAATCCTGAAACTCAAAATCCTGAAAACACAAATAATGCTAATATGTCACTATAAAGACACTAATATCTACCAACTGACCCTGACCCTAACCCTAACCCTAAGGTCCGTCACTATCGCACACTCACCTGACCCGCGCCCTAAACCTAACTCACTTAAACCGCCCCTAACCCCAATATTTGTCACTATTGCATACATGCCTGACCTGCGCCTAACCCTAACTCACTTAAACCGCCCCTAACCCTAAAATAAAACCAACCGCACACTTACCTGACCCCAACGCATGACCTAACACCACAGGGCTAACAATAGCAAAGCCACAATGACATCAGTATGTCTATTTTGTGTTTTCAGGATTTTGAGTTTCAGGATTTTGGTCTTTCAGGATTTTGGGCTTTCAGGATTTTGAGTTTTCAGGATTCTGAATTTTCAGGCTTTTGGTTTCAGGATTTTGATTTTCAGGCTTATGATGTTTCAGGCTTCTGAATGGGAACCCTTTAATATTATCAGACAAGGTTATCCCTAACTAAGTGATTTTACCATCTTTCACAATGTAGTTACGTAATTTCTTAACTATTTTTTTAGTAATATAATTAACAGGTAGTGTGGTGTTCAAAAGACATGCATAAATAGGCATGCCTTCGTTGAAGGTTGGACATCAAGCTGGCACCTCGGCACCATAAAAATCTACTGCTAATCATTAGCGGATTGGAATTCTGCTGTGGTGACCCCTAACCAGGAAAAGCCGAAAGAAGAACAACACTTCTAGTCTTACTCTCATTAAAACTGAGTCTCGATTTCTTCTGGAATATTTCTATTGCTTGGAAAACTGCAAAAGCAGAAGAATTGAAATCAGTCAATGTTAATAAGATGTCATCTGAAAATAATTGTATTTTGGAGATTAGATCATTATTTATTAGTATACCTGTGATGTTTTTATTTGTTTGTTGTTATTTGATCTTATACAATTTGCAAAAGATTCCATAACTAGATCAAAATGCAATGGGGACAAGGGACAACCCTGTTTAGTACCTTTAGTAATCATGATTGATTGGGAAGTATATGGGCCTATATTATTTTATGCAAAGAGGTTTTCAAACAGAATGATATTACTCTAATACTAATGGTAAGTACTCTCAATTAACTGAATCAAATGCTCTATTGATATTCAGACTAACCAAAGCTGATTTTTTTAAAATTATTGGTGTAATCAATTATTGATAGTCTTCTCTTGATATTATCATAGGTGTTCCTGTTTATTATAAATCCAGTCTGATCATTGTTTATCAACACTGGAAGAAACTGTTTTATTCTAGAGGCATAGATTGCCATGAATATTTTATAATCTACATGTAATAATGACATTGTTCTATATGAAGAACATTTTTAAGTCCTTGTCAGGTTTTAAAATTATGGATATTAGGGTGTATTTCCAGGATGGTGGTATCTTTCTAACACTTTTAACTATTGAAAATACCTGTAGTAAAATACTGAAAGCATCCCTATAATTTTGTATAGTTCAGGTATTATACCATCATTTTCAGGCGCTTTATTGTGTTTTAATTTATTCTTTTGAATTTTGAGTTCAGACATTGATATAGGCTTGTCAATTATTTTTATTTGAGCCACTGACAGTCATTCATAAATAAATATACTGGAAAAAGTTTTAATTAGATCTTGTGTATCTATTGCTGGTTTGTGTGGATTCATTCTATTAAAATGAGACCTGAAAACATCCAGAATACATTCTATTTCAGTAACCCTCTTTTTACTATTACAAGAATATAATTATTTGATGTAGTTAGATTTAACAATCATTTTTGTTCTAGTATCCAATGTATGCATGGATTTAGGATTTATGGATAAATTAGTGATTTTAATCTTTTCTAAATTTATCATACTTTTATGTTGTAAAATTTCTAAATATTTACTGTTTAAGCTATTTATTACTTCTACTTTATTTCCTTTTTGACTATCTAATGTTAACTTATCAATTTTCTCCTGTAAATCTCTCAATTCTTTGTCCCATTGCTTCTTTTTTGTGCATACCAACTTACAATGTTGACAAAAAGTATGCTTTTAAGGAGTCACATACAAAAATCTCTGAGGTGTTACCCATATGATTAATTTCAATAAAAGTTTGAATTTCTTTATTAAAGAACTCCTTAAAGCCTTTCATATTGGTTATATATGCAGGAATCCTTTTAACTGGAATGTTAGCACTAGAATTAAATGTAACTTCCAATGTTATCACTTTATGATCTGACAGTGGGCAAGAGACTACTTTTACATTATTTATTCTACTAGTGATCTCATTTGAAACATATATCTATCTATTTGGGATTGTGTCCCATTCCTGTGTGAGAAATGTGTAAAGAAGAACGAGTCTGATACTGAAAAGTCATTTATATTTCTCATATTATATAGGTCAGTGAACTCCATCAAAGCCTTAACTGGGGAAGGTTTGTTCCTTTTACAGCTAGTGTTGGTATCCTTGCAGATATTAGAATTAAATTCACCTGCAAAAATAATGGTTCCCTTTGATATTTGTATTATTTCTTCAACTGTTGTTTAGCTGTTTGTATTCCCAAGCCAGGTATCCAATAGACATTAATAAACGTGGATAGTTTCCTTTGAATCTCTAAAGTCACTGAACAAAACATGCCTTTTTCATCACTAAAGGTATTCAGGAATTTAGGTAGAGGCAAAGAATTTTTCCATAAAATAGCCACCCATCTTCTCTTTTGTTTATAATTGGAGCTAGTCAGTACAGAATAGTGTTTAGTATCCAGATCTTCTTTTATTAAATGTGTTTCCTGCAAAAAGATAACTTGGGTGTGGCTAAGTATCTTACCAACATTGATCTTACCAAGGGATACTGGCAGGTGCCCTTGACTCCCAGTGCTAGAGGGAGGTCAGCCTTTGTGACTTCTTTTGGCTTGTATGAGTTCACAAAGATGCTGTTTGGGATGAAAAATGCCCCAGTGACTTTCCAGAGGCTGGTAGATCATATCCTAGCAGGAGCAGGAGATTTTACCCTTGCTTACCTAAATGATATTGTCATCTACAGCTGTTTCTGCCAAGAGCACCTTCAGCACATTAGGGAGGTGCTGGGCAGACTACAGAAGGCAGGGCTGACCATTAAGACCAGCAAATGTCAGGTGAGTATGGCAGAGGTCTCCTACCTGCGACATAGAGTGGGAAGTGGTAAGATCAAGCCAGCACCTGTCAAAGTGGAAGCCATTCAGGCATGGCTTGCACCTGTTACCAAAAAGCAGGTGAGGGCATATTTAGGGACATCAGATTACTACAGAAAGTTTGTCCCCAGTTATAGTACCTCTGCTCACAGACCTGACAAGGAAAAACAGGCCAGATAAGGCAGTGTGGACCATAGCATGTGAGCAGGCATTCCAAAAACTTAAAGAAGCTTTGGGAAGACCCCTTTTGTTAGCCAATCCAGATTGCAGAAAATAATTTGTTGTGCAGGTGGATGCTTCAAACCTTGGGGTGGGAGTTGTACTTAGCCAAATTTTGTCAGAGGGAGAAAAGTACTCAGTGCTTTATCTCAGTCATAGGCACCAATCCAGGGAGGAATGCTATGCAGGTCTAGAAAAGGAATGTCTAGCCATAGTGTGGGCACTGCAGAAATGTCAGCCTTATCTGTATGGAAAGAAATTCAGTGTAGTTATAGATCACATTCCCCTCACATTGTTACATCGACCCAGCCAGCAAAATGCCAAGTTACTAAGGTGGAGTCTAGGGTTGCAAGCATATGATATGTCAGTGCAGCACCACAGTGGGATTAGCAATGCCAATGCAGATGGGGTCTCAAGATGGGGAATGGGGTAAGGTATACTCAGACAGATTCAACCCTCTCAAGCAATGTTTTTCAAAGGTCACTTGAAAAATTAGCTTAAGTTCTCGTGGGGGGGGGTGATAAACTGAGAGGCTGCCAGCCCAGCTAGATAGAATTTTGAAAATAATTCTATGTCATTGTAAATATTAATATCATCCACAGGCTTGTTTCACAAATGTAAGAAAACTGTGTTATGTGCTGAGCTTCAAAAATGTAATCACAGTGCACCCTGCTGGAAGAAAGCAGAAATATGTATAAACTATATGCCTAGCCAATATAATGTATGTTTCATGGTAGAAATTGGGACATAAGGAATTAACTTGTAAACTCAAAGAAAATAAGCTGATAAGTAAAGAATTTTATGACTGTGTGTTATCTCAAGCTAAGAGGCAGGATGTCTAGGCTAGGAGTTTCTTTCTGTTGTCTTAAGAAAGAGATAATTACTAGATTTCACATGTAAAGTGTCTTTTATTATTCTGTGACTTCTTGGCAGTTGCAGATAAAAATGAAATGTTAAATTTTAAGTTCTGTGAGCCTGGGAACTTGAGCAGAAGTGTCAAGAATGATGTAGTCTGAAATGACTCATCAGTAATGTGCATTATCAATTTAAAAACTATCTCAGAGAGCAAGAGAGTGCATATTGTATTTGTTTTTTAACCTGAACACATCATCTCACCAGCACTTGCGTTGCCCTGTAAGTAAGTCTTAGTTCTTAGTATTTCTGTTAGAGATAGGAATATAGCCAGCCTAGTGTAGATTTTTTGTATAATTATGTGAGACTATCCTACAATGTTGTTTTAAAGTATTTCCTGTGATTTCTGAACTCTCTATTGTCACTGGGTTGAATTAATGAGTATTGTCTTGTGCTTTTATTATTTATCATTAACTATATTTAAACCTTTTAACTGTGGTTGTTTTGTGTAGAGATATTTAAGCTCTGAGAGTACTTGCATGTATTTGGCGATGCTGTACAAGCCACTCCTAAATAGCCTTCAAGTCTCAGTCACACTTAACAATTGGATAATAATAACTTTGCACAGTAGAATTGGACACTCTTTGGTAAGGGCCTTTAAAGTAGCTAAGAGTAGTTGGTGGCAGTGATTATGACCTTATAGCTTGGGCATAGGTGGCATAGCTAGTGAACCTGTGCCAGCCTTCTCCAGGAGTGTCTAAGTGTTTGTATACAAATCAAATCTCAAAGTGTTCGTGTGTCAGCTACTTGGGCAGGGTCACGAAGCACTGGTTGGACAGAGAGGTTACTGGTGGTTTTGGCTTGACTACTTGGTTGAGATCTGAACTCTATAGCTGTGCCAGTGGGGAGTCTTACTGAGGATCTGGAGAGACAAGGAGAAACCAGCCCTAGAATGACTGTGATCTCTGTGTGCTTTTAAGGGAAATTGTACTTTACTGTGTGTATACTCATTATCCTCCAAATGTGCACATACCTCACTGGTGTTAGTGGTGAGGATTGAGGCTCCTTGATTACTGGGCCAGTGCATGGGTGTCACACATATAATACCCTCATACATTTGTAAATAATATTGTACTGAAAAACTATTATATCTAGTGAACTACTTACTCATAAATATAAGTAGAAGATAATTGAGATTGTTAACTGTAAACTTTCTATCAAGAACAGTAGACACCAAAAAATAAAAAAATAATGAATTTATAAACTACTGTACATCCACTGTTCTTTCCCATCTCCCCCCATGGAGTTTAAAACTACTGGATTGAATAACAATCCTATTCAAACACTACTGTCTACCTAAAAAATAAGTATCTAGCATCACTATACTACTTTTAAAGTTATGATATAGGAAAGGTCTAAGTTATTTAACAAAATTAAAAGAAGTTAGTATATATATAATATTCAGACTAGAAATACACATTTGTTTGCTATAAACTTATAAACTGTAAAGTATGGCAGATCTTGTAGTCATTTGGTTCTATTCTATTTATAACAACCTTTATAGTATTATAATAAATCTAATCATTTCTTTCTTTCTGAGAAAAAAAGACATTAACACAGATAAAAGACAACACATATAACATTGTTTATAACAATCACGCTATATTACTAATATGCTATTATATATTATTGATAATGTGATGAGCTAGTTGACTAAACTAAATTCTGGACATAAGACTGCATACGCTTCGATATTATGGCAGGCACATATGATATTTCAAAGAACAAATAAATGTCTCTAAAAAATCTTTGTGTATTTGTGAGGACTTGCATATACAATCATCTTTCAAAATGTATCTCTTCTGTAAATGGGATATCATATTCACTAGAACATATAAGAGATATAAAATAGTAAAAGAGTAACTGTGATGTCTAAAATAACTAACAATATGTTCCCCGAAATATATATACTGAGGGATAACTTATGGTTGGGAACATACCCACTACATTCTTTTTAAGAGACATATACATTCTCAGCTTATCAAAATGACTGTGCAATTTTGTCTGACTTTGTGGAAAACATACTATTATTTTCATATTAGCCCATCCTTTACTACTCGTCAGACCTTCAATTAACTTTCAGAGCATGAGTGTCAATTATTGCCATGTATTTGAGCTCCTCACTTTCTGCTCAAAAAGCACATCCGCACAGAAACCAACACAGATCATCACCACAACCACTGTCATAAGCATATACAGTACATATCTACTGCCCACATATGCAGAACAAGTCAATCAAGCAAAGGGCTGACATCAACCGAGAAAAATAAGACCATTCTCCCTTCTTTAAATTAATAGAACAGAATGTAATTTGAATAATATAATATCTTAGGACAAAAGTTGAAATGAAGACATTAATTCTATACTGTGTATGGTGCCACAGTACTATAATATATATTATATAACCTAAAGAGAGAAATGTAGGTTTTACAAGTGTTAAAATAGTAATTTTGGGGTAAATGTAAAAGAGAGTGTAAGTTAAGTAACACCGTATTACTATTTCACACTTACTTTGTGTGTTAAAATCAAGGGGTTGGGAGGGTGGCCTAAAAGTGTTTGTCTTACAAACACAAAGTGCAAGGTTTGAGTCTTACAAGGGATAATTGGCTAGGCTTACAATGGCTCCCAAGGGCAGTTAGCTTAGTACTAACCTATGAACCTATAAGACAGCATTTTATCCAGCATTTCTTACATACACACACACACACACACACACACACACACGCGCACACATAAAAAGAACTCTGTCTAAATTGTCTCCTGACATTAAAGGGTAGGAAAGAAACATTGCATTTGCACTTGCTCTGTGGGAGGGAAATACCGCTGTCAGTAAACAACTTTCATTCATGTTACACTGAGAAGAAAGGCTGTATAAGTGGTTAAAGCCAACCAGCTCTCTGCTATTTAAAGGAGAACCACACCCACAGACTCAAAAAAAAACATATTTATTTCATCATGGTTTGGTGTTTCCTATATTTTAACACCACTCTGGAACTATTTACAGAATTTTAAATATTTTTATACATAATTTCTGAGTCTGACCACATGGTGTATGGCATCTTGAAGTAATTCTGATTGTTTAGTCTGCCTCTGGGTATCCCACAATGCAGTGCTCATCTGTAAAAAGTTACATCACACAGGCTTCTTTCTTCCTCAAATATTTTTTTTATTTTCAATTAAAATAACATTTACATAATATTTTTAAATATCATTTTAAACAACTCTATACAATATTTACAATAGCCTGACTTTCAATTATATACACTGTATGTTAATAAATATATAATTAACAGATCAGTTATCAGAGATACAATAGTGATTATTGTAGAGTGTCCAACAAAGATATAACTTTCTTTCAAGGATTATTTACCAATGGCCTGGGATATATTCGTAGTTCTTTGATTTTTATTTCCATCAATGCAGTTGTCTTCAGTAAAGTGTAGAATTCTTCCAAGGTCGGGGGTATATTTGAATTATACCTTATGGTTATGCATTTCCTAGATATAGCAAGTATTGTCCATAACAAATACATATTTGTCTTATTCAGGTAGGGACCTTCATTTGCATTTAGTATTATCAATACTTTAGTTAAGGTAAAGGATTCATTAAATAAAGCTTGTAAAAAATGATTGATTCCATTCCAATATGATTTAATTTTATTATATTCATAGGTTCATAGGTTCATGAATATGAAATATGAATCCAGTCTGCTTTATTTGACTTTTCACACCTCCAACAAAAAACATTTGTAGTAGTACTGATCTTTTTAATTCTATCTGGTGTTAAAAATGCTCTATGTAAGTATTTCCAGTTAAATATTTTCCAGTACTGTGTTAGAGGTGTAATTAACTGATAGTAAGATGTTAGTTTTAATTAATTCTGTTAACTGCAATGACTGACCTTTTGTTAAGAACTGCCAGTATGATGGTTTGGGAATTGTTTTATATGTTATTAACTCTTTATATAGATTTGAAATGGAATTTTTCTTTTCACAACTATTATATATAAATTCATACAGAAAACTTATTAGATTTGGAATATCTTTAAATGAGGAATTATTAATTAATCTGCACAAATCTTGAGTGTACATTAGAATGCTTTGTAAGGTTAACAAGTCCTGTGTTAGAATATTGTAAGCAGTTTTTATCATATGTATATCTAAAACATTTAATGTATTTACACATTGAAACAGCATAAGAATCCATTTTGTTCCCAGGAGGTTATTGTTTCCCTATATATTTTGTGAAGAAAGTTCTTAGTGATGGCAAATGGGGTTAAAAGGTCAAACCAAATTTTAGATCTATGTTTGCATTGATAAGTTTCCTAAAGGAATTGATGTAATGATTAATCAGTGTTGTTTTAGAATGTTTTGTTATATTATATTGTATACTTATGCATAATATGTACCGGGGTTTGTTTGAGTTGTCTACTATTAAACATTTTTTTAACAGATTAAATTCATTTGTTAATATAGCCATTGTTAATTCTTTCCAGTTGGCAAAATAATTTGGGTTTATCCAGTCTATTGTAGTTTTAAGCACAGATGCTTTTATATATGTTTATATTTCTAGGAAGTTCAATCCTTCTTGTTTCCAGGGTCTAATGTGATGAGTTAGAACTACTATAATCTTTTTGGGATACCATAAACATTTTATCAAACATGAGTTTATTTCTTTAAGAATGCATCTTTCAGGAATTAACTGTATTGCTAATGCTACTATAGTATTTTTGGCAATAAGACCATTTTTATTAATTGCAATCTGTCTTTAAAAGTTAATATAATTTTGTTCCACTTTTCTATATATATTTTTATTGTTTCAATAATGTTTTTATAATTTATTAATATTGTTTCGTTTACATTTTTGCATAACACTATTCCTAAATAATTAAGTTCTTGTTTTCCTATGATGGATTTATCTGTAACTTGTAGTTCTTTTTTTTTATTTAAAAGTAGAAATTTTGATTTTGATCTATTAAAGTGTAGACCTGAAATCTTATAAAATGTCTCCATTACCTCTTCTAGCTCTACTAATGACTCTCTGGAGTTTGATAGGGTTAATAAAATATCATCATCAAAAAGCATTATTTTAGATATGTACTGGTCATAGACTTCTATTGCTTTTATTCTTGGATTATTACATATTTCTGCAAGTATTTCTATAGTCAAAGCAAATAAAATAGGAGAAAGGGGGCATTCTTGTTTAGTACCTTTCGTTATATGGATAGACTCTGAGGTGAAATGACCTAATTTACTGTAGGCTAAGTTATTAATATATATGTTTTTTAGTAATAAGATGAAGGGAGGAGGAAATTCAAATAATGCTAAAGTTTTAAATAGATATTCCCAGTTGAGGAATTAAAGGCTTTTTCTATGTCTAATCCGATTACAATTGTTTCTCTATCTTCTTTAGTCACATAATCTATAAGAGTAAGTATCCTTTTAATATTATCATGTGTGTGCCTGTTATATAAACATCCAGTTTGATCATTATTAATTGTCTTTGAAAGTGGAATTTTCATTCTGTTAGGCTTCTTTCTTCCTAAGGTACTGTCCTAGTGGAAAGAAACAGGCAATTTAAAATATTTTAAATGCAGTGTTGTTGCTTATTCATAGCAGGGACAATAAAAAGGGAGAAAAAGGACAGAGAAGTTGAGCATTTAATAATAGACTCCCGTTGTTGTCCTTTAAGATACCTATGCTGTAACACTTCTTGTTATCGTTTTATTTTTTGTTATAACTATTTGGTGCACTCTCTCTCTCCCCTTTCTTTCTTTCTTTTTTTTTTTTTATAGCTATCTTAGCAGGGGAGGGGAGAACAAAAGAAAAACTGACAGGATTCAAAGTTAAGCCCTAGTGTTAAACACAGAAATTGTCTTCATTACTGTATTTCTCCTCTCCTACCACTCCATAATGAATAAACCAGTACCAAACATCATAGATAAGACTATATAAGACTATAAAAGAAAAAAAAAGCATGAAAGAAAGAAGGAAAAAATAGGGGAAAAGAAAATATGTCTTTTGATATTTTCCTTTAAGAAGTTGAATGAATAGTTACTTTATTTAACATTTGTTTACCGGGAAAGTCTAACTTGGAACAAAGCCAATTTTCAGCAAAGGCCTGGGGAGAAACACTATGTCTTTGTTATGTGGGAGGAAACCAGAGCACCCAAAAAAAACCCCACATGAACACAGGGAGGACATGCAGACTCTGCACAGAATGCACCCCAGCCGAGAATCGAACTGAAGAACCTCTTGCTGTGAGCCAACAGCACTACTACTGCACCACTGCACTGTATGGTTTGAAACTTTAAAAGGAGAGTTTTAATATTACATTGTATCTGAGGAAGTCTTTTAAATCTGTTGATGAAAGCGCTCATCTTTGGTAATATTAAAGTGAATTAGCATTTAACCCAATGGTGGCATAGCATTCTTACTT
Organism: Protopterus annectens; assembly: GCF_019279795.1. Classification (NCBI taxonomy): domain Eukaryota; kingdom Metazoa; phylum Chordata; order Ceratodontiformes; family Protopteridae; genus Protopterus; species Protopterus annectens. The sequence continues at coordinate 270,373,190 of NC_056745.1, read as the reverse complement.
TTGATTTATTAGTTTGTGAATCATATTTTGATTTATTTTAGACATTGCAGAGTATCCATTGCCAAATTTTAAAGTGTTAGGAGTGACTTAGAAGACAAATACGGTGCAAAAAAGGTGCATTTTCATCTTTCTATTTGCATTTGTTTTCAGATCGTCATAATCCACAAGAAAAAAGATAGTGAGACCACTCGGTGCTAATATTTTACACACACTGTATGTGAGATGGCACATTTAGACCTGTGCTATTCTAATGAATAGAAACAATGTGTAACCTCTGCAAATAAATCAACATCTGGTAGGTATTCACTTGTCTGCAATGATTCCTTCAGTAGCAAAGAAAGAACCAGAAAAGATTTTTCCTTTGTTTTCTGTGCCAAGAACTTTCATTTGTCAGCTCGCAGTGGATCTTATTATAAAATAGAAGCACACTGTGGTAATTCAAATGACTTTGACACTTCTGTTCAAACTACAAAAAAGAAACATGCATTAAAGCATAAGGGCATTGCTAGTTTTGCTCTAACAATAATGCAGCTCTGTATTTAAGAAACCACTTTGCTGTTTTTGTATGTATCAGACACTGCTGAGCTATAAAAACCCAGTGTCGTCATCATTCTCATATTATACTGTTTTGATAAAAAACAGTTACATTTAAAAAAAGTTTTCTTTTTATTATTTCTTTTTACTTTTGTCTTCAAAACCCACAATGCCACAACATGTGGCATGACATTCTGCTCTATTTGCTCTTAAATTCATATTTGTATCTCTACTCAGCTTACATAGTTTACCTTAAAGTCATTCACATTTCTTAAATATAAGTGAAAGTAAAGACAAAAAAAAATTTAACACTTGCAACATTACATTTGTTAAATAACATTGCAGAATTCAGAATTTCATCTAATTCACAAAATATACATAATTAAATTGCTTTCAATGACAAAAACAGAATATATCAAATAATATATATTTATTATTTTAATGTCATAGGACTAAAAAGATGTCTGAGGTAGTGATCTATCTAGAGACAAGAAGCCAGTCCTACATTTTGGCAATTAAATTAACCGCAGGTTAGATATTTCAGAAGACAAGTTTCTGTTTCCAAAACTAAGTTTTTTATTTCCCCTACAAGTTATTCCCCCTTTCCATTCCCTTTTTGTTTCAAGTTATATGAACACATTTTGCACCTTTGAGCTACAGTGAACCAGTTTATCAATATCTATCTATCTATATAGCTATATCTCTATATCTATCTACATATATATATATATATATATATATATATATATGTGTGTGTGTGTGTGTGTGTGTGTGTGGTGATATGTGCAGCCATGCTAACTTAAGGATGTAATCCTACTTCTTTTCCTGCTGGATTCCAAAATTTATTGAAAAATGTTCTTATCAGTTAGTAACAGACAAAGTAAAGTATGTTGGCACAAACACCCGATTGCTGATACATTGTTATAATTTAAGGGACCAAAATAATATTTTTCAGGGAGCAGTAACATATTAATTTACTCATAAAAATGATACTTGTTACTGATTTCACTGTTCTCTGCAGCTGTGACAGGAAAACACACAAAATAAATGGAACAAATATTTCCACACACACAAAAAAAAATTACAATGCAACTTCTACTTCATGTTGCAACTGATAACACACATAATTATAAGTTTAGATGATTACCCAAATTATGTTCACAAAAAAACAAAATTACTGCAAAATTTCAACCAGAATGTGAGCTATAGCCTGGCATGTGCATGTGCAAAAGTAGCCAACATTGACCACGAGTGGGGAACATACTCCCACAAAAATGTGTATCTGTGAAAGACAACACTGACCACGAGTGGGGAACATACTCCCACAAAAATGTGTATCTGTGAAAGACAACACTGACCACGAGTGGGGAGCATACTCCCACAAAAATGTGTATCTGTGAAAGACAACACTGACCACGAGTGGGGAACACACTCCCACAAAAATGTGTATCTGTGAAAGACAACACTGACCACGAGTGGGGAGCATACTCCCACAAAAATGTGTATCTGTGAAAGACAACACTGACCACAAGTGGGGAACACACTCCCACAAAAATGTTTATCTGTGAAAGGGGAGAATGCAATTTGCATAGATCACTGACTAGAATGAAACTAAAATAAATCTTAAGGATATCTGCATCACTTGCTGGTTATTTATAATTTAAAATTCACTATTTGTACTTGGACTTCCCTTTTACTTTATTCCCTAATTGCTTAACATATTTAAGTATCCATTCTGAGTAAGTTGCCCATTATTAATGGATTATGGTCCATCATTGCATGCAATTAAAAATTTAGTCAAAAAAATCAACAAAGTATAATGCAAACATATTTTTTTGTCAAAAACAATTTATTGTCATTCTCATCAGCTATCCTTTACAAAATAATGACTTTTATCTAGTTGCTCTAGCGCTTGAGCAGTTCCACTTTTGTAGGCTGGTGCATTTAAGATGTATCCTGAAAAGCTAGCAAAAGTAAACACAGGCTCACATTATGGTAGCAGTCATATTGGTAAAAATAAGCAGATGGAAATAAGTTATGCAATGCATGTGAGTGTTAGTGGAGCACTTCAAAGGGAGATGTTTGTGGGATGAGATGCAACATATACTTTGCAAGATCACTCCCATCTTCAGCAGTGCATATGGAAAGTCACAAGTAGTGCATACAGCTGTTAACTGAAACTGCAGACATGGTCAGAACACAAGCAGCTGTAAGTTGTACTAGGGGAAGTGCTCTTCTTTATTTAATATATGTTCAATACTGAGTGGAACAGAGGTCACAATAACAAGTATTCCAAACACAAATGGGAAAATATGATGAGTTTGATTCCATTGAAGATGCTGTCTGACAAGATGACACACTATTCTGAGTTATTCTGAAGTCACCCACCCAAATATACATTAGGGATGGGCACTTAACTGTTCGTGTTCAAAACTTGCATTTTGGAACATGAATGTGTAATGTTACACAAATGACTTATAATAGGATTCCTTAAAATTCAGTATTATGGAGCCACATTATACATGCAACATGTATTCTAAATCCAGCTGAGATACAGCCAACACCAGTGTAAGTCAGATGCATACATAGTATGTTTGGAGAGAGATACTATAGCATTACAGAGCAGAGCTGGATAAAGCCAGTGGTATAGTATGATATGTGATGGTACAATACGTGATAGTATGATATGTGATGGTACGATATGTAATGGTACGATATGTGATGGCACAATATGTGATGGTATGATATGTGATGGTACGATATGTGATGGTACAATATGTGATGGTACAATATGTGATGAGCACACAAGTTAAGCTGCTATGCCTTGCCATTTTTTAAATATACCCACTTATGGTGTTGCCATTCTACTGCTTCATTAAAAATTAGAAATAGCCATTGTCCCATATAAGACTTTCTGTGAACTTCATTGTTTGCCTTTGCTTACAGTAACAGGGGATGCATATAATGCCCCTTTTGGTACCAACCTTACAAGAAAGGGTAGCAAATTGAACACAACAGCACCAGATGTACTAAAGCTTGTGCAACTCAGGAATTCAACAACAGAAGAACAGGAACAGTGGAGCAGTCTAGACCATGGAACACAACAGAGGAGCAAATGTAGATTCAAATATACACTCACTGATAGCAGCTCTGAAATGTCAAGGCAGAAGCAGATACCATCTAAGGTATACCTAATTCAAGGACAATACACATGGGGTCTGCAACTGCTGGAAATGCAGAAATTACAGAGCCATAAAGTGCAGAAGTAATGCCATCACCCAGACATTGGAAGGTATGCAATAAGTAGTGATGATAGTGCAGCTCTGTTAGGCTGGACCCTGAGGGTAGCAACAGATGTGCATATGCAGCACCTGTTTAACAGACTACAGGGGCTACTACAGACCTCATATGCCAAATGCAGGAACAAGTGCAGGGAGGAATTACAGGAGATGAAAGGCAGTACATGCCATACAGCAGGGTTATGTTTTATCTTCCATGGGAGATGGAAACAGAGCTATCTAAGGCAGCCCTTTATCACATCAGATATAAACTGCTTAAGGGCAATAGGCATCTGCAAGCACATCATATGACCATCAGGAATAAATGGCTGAATGATGGTACCTATGTTACTTATGACCTCTAACAGTCCTCGCTGAAGTCCATTTTTGGATGACGAATGGAACGTTTAAGTGTTTGCTTGTTGCTTTAGCATCATTGCGTATTGCAGTCTCTGCCAGTGGCAAATGAAAATTGCTAAAAGAATTGTTGAATGACATACAGGACATAGGAGCACTAAAAGGCCTTGCTCTTTACAGACCAATATAAGTGACCAGTTTAGTCCGTGCTATATATGGAATAACTTTAAGCTAGATTTCATGGAAAAATGCAGGCAGAAATTCTCTGATTTGCCATTCAGCATGCCATTTCTATCCATGCAGTCTTCTGCAGAACTCCATCCAGTGGGGTGGTGACAATGCATCATGGTGTAGTGGTGATGGGTCCTATATACTGTCCCTATAAAAAAAAAATGTGTCATTAGCATTCCTTTTTCTCGATGATATCCCTGCTGCCTCTGTGGAGGTACTGGTACATATTCTGCAGTCTATGCAGAATGCCACATCGTTTGGAACACAATATACCACTGGATAGTCACAATGAATACAATGGAACATCAAGGACATGCTGTACCACTCATTTACATTCTTACCACATATGTCATACTCTGTTGATCTGTTAGATATAGAAATATGCATCATCTAGGGCATTGCTATGGTGTGGCAAGCATGTCTTATTGCCCCTTCCGGACATAAACTCATGATAATCCTTGACCTACTGGACCATGTTTTCTACCAACAGGATCTTACTAGGTGCTCTACCTGAAACAATTGTCTGCATCACCCTGTACATGTGTGAACTACAATTTCATAGGATCAAAGTTGTTACAGCCAATATGAACTTCTTCAGATTTATTGTGTTTGTGAAGGTTATCCCACAGTACAGTCATATGAACTGTTACACATATACAGCATTATACATCTGACATGAGGTAGTGGCCACTGCACAGTATTCATCAGGTTGCTGCTCTGCATGTCTACACTTGAGCATTGCCTAAGTGGACAATGCAGGTGATTGTGTATTATGTGTTTAGTGGAAAATTTGAGCCTGGTGCATGATGATGCTGTTTATTTACATGTTGCTGACTGTGTTAGTCCCACTAGGTCAATGGCCTCTTTTCAGAGGAGACTTGAAGTGGCATCCATACTGACTAGGGGAAATTTGGCTAGGAAACCTGGGAACTTCTTATACTCTTTTCAGTAAGTGCTGTGGAATCCTGTGCATCCACCTGAGCTTCCATCAATTCAGTCAGCCACAGATTTTTCTTGTTAGGAATCCTTGAAACCTTTAATGTTGTACCAGCTGCATACAGATGTACTTTCTAAAGGGGTACTGAATTTGACAATAGGTCAGATGAGGTAGGAGTAAAGACAGCTTTGGATGCAGAAGAGATTTCATGATAATTAAGCTACAAAAGGCAGAGGACTTTCTCACCACAACAGAGATATGGTGGTTTAAGAGAACTCACTGTAAATGTGGGTACCCATCCATCTAATAAGGGGGTCTGTTTTAAGAGTACTGTTGATGCTATGTGAAGAAGACATAAGGGTCTTATAAAGGTAACTGTGCTGAACTTCTTAGCATTTAGGGTGAGACCATGATTAGTGTACCATATATATCTCTGACCTAGGACCTAATGGAAAATTTCAGTATCATGAGGTGAATTGTCAATAGCACCCAGTCTGCAGTCATGTACAGTCTACATTACCCACAGACCTTAGATACTCAATTTTACCTCTGAGAAGTAAGTGCCAAACAGGAGGGGTCCCAAGCTTGAACCATGTTGGATGTTGGTAGTAGTGGTTTTATGACCAGCTGAGAGATCCCTAGTTCCACTATGTGCATGTAGTACTTGAGTATAGTGGCTACCCAGTAGATAATGTAAAGGTTAACACTGACAGAGTAAGAGACAGAGGGAGTTTGCTTATGATGCTGACATGGGGAATGATGCCAAAGGCTGTAGCAGGGTTAAAATTGGCAGTATGGACAGACTGCTCTTGGTTTGAATCTTCTTTGACCCTGTGAATGAGACTGACAGGTTGCATAGACATTACCCTTAGTGAATGCAAACTCATTGGCATTAAGGGGTCTATGTCATTTTGTGCATCTTTTCATGACAGGCATGACTGGCAGAGAAATGGGTCGAAATAGAGAAATGCAATCTCAGTTGCTTCTGTAAGTACATAATCTTATTTTGGATATAGTTTTATTTCTTCAGCCCATCTCACAAATATTGAAGCATACCCACTCCACAACCTAGTCAAAGTTATTTTTATTTTTAATGAAAATTAATATTTGCAGACTTGCAGTTATTTTAGAATATGATAATTGGGGTAAATGTATTGACAAGTATGTGTTCAGATTATAGTATGGCACTACTGCAATATTTTAGATCAAAATCAAATTTAATTAATTTGCTTATGTATTTTGCTGTGAGGAACAACGTTTCTCATTCACTTCATGCAAGTACTTTATATTTGGACTATTATTTTTCTTCATTAGGTGTAGTCATATGATCATACCTCTCAGCCTCTTAGAGCAAAAAGTCTGGAAAAAAGCCTAAAATGATGGGGGACAAATAGGGACAGATTTTAAATATTGCTCTTACAAACTTAGGTTGATAGAATAATAGATTTTGCATTAGCATAAATTTTCTGAAGGATGTGGAGTCTTAAACTCAAATGTTTCTCATTATTTAATGACTTCAATCCTTAGCTATTTTTCAGAAAAGTACAGATTTTAGGAGAAACACACCAAGAATATGAGGTAAAAATCTAGACATTCTGCAAAAAGCTGTACAGTTGAGAGGTATGCATATGATGAATAAAGAAAATTCATGTGAAAAAATGTGAAACCTTCAAAGTCACGAGTAAGTACCAAGACTCAGAAATATGGCTGGTATGCTTAGATAAACTAATATAACACTAACTTTCCACAAGAATACATGCCAAAAAAGATACCTGTCATTTCTGAGATTCAAGCTAATGCCCCAGGAAGACATGTCAAACAATTAATACAGAATGCCATTCATGAGGTAATGATATGTCCTTGACTTTTACAAATGCATCCTTAAGATAACAAAAATAAAAGAACAGGCATTGTGAAACATTATTTATTTTTTAATGTGACTGTTGTGCATCTGTACACACTGATGAAGTAATACAAATAATCCAAATAAATGCAGCCTGCTTTGTCATGCTCTGATGCAATCATTACCCTTAATCCAATGCAGTCTCGTGTGCTGCTAATAATAAAAATAAACAAAAAACAATGTATATCTGACCTGATCTTTGATACTATTTGTAGAAGCTTCAGTTCTCAGTGTGACAATGTGAGGTATTGCCAGCTATGCCAGGAGAAGTGGGGCAGGGGATGTGTAACATATGCTTATGTTAGACAGATGTGTAGCACAGCTAGCTGGAATTTATTAAAGAATTATATGTCATTTGAATATCAAACTGACCTGTACAGATGCGTGTGTTAGAAATGAATTTCTAAAGCCGATTGTCTTAAAAATGTATCAGCAGTGTGCCCTACTGGTCAGAATGGAAATTTACATACATTATTGCAACAGTTTAAATGTATATATTGTAACAGAGGATACTGAAAGAGAAGATATTAATCTCAACCCACCTGACTTTGAGAAATAATAAGAAAATTAAATTACTGGGCCTAGGCCATAAAGATGCTATCTCACAGTTTTCAATGCAGCCAGAGACAAAAGGTCTGTACTAAGAAGCTTCCTGCATTGTTGTTTGGGTGAAATAATTGCTACTCTGAAAGGGTGGAGGCTTGGAATTGTTTTATGACTTCCAGGAGCAGCAGCAGATGTTAGCAAGGCTGTTGTGTATGTATCATAAATCCTGGCAGTTTCCACTAATGGGGGGGGGGGGGTTGCATGGGAACCAAAATTCAGATGACCAGATGTATGACGGTGGTGCAGCGGTTAGCAGAAATAATATTTTAATATTAGAGGAGACTAAAGTCTCAGCAGCAGTCTGTTTCTTGGAACTTGACATAGAAGGATCTGTCACCCACTTCATATTGCCTTGCACTAGTAAGTGACCAGGGAATAAAAATTGTTTAGATTAGTCAGGAAAATATAGCAAGATTAGTTTAGTACTGTTTTTCTGTATCTGTTTGAATCCATTCATCTGTGTTATTTTAATATTTCTTCTGGTTGAAACTCTTGTGTTTACTGTAAATAGATATTTCATATTTTCAGGTTCTTTTATTATTCATTATTAAATATATTTAAAGAGCGGCCACGGTGGTGCAGCGGTTAGCATTGTCACATCACAGCAAGAGGTTCTCCGGTTAGATCCTCGGCTGGGGTGCCTTCTGTGCAGAGTCTGCATGTCCTCACTGTGGTCGCATGGGTTTCCTCCGGGTGCTCTGGTTTCCTCCCACATCACAAACACATGCTGTTGGTGGATTGGACACTCTTAGGTGTGTGTGTGAGTGTGTGTGTGTGGTGTGTGTGTGTGTGTGTGTGTGTGTGTGTGTGTGTGTGTGTGTGTGTGTGTGTGTGTGTGTGTGTGTGTGCCTTCTGTGGAAGGTTGAGTGCTGGGCTGGTAACTCGACACCGTAAAACTACACTGCCAATCATGAGCAGACAGGTGATCTGCTGTGGCGACCCCTGACTGGGAACAGCCAAAAGAAGAAGAAGATTAAATATATTTAAACTTTTCATTGTGGCTGGTCCTTAGATGATATTTTAGTCTTTGAGAGTACTTATACCTATTGGAGACATCATGGCCACTCCTAAAGCCTGACTGTATGGTCAACATTATCATTTGTATTAATATTAATTTCATTCCGTATAATTGGGTACCCTTGCAAGAGCCTTAGGTAGCTTACTTTGTAGAGTCTGGTGGCAGGGATAACTTCCTTATAGTTTGTGCAGAAGGGAGTACAGTGGATTAATCTGTGCCAGCGTTTCTCATGTGTGTGTGTGTGTGTGTGTGTGTGTGTGTGTGTGTGTGTGTGTGTGTGTGCATGTGCAAATTAAATCTTAAAGTGTGTGTGTATGTGTGTGTGTGTGTGTGTGTGTGTGTGTGCGTGTGTGTGTGTGTGTGTGTGTGTGTGTGTGTGTGTGTGTGTGTGTGTGTGTGTGGCAGTTACTTGGAGCAAGGATATGAAGCGGTTTGCTATCATATTTCCGAATCGAACTTCGTCGACTGCACTTATGTCGAATACGGAAGTTCAAAAACAGTAATGTCGAATAACAAAAGCCAACCTAGGAATGGGTTTTAACATGGGTCAAGATAGGGGAGAGGTTTGTAGTTCGGCAATAACAGTGAACACCAATCTCGACCCATGTTAAAACCGTTCCTAGATTGGCTTTTGTTGTTCGACATTACCGTTTTTGAATTTCCGTGTTCGACAAAAGTGCAGTTGATGAAGTTTGATTCGGAAATATGATAGTAAACCTATAAGGCACTGGTTTCACAGAGAGAGGGTGCTGGAGGACTTGGTTGGATACTTGGCTGAGGACTTAACTCTACAACTGTGCCAGTTTGGAGCCTTTCTGGGTACATGGGGTGGGGGGAGAGAAAAAAACAGACCCCAGGGTGAGTGTGTTCCCTGTACGTTCTTATGGGAAATTGTGCTTTATGCAGAGAAGTCTGCATCTAGAAATACTGAGTGTATCCATTTGTATTTCAAGTGACCATCCTTCTCCAGAATCAGTGGTGAGTATTCAGGCTCCTTGATTACTGGCCCAGAGTGTGGACATCACACTCAGCATTGCATGTTAAGTAGAATTCAAACAAAAGATCAGTTTATTATCTCAGGTAGGTAGAATGTGGGGAGACATGATAGAGTGAAAGCGCAACATGCATAATTTAAATTGCATAAGAGTATAAAAATAAATGGAAAACCATGTAATTCTTTTTAATTTTAGTTGATGATTTTTTCCCCATCTCAATTTTTCCTGCGATTGTGTCAACTGCCACAAATATAGGCATAGGTTCATAGGTTCTTCCAAGCAGATTGTGTGTATATGTAAAGTATATGGTATTAGATGAGGGCTGTGACTTTAAGAGGAGTTACTACGACTAGGATCTTTTTGTCATATGACCTCCTTCTTTGGACAGTTCAGTAAAGTATCTTGTTGAATGCACATAATTTCTAATGCTTGTGCACTTTCTCATTTTGACTGTGTGCAGTTGTGTTAATAGATGTATACTACATGGTGGCAGAAATAATGGGACATGGTATTAGAAATAAACTGATTTGGGCACCAGTTGCTGCATTTTCACTTTGCTTTAAATACTGAACCTTTTTTTCCCCTGTAGTTTGCAGAATCCAGATCTGAATGCTTCTTTAGTATAATATGCACATGCAACAACAGGAATGTCTAATTTGCTCAGTTATGATGACAAATTGTTTTCACATGCTATTTTTAGCATTAAAATTATATAAATCTGATTAATCACTAATTTCATCCACACAACACACACATACACACACACACACACACACACACACACACACACACACACACACACACACACACACACACACACACACACACACACATATATTTATTATTTTCATTTAACCACCAAAACATGAGTTGTGCGTCTTTTTTTGTCTCAATATGTCTACACCACTGATGTCTTTGAAGCTTCATGAAAATTTGTCAGAGAGTTGGAAACTCTAGATTCAAAACATCCAGCTGCATTTTACAGTAAGTGGATTTGCTTAATAGAAAAATCAAGTGTGCAGTTTCCATAATGTTACAGATGAGGAATACATTAAGATATGTAACACTTTTAACTCTAAGTAGGAGAAAGGGTCGCCTATCATATGTACTTGCAAAGCAAAAAATGAATAAATAAATTAGCACATCATAATTTAAATTTTTACTGGAGATTTAGATTCTCATGAGTCATTAAATGCTTGTGTGACTAAAAGTGCAACAAAGAAATCAAGAATCTGAGACTGTTGACTTTTATGGTTCAGTGATAAGTGGTAGAATTGTGTTTAGGCTTAAAAGTGATTAAGTCAATGACAGTCTATTAAGAAAGGATGACTTGACGCAATAAAGTGTAGGCAGAGCAAGCTTAAAAACACGTCAGAGGAACTGGAAGACTTTGAGTAAACACATAAGCAAAATGAATCTCACTTCTGCTTCATTAAAAACAAACAAACAAAAAAAGAAATACTGGCAAAAACAACATAGTATTCAAAATGGCATATGGTAATAAATGAGAAGGCAGCTATTAATTTAGTTTCTGCATTGTGACTAAAGACATGTAAACATGTTCCAAAGATATAACATGAGTTTACAGATTATGTGAAGGGTGCAACCATTTCATAATGGTGTGTAAAAAGTAAAAAGAATGTTACCAGTTTTGAATGTATAGAGGCAAAGAAACAAACTAAACAATAAATGTTTGTGGACACTTTTGTGTTACACAAAATGAGTACAGTACAAACTAAAAGTGACAGCAGGGATGAGTTTTGTTCAGAAAAAAAAGCATATAACCTATATATAATATTCTGTACCCTTGTATTTTCAACCAAAAAATGGGAATATCCTCTTACTGTATACTAACAGCTGTAAAGTCTACAATCTATATGCTACTACTCTGTAAAGTCTCTTTTGTAATTTTTTGTTCTCTGTGTAAATTTATGGAGTTTTTTCCACCAGGACTCCACTGAAAATGGACACATGTTATTCAGTCAGATTATCCTGGCAAACAAATGTTAAATAAATAAATAAATTATAAATAAAGGTATGAATATTGCCTTGAATGTTGATTCTAGTACATGCAATCAATTGAATCAACATTTAATTATTTAATGTGTAAATGTTTCTGTGAACTCTTTTCCAAATAACTTTATTATTAATAACAACAGTAATAAACTGGTTGTGCAGCAAACACTACTAACAAACAAGCAAGAATCAACACAATGAATATTGATACTTAAATATAACCAATAGGTTAAGAGTTGAATAGCAAAGCTACTTAACATATCAAAATATATTTTATGTCTAATTTCACATTATTAGAAGACTACAAAAGTTTACTTTTAAAATAGAGTATGTGAGTAGAGTTTTACAGAAAGCAGTTTGCCTTCTAGCCATCTACATTACTCAGAATCAAATAACGTATCTATACCTCCAATTCAAACTTCGGTATCTAGGGCAACTATTTATTCCGAGATTTGTATTTATCTTTTTATCTTTAACCTTTTGACATGTTCAGGCTAAAATTAAAAAGTGGGTAGATCTGCAATGACTGTAAGAATAAGCATTGAAAATACAAATTGGTTTTCCAAGGACTGCCCTTGGAAAATACTTAAGCCACCCAAACATACTGAGTCATAATGTTCATAAGACAATTGGTATGACTAAAGGAATTCACACTGTGCAGATTAACTACCTCAAAGAGGAGAGGTGAGAGCAAAGCTAATGGTCAGAGCAGTAAATCTGATAAATGGAATAGTAATTGAGTCAAATATGTGTAACATACCAGAAGGTACCTCACATATTTGGGCAGTACCCTGTAAAAGTTCACATTAGTTTTTGTGAAAACCAGGAAACTATGTCATTTGCAACTAAGTAAAAAAGTATATCTGTAAATATCTATATCTATATATAGATAGATATAGGTATAGAAATGCATGTGTGTGTGTGTGTGTGTGTGTGTGTGTGTGTGTGTGTGTGTGTGTGTGTGTGTGTGTGTGTGTATAGAGAGAGACAGAGACAGTGTGTATACTTATACAGCTAAATGATGCAAAAACACAGCTATGATATGAGTACAGTACAACACTGACAATTAAGAAACATAATTTTTGAAGTGTTCAGTGTATAACTTATACTGATAGTGTCTTGCAGAAGTGTTCTGATTTGTTTTCTAGTTTAAGTTATCTGCAGACTGAATACATTATTATGATTTTCCTTGAGATAATACTAGTTATAATGCTCTAAAAACAGTTCCAGTTTCATTTAGAGGTAGAACTTGGCAGGACTTATAATGCATGGAAGCAGACAAATTTATTGATTAGCAAACTGACAGCATGGATAAATAAAATGGTAGCAGTTGAGAAGCAAGGCAAGCCAAGAGTACATTTTGTGTGTCAAGATTAAATATATTAAGAAGGGAATGCTTGAAACAACTGAATGACTTTGCTAGTCTGTCCATTGCTAAGTTCTCTGTGTTTAATGCTAATCAAAGGTTTTGATAGCTCAAGCTATCTGATATTAGCTCTTAACTGTTTACATGTATCACTCCTGTGAGTTGATACATTTCTAAGGCTGCCTGTTATTTATTTCTTTAATGCCAGAAATGTTTAGAGCTATGTTTGAAATAACTGAAGTTCTAGGAGTTTAACTGGAATTTTCCTAATCTGTGAACCTCCTAAGCATGTCTGACTTGTATCTGATTAATTTGTTAAATAAATTAAGCCAAAGGAGTTTGAAGCTGAACAAAATCAAGTTCCAGATCTACACATCAAGTATTAAGTTTAAGATCCATTGTTTGAATTTAGAGGGTTTGAATCTGCCAAAATCAAAAAATTGTGAATATGCAAAGCCTTGTGATAAGTAATCACTTAAACTTTTACTTTGGCATGGTGCAGTATGGTTCAAGGTTGTTCCCAACTTGTAAGATGCAACAGTACATCTTAGGAAGATTCTAGACATAGTGTTGCTTGGTTTTAGTCAATAGAGCAATATTGAAGCTCTGAGATTTTTTAAACACTAGTCACCGAGTCACCTGCGTGGGCACTTTGTGATGAATCATGCCTGTTACTGCAAGTAGATGCTAGAAGACAAGCGGTTGGTGCAGTACTAGTACAAGAGGGTAGGACAGTACTTTATGGGGCAAGAGTTTTAGATAGATGCTTACACATGTAGTGTACTGATAGAAAAATTGATGTTGGCCATAATATTTAGCTGTCAAATGTTTCATGAACAACACAGATGGTAAAATAGTCACTGTGGACTTTTAATATTAGCCACTTCAAGGTATAGTCAAGAAATCTATGTATGAAGTACCAACAAAACTTCCAAACCTCAAAGTATATTACCATCTTTGCTAAAGTAGGATTATCAAGTTTGATATAAACCATGTTCACCAGTGCATATATCTGCTACCTTGACATGACTGTACACACAGGATTGTACAGATTTTCTAGAGAAAAGTATGGAAGTCTGAAAGATTGTTTCTCATGTACCCATGTTTACTAAAAATCTTGAAGAGCTTCAATTTTGTACCAAGAAAAAGACATGAAGTACTGTAGTTCTGAATGATTGGTCACACCATGAGAAATCACTGAATTCAAATATTTGTGCATTTATGTCTAATCTCCATAGCAAGATAACTTTCCTGTCTACAGGGTTTGTTATTTTAAGGGAACAGAGAAATCGTTCTTACTTGACTGAAGCAATGTTGAATAAAATACATGAGTCAAATCTGGTAATGACCAAATGTAATGTTTATGTGAAATTTGTTTAAAATATCTGATCAGACAGAGTAAATGGTAGGAAAAGTGATGTCTGCAATCTCTTCTGGAATCAAAACAAAAAGGATAAAAGCTACCCCTGAAATAAAGAAATTACCCTTGGATGACAGTAAGAGCGGATTTTGTTTGTTGATTATTTCAAATTTCTGGAAGTTTTGCTGTTATGTCAAATCAGAAGTCACAATGTTGGTGCAGTATTGAAATCTTTGTTAGGGATGGTATTACTAATAAAGTCATGTCAGAAAATGCTCTAGAATGTGATTTAAGAATCATATAATTCTGTGTGTTTAAGCACACTGCCTTGAATCCTAGACCTCATCTTTTGGATGAGATGTTGAACTGTTGACACACCTGCTCTGAGTTGGTGGTAGCACAGGTCGGTATAAAGATCCCATGGCAGCTATCAAAACATAGGACAACTTTATTTAAAAACATTAATTGCATACCATAAATTATTAATACATAATAAGTACAAATCCAACATTAGAAAAATATTTTCTGTGTATCTATAATACTTCAGTACATTTTTTTATTCCTGAAAAACTTCACCCCCCTCACATCCTTTTATCCACGACCATTTCTAATACTATTAACAATCATTTCACTACACCAAAACTGATTATAGAGTAACTCCTGACAATTCATTTTTCATATAATCCACAAATAATTTATGATTTTACTGATTGTATCTATATCATCCTTACTTAAAGTTTATAAAAGTTATAAACAATAATATCCGCATTCATTCCTTTAAAAATGTCATACTTAAATTTTTTATAGCACAGTTTTTCTGTATCATTAAAAATATTCTGTAGCTTCTTTTTTATATTATATATTTTACATATTCTACCTTGTTTTTGCTTATACTTCATATTTGCTTTCACAGGCAATTTTTCTATCATAAGATGTCATAAAAAATCTTGCTACTCCGACATTCATTTAATATTTCCCTCTTCTCATTAACAGCCTTTTTAATCTTCTCCTCTTTATTTTTTCACATCTTAAGATAACAATATTTCTCCATTATTTTCTCTTACCATTCTTTTATATTTTTCTTATTTTCCCAGCTTAAATCCCATTTTTTCATTAACTCAAAGTATACCAGTTTTCTTCCTCTAAAAACTCTTTTTTCTGAAATATAGTTTTATATTTTTCTATATCATCTTACCGCCAGAATTTTTTTTTGAAGTTTCCATAAAACCAAAACCCAATGTAATGATGCCAACAAAATATTTTGAAACTAAGCCCTCTTCTTCTATTTTACTATATAATACCCATCTCTTAAAAGGATATAGATGCAAACTCCATATACATGAAAATATTCAACCAGAGTTAATAAAGACTACATGGTCTGTTTATACCGTGTGCGCATTGTGCACAATGTGCACATGGTAGCACACTGTTTTGGATTCAATAAGCAGCTCTACATGGTGTGTAGAGCTGCGCACCACCACTCAGACAAGGTAAACACCTTGGCATGCAAATTACAGCATAAACAGCTGCATTGTATGCTAATCAACCAATCCATGATGGAGTAGCTATTCATTAGCTATAAAGCAAATGTGTAGACTCTGTGCTGGTTTTCCCTGAAAATTCCAAAACCTATTGGAATATAACCACAGAAAGGAGACCGTACAGAAACAATGTTAGGGGCTGCTGTTGCTTTAATTTATGTGTATGTGCAACAGGTTGAAGTCTATGCTGCTACTGATAATAGACCAAGGCCAAAAAGGAGAAGAGTTTTCAGACCACAGGTAACTTCTCATAATCTACATGATGTGGAAATTGTAGAGGGCTGTGGCATGGATAGAAACACACAACAGGAACTCTGCAACCTCTGTTGTCCTCAACTCAAAGCCAGGGCAAACCAAGGGGAATCCTTCCCAGTGGAGGCAAAGTTATGTGTAACAGAGAATTTTATCTACAGGTACCTTTTAGAGACCAACAGGGGACATGCTGGAGGTGTCACAGGCATCAGCATTCAGGATCCTCCATCAATTCCTGAATGCTATGCTACAAACTGCTATTAGCCACATATATTTTCCCTGTACTTCTGAGGATAGGGCCAGAAATATTCAAGAGTGCTACCATGTAGCATGCTACCCTGAAATACTGTGTGCCATAAATTGCACACACGTAGAAATAAAGACACCACCCTGGGAACTGGAAAGGCTTTAAATTAATAGAAAGACCTTCCACTCTATTAACTGCCAAGCCATGTGTAATGCCAATGGAATCATCCTGAATGTGTGTGTTGGCAACCCAGGCAGTTATCATGACTCACATATCTGGTATACCTCCCAACTGTATCAGTTATTCAATGGGGGAAATGGCACAGGATCATTTGCTGGGGGATGTAGGGTATGTACTGGAACCATGGCTGATCATGCCCATCAGAAATGCGCACGCACACACACACACACACACACACACACACACACACACACACACACACACACACACACACACACACACACACACACACACACACACACACACACACACACACACACACACACACACACACACACACACACACACACACACACACACACACACACACACACACACACACACACACACACACACACACAAACACACCTGCTGAAGAACACTATAATGAGGCACACTCTCAAACCAGAAAGATAGAGCAGGTATTTGGGCTGCTGATGTCACAGTTCCAGTGCATAGATACATCTGGGGGAGACCTGCAGTGCAGTCCATGGACATGTACTGAAATATTCATGATATGTGTCATGCCACACAACAACATCCTGAGAGAACAGCTTCAGCAAGATCAACAAGGGGAAGAGGCACACACCCCATCACCAATGGCAAGGTCCCCACAGCCACATGCAGTTGAGGAGTCAGAGGGGGACGCAGCAGCTGCTTTGGGTGAAGACAGATGTAGCTGTACTCAATATGCCATTGCATTGGCTAAGAGACAAAGCATAGCACACTCCCTCACCACCTAAGCACCCAAAATCTTCCTCCTATGCACATACATACAGTAACACTGATACCAGGCAATTCTCACAACCTTTACATACCCATGTATTGGCTGCGTAATATTTGCATCAGACAAAGTCAGCCCTGAAGTAAAACTGTTGCAAGTGCTGGATTTATTAAGTGTGTGTTGAACCAGGAGTGTATTATGTAATAATATGAATGACTGGCATATCCTTGCATGTTAAAACAAAAAAAATAAATCCAAACCACGAGCTTTGGCAGAAATACGGTTTATTGCAGATAAAAAAAACAAAACGACTAAGTGCTTTCACCTAAACACTGTAGACTTCATCAGAGTCATTTGGTAAAGATTAAAACAGATTTATTATACTGTGATGCCACTAAAACATCCAATCAAAAACCTACACATCATTGAAAATTCATCCAGTTAATTAAGCTCTTTCTGTTAAAAAACATCCAGCACACCAACTTTTTCTTTAAATTAATTTGTCTTTGGAACATTATGCCTAAAAAATACATACAAATAAAATATATGTAAGCCTGGTTATAGAGGCCAGCTGTAACTAAGCTAGTTTTGTTAGATTATATTTGCTCTTTATTTAAGAGTAGTGGCCAAGGAAATTACATCATTCAAGTCTGGTGGCCTCGTAGAATTTAATTGCAACTGCCATTTGACCTCTCTGGCCTCTAATTCCAATTTTTCATCACCTCCTCTTTCATTATATAACACTCTGTCAATGGAAAAATACATTTCTTAAAATGTGAACATTTTATACTATGACAATACAGTGCATTGTGCTCATCTTTGTTTTTGATACTTCTCAAATGTTCACCAATCCTATCTCAAAGTCTGCATATGGTTTTTCCTATATAAAATCCTTGGCAAGATGTACAAGAAGCCAAGTAACCAACCATGGTGGTGTTGCAGTTGCATCTCCCCAGACACCTTAGAATGTAATTGTTAGTGTTCACTAACACATAAAGTCCATCATTTATAAACCTGCAGTATCTACAATCCCCATACTTATACATATGTGATTTGTGTCCCACCTTCTTGATGCTTAATTGTCCTTCTAATACATTTTTGATGTTCTTCCCCCTACTAAAAGTTATGTGTGATTTGTTCCCCAGTTTGTCTTTGGTTTCCTGTTCAAGACATTTTTCCCAAAGTCTGTTCACACAGGAGACTAGACCTGCTGTCTGCTGATTAAACCTTAATACCATTTTGTGTTTTTCCTTACATTCATTTCATTGTTTAAAACTGACTGCAGTTGATACTATTGGAGAAAATGTAGTATCTCTCTTCCTCAACAGTTCTCTTTTAATATTACGCAACATCCTACGGGGATAACCTCTCTCCCTAAACATTCCAATCAGTGTATATATTTCTCTTAGGAATATTGTGTTATCACTAATCAGATGGGAGAGCCTCACCATTTGACCCTTTACTATACTCCTCCTTTGATGTAAAGGGTGACAACTCTCAAAGTGAAGTAAAGTATTACAGTGGGTTTCCTTCCTGTAAATATTGCTGTTCAATTTATTTGTTTCATTGTCCTTGGAAAGGTGAATATCCAAAAAGTCTATCTCATTCACCTTCCATTTACTGGTAAACTTAAAAAATGAAGTTGTGCCATTTAAATATTTAAAATATTCAGAGGCTTCTTTTTTACTTCCCATCCAAAGTATCAGAAGGACGTTCAAAAATCTATTGTATAATTTGATTTTGGACATGTAGGGAGACATAAAAATGTATGTTTTCTCCCATTCCAAAAGCACAAGGTTTGCAAATACAGTGGTGCATTTGGCCCCAATTGCTACCCCATATGTCTTCTGGAATATTTCACCTTCAAAGTTGAAAAAAATATTTTTTAATACAATTTCCATAGTGTCTACCAGAAAGTTAATATTCTTCATTTGAATCATATTGCTTTTAAAAAAGACTCTCAAAAAAGAATTCCAATCCTTCTTTGTAGGGTATAACAGAAAACAAACTGACTACATCAATAGTTAAAAAAGAATAATCTATGTCATTTTTATTCTCCCTTAATCTTGCATGTCCACACCCAAGATCAGATGCATTGCTGCTACCTGAACATGACTGATGTCTGCTGCATGAGCTCCCCTCACAAGGATGCCCAGGACTACAACCCCATGGCCTGCCACATCTGGGTTTGGTGCTCAACCACTGACAGAACAGTGGACGTATTGCCACTATGGGGGCATGATTGGTCATAGCCACAGTGGTTAACAGCAGAGGATGTGGCTGACCTACACCGCCAAGGATGCCATCCCCTGCCAGCAGATGTTCCATCACAGACACTGCTCATTCAAATGTGTCATTCATCTGATCCATTGAATTTGCAACACAGTGGAGGCAGTCACACATGTCAGCCTGTGCTATATCTACAACCCTAAGCATTTCTCTGGAGGGCCTATGGGAACATGCCTGTGCCTCCATGATGGCCCTAAACATATGTTGAGTGGCACGGGAAGAGACACCTGGATCAAGTGGGGGATGGATAGCAGGCCTCCTCTAAGCACCCCAAACAACCCTCCTGTGTGGCACCTTATCCACACGTTGTCTCTGGCCAGAGTCAACAGGTACTGAGCCACAGTAGCTACCATTTCCTGACTGATAGGCTCACACTCCACCTGTCCAATAACTAAGGGCTGACTGAAATTGGTAGACATAGGCCTACTGGCTGTGTCCAATGCAATTTCAGGGGATGGCTGTATGTCAACTTCAGTGTCAGATTCAATCTCTGCACCCCTCAACTGTGCCTCTGTTTGGCCACCATCATTATCAGAGTCTGGTGATATTCTGACATCAGGTGATAGAAGTCCCACACTTCCACTGTCAGGACCACCTGTGATAATAAGCAACATACACAGGAACAATTAATACCTACACTACTATAGTCCCATATATGCTAACAACATAACAGTGGTGCCACTATTAGACAGCACAGCAATACACATAACAGCCCTGACATCAACAACCCACACTAAAATATTTCTTTGAATTGCTCATTAGTACTGACATAAAAATATTTGGCTTACCATGTGCAGATGCTGGTATGCTATGTATGCCAGATGGTCCTGGAAAAAGTTAAGCAAAAGGTAAGGACAACATCATCACAATTAACAGTAACACAGGGGTAATACGTTTTCTTTAGATGTCCATTAACTATACTTTCAACAAGAACTTGGATGACATATGACAGAGCCCCTCACTATCACTCTTCAAGAGGAACCTTGATGAGTGGATGGGTAACAGACAGTTCACAATGGGAATCTGTTAATGTCATCCACCTTAGAAGTACCTTTGGACTGGCCTCAGTTTTGTAAGCTCTATAGCATGTGTGATAACTGCGTAACACTATAGTACAAATAACTATTTAGGTAGGGGTTCCAATCTCAGTCCTGGCAAATGTAAAAGTATGTGTTCATGTGTGTCTGTAGGCTAAAGATTATGAACCTGTTCACACCCAATACACTTGCCATTATCCCACTTTAGCAGTCCTGCTGATGCCAGTCACCTTAGATGTACTTCTGGGCTGCCTGCAACCCTACAAGCTCCATGGTGTGTGCAATTATTGTGTAATCCTATAGTGCAAATAACTAGTTAGGTAAGGGTTCTAAACTCAGTCCTGTCAAATGTAAAAGTGTGTGTGTGTCTGTAGGTTAAAGATTTTGAGCCCATTCACATCTAGTACACTTGCCATTGCCCTGCTTTAGCAGTCCTGCTGATGTCAGTCATCTTAGAAGTACCTTTTGGCAACCCACAGCCCTACAAGCTCTGTGGCATGTGGAATAATTGCATACAACTATAATACAAATAACTAGTTAGGCAGGTGTTCTAATCTCAGTCCTAGCAAATGCGTGTGTGAATGGATTTGTGTGTGTATATGTGCAGGTTAAAGCATGTTGTGGCCTCTCTCACCCAGTACATCACCTATTGCCATACTTTACAAGGGCCAGTGATGTTCCTCACCTTAGAAGTACCTTGGGATACCCTTTACCCTGTAAGCTCCGTGGCATGTGCAATAAATGCGTAACACTGTAGTAGCAATAACTAGATAGGTATATGTTCTATTCTCAGTCTTGGCAAGTGTGTTTGTGTGTGTGAATCATATCATTTTGCAATTTTTTTTGCTTTTGGCCACCCAGTACACATCCCATTGTCCACTTTACAAGACCCACTGTCATCCACTGTAGTGGTAGCTGTAGACACTCTGCAGCCCTATAAGCTCTGTGCCATGTGCAATAACTATGTAACAGTATGGAATAAATAACAATATAGGTGAGCCTTCTAATCCTTGGATACCATTACACTCAGGAATCACAGATAAACACACTCAGCTAGGCATCACCCCCTATATCACTAGGTGGCTTGCAAACTGCCTCACAGATAGAACCCATGGTGTGAAAGCAGCACACTCCATGTCAGAATGCTGACCAGATCAACACCTCTGAAGTCCAGCCCAACACATAGGGACTCTGGCTGACAAGGTTTGCAGAGTACTGCAAGATGGGTGCTATTATTACCTCTCCACATGATGTTGACATCCTGCACAAAGGCCTCACTGACACCTATGACTTGTGTGAGAACCCTGGACTCTATCTCAATGGCAGAAAATGTGCTGTCATGCCCTTTGGGAACAACATTGTTCCCATGAAATACCACTATGATGGTAGTCCACTGAACACTAAAGACATTATAAGAGAACTGGGAACATAGGTTGACAGTGATCTCTCTGCTGACCACCACAGTGCCACTGTGTTCAGAAAGTCCTTCTATGTGGCACATCTCATTACTAAGGGTGTTGCATCCAGGAAGTAAGAGGTCATTGTCTCCCTCTACTCTCCCCTCATTAGACCATTCAATGAGTACAATGGCCCATTTGACATGTACCTCACTGTATACCTGCAACAACTAGAGAGGCTGCAAAAGTACCTCACAAAGAGGATCCTAGGCCTTAAACACTTGCCCTATATGGACGGACTCCAATAACTCCAACTATTCTCTGTCTCATATTGGCTACTTAGAGGTGATCTCTGCCTGACTTACCAAGCTATGTCTGACCCAGCTCTGTCAGGAATGCTACATCTAAAGAACCCTATCCATCCATACCACATGCCCCAGAGACCTCAACCCAATTTCTACAATCAACAGAACATGCTATAGGAACAAGTTCATAACCCAGAGATTTCCCAGGCCATGGAATAAACTTTACATACATGTCAAGCAGAGCACCTCAATGGCCCTCTTTAAAAGAAATCTGGATGAGTGGATGGCGAATAGAAATCCCACCCCGAGGGATCACTCCAGTGGCTATACTCTTTAGACACATTGGGGACTATCGTCAGGTGGCATGATGCCAGGGTATCCCCATGGGCTAGGCTTGTAAAGGCTCCATGGCCATTCGCCTAGTATACATTTATGAACCTATGGATATCAATACTGGAAAACGTGCCTTAGTGTGTATAAAAGTGTTTGTGAGTGGGTAAACATGGGTAAAAGTAGTTTGAGGCCCTTCTCACCCAGTACACCTACCGTTACCATACCTTACAAGGACTGGCGATGTTATTCACTATATAGGTACCTTGGGGCACTCTTATCCTATAAACTCAGTGCTGCATGCCGTAACTGCATAACACTATAGTACCAATGATAACAGTTCTAATCTGAGTCCTGACAAAAGTTATTGCGTGTGTATGTGGGTGTGTGTGTGTGTGTGTGTGTGTGTGTGTGTGTGTGTGAGTGTGTGTGCATGCGTGTGTGTGTGTGTGTGTGTGTGTGTGTGTGTGTGTGTGTGTGTGTGTGTGTGTGTATGTATGTATGTAGATTTGTAAGATACATCACTTTGAGGCCTCACTCTCCCAGTACATTGCCCATTGCCATACTTTTCAAGGGTTGGTGTTGTTGCTCACCTTAGAAGATCTGTGGGACACTCTTCACTCTGTAAGTTCCATGGTGTGGCACACAAACAGACTAGAACATGTCAGACTAAGGTCAGTCAGTGGTTCTAACAGCAATAATGCAGCATGGCTAATAAGGTATATACACTTTTATGTATACCCATAACAAATGCAGGCAGACAGCACCTTACACAACATTATATAGCTACCCATATAAGCATATCCCTGCATTGATAGTATGAATGACAGGGATGTGGCACAGGTATCATCATATGCAAAAGTGTGGTGTGGCTTTTGCCAGAGGCCTAGGCTGGGCCATATCGGTGACATCATGTGTGTGTGTGTTTGGAGGGGTATTCTATAAATGGGCTGTGCAGAGGACCTGTGTGTGTCTGGAGGTGACCTCCCTGTGATACAGATGTGTGTGTGTATGTATGCATACAGTCATGCCATGTGGCTGCCCTACACAGGGGTATGTTGGACAGCTGTGGACCGTACATGGCAGGGTGTACAGTTCACCATCTCTGACCACGGACATGGGAACTGGTCCTGCCAGGGGTCTCAATGGCACCACCAGGCTCAAGGCCAGATGCAGTACTGCTTCCCAATGATGACTACTATCTGCTGGATCTGGATCCCTGATGGGACCGGCCAGGACCACGTGCCCATGGCCTGCTCCATTGTGGTGTGGACAGTACCCCCCTCCAGTAGTGCTGGTAGTACTACCACTATGGGAGTGTGAGCATGCATGGCCCCGTAGACTCTCAGCTGATATTGGTACTGACCTACATCCACATAGCTGATGCCCATCTCCTACCACACACTCTAGCACAGACATGCCACGGACAAAGATTGCCAAGGTCTCATCCCGCTGTCTTTTTATAACCTCAGTATTTTGACGTGTGACCTCAACAAGGTCATGTATGTCACCACGTAAGCCATGAAGAGTTGCATCCAAGATACTGAGTATATATCTGGTGTTGCATTCACTACTTGCCTGATCATCCATGACAGCCCGAAACATGAGACTGGTGACACCTGCTGTGGCACTTGTGACAGCAGCTTGACAGGCAGCAGACCTCCTTCGGGCACCCCTGTCCATCTGCCTGTGTGAGACCTCACCTGCAGTCTGACTATGGCTAGTGGCTACACTCACACTTGCCATCGTCACCACACTAACATGTTCAATGACACCACCTGCCAACTGTCTATTATCTGTGGCTGCTTGGGATGGGGTATGTGTGGGCATTGTGACTGTGTATGAGGACATTGTGGATAACTGTGTGATGCCAACTGATGGCAAATATTCAGCCCCTGACAACCCCACCTGTTCTCCACTATGACCACCATCATTGTCAGAATCTGCAGAGACACTGACATCAGATTCTGAGTAGGAGGGACTGCAACCACCATGTACACCTGTGAGGGGAAGACAACATATGTAAATTAATACCTGCACTATAAGGTTTTCTGGTACACACACACACACACACACACACACACACACACACACACACACACACACACACACACACACACACACACAGGTGAGGTGACACAAGGGCATTACACAGACGTCACAATAGCCAACTGGTGACATTCACGACAGCTAGACCACAACATACACACTCTGGAGAGGCCCTCAACATCATGCAGTGCAGCCCTTTCCACTTAATGTTATTACTAATATACACCTCTGGGATACGTGAGTAGTGTTAGTAGGTGATAGGTCTTCGCCTAGCACACACTGCAGCCATGTACACATTATTGCTGCTCACCTGTAAAACATAGTGGCAACTCCTATGGAAAATACCTCTCAACTGTACAGATTGTTTTGATCTGTTCCTCATAAATCCTGTGTTTGTCTGACACATTACTGGGATGATCTGAGGATTGGCATCACTAATTAATGACATAATTTGAGTTTCACACTTCAAAACCTGCAGTAAATGTATGTTAAAACAAAACCAGTTACTCTAACAACCTTCTAAGCTTACAGTGGATATAATAAGTGTACACACCCCTGTTAACATGCCATTTTTTTCTGATTTATAACATGAGACCACATAAATTGTGTCATAATGTTTCCCACCTTTGGTGTGACCTATAACCTGTGCAATCCAGTTGAAGAACAAACACATTGGTTAGGGGTAACATATAAAAATAAAATACATACAATAGGCTGGTTGCATTAGTGTGCTCACCCTTAAACTAACACTTCGTTAAAGCATGTTTTGATTTAATTACAGCAGTCAGTCCTCTTGGGAAGGTGTCTATCAGCATGGCACATTTTGACTTAGCAATATTTGCACACTCTCCCTTGCAGAAGCCTTCCAACTCTGTCAGATTGTGAGGGCATCCCTTGTGCATAGCCCTCTTCAGGGCACCCCACAGATTTTTGATTGGATATGGGTGTGGACTCTGACTGGGCCATTCCAAAATTTTGATTGTCTTTGGGTGAATCCATTCTTTTTGATATGAATGTATGGTTTGGGTCATTGCTGTGTGGAAATGTGACATTCCTCTTCATCTGAAGCTTTCTAGAAGACACCTGAAGATTTTGGGCAAAAAGGGACTGGTATTTGGAACTGTTCATAATCCCTTCCACCTAGGCTAAAGGCCCGCTTCCAGCTTATGAACAGTAATCCCAAAGCAGGACACTGCCATCACCATGCTTCACTGTGGGAATGGTGTTCTTTTGGTGATGCACAGTGTTGTTATTGCACCAAACAAACCTTTTGGAATTGTGAACAGTGCAACCTTGGTCTCATTAAACCGTAACACATTTTCCCACATTCTTTTGGGAAACCTGATGTATTGTTCTCAAGATTTAGCCAGGCCTGGATGTTGCTCTGTGTGAGGAAAGGCTTCCATCCTCCAACTCTACCCCATAGGCCAGATATGTGGAGAATACAGGAGGTTGTTGTCACATGTAGTACACAACCAGTACCTGCCAGAGATTCCTGCAACTCCTTTAGTGTTGCTGTAGGTCTCCTGGCATCCTCCCTGACCAGTTTGGGTCTTGTCTTTCAACACATTTGGAGGGATGTCCACTTTTTTGCAATGTCACTTATGCCCCATTTTTTACCACCTTTTGATGACTGTCATCACTGTGTTCCATGGTATATGCAATGCTATGGAAATGTTTTTGTACCCTTCTCCGGGCTGATAAGTTTCAACAATGACATCCCTTTGATGCTTTGTAAGCTCTATGCGAACCATGACTGTTGCTGTAGCAGGCAACTGGGTAAATGTCAGGAAAATTCTATTAGGACAGCTGACCATTATTTGGTGTTGATCAAAGAGTCTCTGTATTTGATGGCAGGTGTGGACCCAAGAAGACGTAATGCTGTAATTATATAAAAAGCTGCTTCAACACAGTATTAGCTTCAGCCCATGCATACTTTTATGCTTATTGTATGTTTTTTTATTTGTCATAATTATTCCCCTAACAGATCTGTTTGTTTTACAATTTAATTGTACAGGTTATATTTCACATTAAAGGTTGGAAGAGTTTGGAAATGTTTTATAGTGGTCTCATTTTTGTATATCACAAATACCTGGCATTTTAACAGGGGTGTGTACACCTTTTATATGCACTGTGTATGACTCATTTTAAAATATGTCCCTAGGTTTGGGCCTTTGTCCCCCTATTTTGTCAGTCTTTATCCAGATTTCTTGCAATGACGGGTTGTGAGGTATGCTACAGATTTGTTACATCTCCTGCAAGTAGGCCCCTGTGATAACCACTGTGATGCAATGCAGTTAACCCCACCACAAGTGAACATGCACATACTGCAATATGGCTGAGAGTAACAGTTGTGTGCATGGTAACATGCATGACCCTAACATGCCTGAGGTACTGGTGAGCCACAACTGGTCAATCCCATACTCGCTGGCTTCAAGCTGCTGTCCCACATCCAGACCAGAGGGACCTATGTAGCTGTGGGGGAGAGGTATTGTCATCAGACTCACATGTGACATTGGTACAAGATAAATGCTACATTTGTGCACATGGACAGTACAAGCTCTGATAGTACACAATTTGCTATCCTTCACCACAGATGTGCACTCATGTGTATTACAAAACCCCACCCACAAATGCAGTTTGACCTGACATATGCATCTAGATACTCTACAGAATCCAGTATGACTGCGACAGTATTCAATTGATGTGCACTGAGACCTTACCTGGACACTCCTTGCCTGTTGCCTGGGTGCCACCCACCTCCACAACTTGTGTTTCTTGACTTGGCTGGTGTGTGGTGGCTGCCTGAAGGATAGCAAGGAGCTCCTCTGTTGCTGTAAGTGGGGCCTGTGTGGCAGGACCCTCACATTTAGCATGATGGTCCCTGGCCATGGTAGCAGCCCTTTGCCAGACATGACATATCAGGTCAGTTGCCCAATGCCTGACCTGATCATATGTGTATCAATGGTGGCCCAAGTTGTTAACTCTGTGAACAAGGTCATCCCACAGGGTGGTCTGCTCCCGCAGATTGTGATGGCCACAGCCAAACATCACTCCATGGTGCTGGATGATTGCATCAGTGATAGCTGCATTTTTGGCTGCAGTATATGCTGGTTGTCTTTGCTGCTGCATGTCACCTGGAAGACATAAACAGGGAAACACATGACAGGACCTCATACACTGGTCAAAGTCAAACCTGCACATCAACATTGACTTACAGCTATATTATACCCCTGTCATCTATCAGCACAATATGAACCTGCATTGCACTCCTGGTCCTGATGTGTCATGGTCCCCCTAATGAGGGCCAGTACATTGCATAATCCACCATTCATCATTCACCTTTGTGTAGAGGGATGACAGTGGCCATCTTCCTTGCAGATAGGATGTCGATTGTGCTCAAGCTTTGCTTCCTTACAGTGTTTAATGGTGCTGGGAGCATATGCCTAAGTTCATGTAGGATACAGACAGGAATGTTATCAGGTCCCATGGAGACTTACTTTTGTTAACTTTGAATAGGTATTATGCACCTGCTCCCTAATGTTGAGGGGAGGTGTGCGAGTCCTGTGTATATCCACCTATACTGATGATGGGACAGGGGGATGATGTTTGACCTTAACCTGTCTGCAGCGGTTTGGGTATTGCTATGGTGTGTGTGTATGTGGTGTGACTGACCACCATTGCAGGGTGGGGTGGGTTATTGCCTCTGAGATTGAAGACATATGTGAAGACAGCCTTGTGATTGGCCTTGGTGGATGTGTCCGATTTGTACTCATAGTTAACCTTACAGTAATTCACCTGTGACCTTATATGCTAATCCAGACAAAGTCTGACTTGCTTCCAAGTTGGTTCCTGCTCCTACTTGGCCCTGTACAGCCAATATAGTGACCAATTATGTGGTTTGTGTATTGCTGCAGTTCAGCAAAGGGGATTACTCTACCTTGGTGGAGGCAGGTTTTATGAGTGAGGTATTACTGAGTCCATACAGTTATGTAGTTGCTCATATAGCTGTTTGTAGTAGGCATAGACACAAGGTCATAACACAGTTGGACACCTCCAATTTCAACCCGATAATCATGCTTATTCTAGTACCCATGTTTGTGTCATGACAATGCAATGACCAATAGCTGTAGAAATTTATGTCTGTTGGATGCACAGAAAATAATATTACATGTGTACATGTACAGCTTATATACCTATGAGGCTTCCAGGTACATACATACATACATACATACATGTGCACATGTAATAACAAGTATACATTTCTGTTCTACGTCAGTATGACACACTGTATTTACACTCTTGCTGCTCAGTAATACCTCTCAACCTGTTAGAGCAGGACATCTGGAGGATGCCACACATACATTGGGGGGGGGGGGCAAAATTAATGACACTTTCTTAATATTGCTGTAACACACTTAAGTCATTTGATAGCACAGTAGCCTTTGAATTCACTGAAACAGTCTGGATGTTTTTAGGCCTCTGTCCCTCAATTATGTCAGGCTTTGCCCAGATGTCATGCAGTAAGAGGTTGATAGGTATGGTATATCATTAGTTAGTGCCTTCCTTCCTGGTATCATTCCAGTGATGTTGCAGAATGCCAGACATGTTATGAGAAAGAGGACATATATATGAGGACAGAGCCTGGACATTCAGTGGGAATCTATACAGTTGAGGAGTCTGTGTATGTGTAGTGATTGTTAACAGACTGTCAGGATTGTGTAGCAGTGTAGTGTGTAAATGTTTGTTGCTCTGTGTAAGGAGGGGGTACATTTAAGTGTCATGGCTCCTTTTCTATCTGACTGTGCATGCTGCTCCAGTTTCTGGTGGTCTATCAGCTGTGCATGTTTGTAGGGGCAGACTGAGACATGTTCTGTACCACCATAGGTGTCAGACTACACTGTGTGACTTGTGGCAGTATATGTAGGGGTAGTGTGTGAGTGTCATACATGGTATTTATGTTCACACAGTCATTATACTCTCCTGTTCATTTGGCATACCAGTATGTCACTGTGACTGTGGTGAAATTGGTTGTGAGTATGCAGGCTCACACTGGTGACAGTTTTTCACTACTGTTACATCCCTGCAGTGCCTGGTATATTTGCAAATGCATGTGTAATTCTCCATAGCCAACATGGGGTAGTGTTGTGTCAGTCTGATTGTAGTTTGGATGGTGCTTGGTGACATACTAAGCAGCTCAGTGTACTTTCCCTACTGTCATGTTATATCCAGATATTCATAGGATGTCCAGTTGTATGGCTCATATCGTTGGTCTGGTCCTCATAACTGTTGTGCATGTCTGACAAATCAGTGAGATGATGTGAAGATTTCAGGCAGTAACTAATGAGAAACAGTTGAGACTTGGAGTTGTGCTATTTCAATCAATATATGTTAGAACAGATGGTATTACTGTAGCAACTGTCTCAGCCTATCTAGGCAAGTATTTCAGATATGTCACTATTTTGATGGCTTTCTCCCCCCACTTTGTTAGGCTTGGCCCAGATTCATTGCGCTAAGGGGTTCTGAGCATACCTCTCCACTGGCTGTATTGTTGCAGAACATCCAGGTTTATTGCTCATATTTTGTCTCTGTTCCACAAATTATTCTAATTTCTCTGGTAAATCACTGTGATGATCTGAGGATTTCTGTCAGTAAATGATGACATAATTTCAGTTCCAGACCTCATATCTTTCAGAACATGTATGCTGAAACAAACCATGTTACTCAAGCAACTTTCTACATTTCTAAGAGAAATATTTGAAATATGTCCCTAGTTGTGGCCGAGTGTCCCCCATTTTTACAGCCTTTGAACAGATTTCTTGCACTAACAGTTTGAGAGGTATGGTTCTGAGATATGAGTGCACTACATGTTTTATATATATATATATATATATATATATATATATATATATATAGCTGTATGTGTGCATATATACACACATATAACACACACACACACACACACACACATATATATATATATATATATATATATATATATATATATATATATTAGGTATTTTATATATATATATATATATATATATATATATATATATATATATGTATCTCCATACATGTTTATCTGTATATGTATATATTCAAAACCTGAGTGATTCCACAATTCTATAGAGCTTTTTCCTTACTGTTGAATGACGCTACTGCATGATATGTTTGAAAAAGCATCAAGGATTCCTGCAGTCCAAATGGTGTAGTGGTACATTGCTATGACTATACTGTACAGGTTCCTTAGTTCAAGACTTGGCAGGGCTGATTAGTTTTTTGCTAGGCAGAACAGTGGCTGATGGAGTGATTAAAGCAGTTTTAAGCAGCTTTAACTGGGATTGCGTGGGTTTGTGTGACGCTAAGTGATGCCAGCAAAGCGTACAGATGCTTAATCCATTTTGGCTTCATTTAGCATTGCACAAACTCGCTTACTCCCACTTACCCCTGTTTACACCCATGCTAATTCCTTTAAAAGAAAAGAAAAAGGGGATATAGGAAAGTGGTGAGAAAGGGGTATGCAGAGGGAAAAACAATATGAAAGGTAGCTAGGGATGTGCAGGATGGGTGTAGGGAAGGTCCATAGCTGTCCATTTCTGATACAGCAACAGCTGTGCATTTGTATGGAATTTGGAGGTGAATTTGGGCAATCAAACCTCAGAGAGAGGGTGAGGACAACAGAAATGTGTTGTCAAGCCAATTTGACCAGATTACATGTGTTCAGTGGATACCTGTGCGAAATGGACAGCTGTGTATGGGGCAATGATTGATTTGGGGACTGATGCCCTTTCTTCTTTGTTAAGGTGAGAGTGGGATGTTGGGGAAGGATTGTAGGTAGGTCTGGGGAGGTAGGTTGGGTAGGGAGACAGACAGGACAGCAGACAGGGGTGGTATATGACACATGTGGAGGGTAAACACCTTGGATGGGGAGGGTGTTTGGGAATCAGAGGCCCATGAGGCAGTCATGACTACACCTTCACAACCCCAATGGTGGCTCTGCTGGGGGCTGGACAGGAGGGGTAGCCTGCTACTCAAGGTGCACCAGTTGGCCTTCCATCTGGTGCAGTTGGCCATCTAACTCAGAGCAGATGACACTGCGCACCATACCCCAGAACTAACGGCAGATGATGGGCTCATCTCCAAACCCTCCCCCAGGTGGTGTAGGGCCTGTAGGAGATGAAGTTCCATGGTGGGTCCCAGACGTGCTGGGGCCTGATACCACGGTCAGATGGTGTGGGACAGGTGGATCTGCTGGGATCGGCCTTCACAAATGTGCTATGGTGTTGAAGTTTTCCAAGATATATTGGTTAGTCAGGACCAAAACATTTCAATATTAGATTTAAAGGCATGCATGGGTGTTCAATTAACCCAAAACAACAGATGTGTAGCAGTTGCATAGCAAACAGAACACATGCATAACTGGAACAACAATAAGTGTTGTAACAGCATGCCAGTAACAATGACAGCAACAGGCCGCCATCAATGATATTTGAACAAGGTATGTTAACATGCAACCAATTAGTTATATCAACAATAATGTAACACATGTTCCAACATTAGGCTTGGTAACAACATTCCCGCAGTATATGAATAATAATTAGTAATGCAGATGAGGAGTGGGTGGAGAGAAGAAAAGTCCATTAACAACTGCATAGGCCTCTATTTTTACAACAGTACTGCTCAATACTCCAGAGGTCTGCCCTCACTTTACAACTACCTATGGCCTACCTATGACATACCCATATTTGAGAGGTGGGCCATGTAGAGGGCCTTCTGTACAATGATGCCCACATGGTGAGAAACTGTCAGGTTTCTACCAACCTCAGTGCACAAGTCATCTCACACCTGATTGCATGCTCAGTACATTATTACTGTCATACTTAGTGTGGATGACATCTGCCACAGCAGAGAGACTGATGGCTCTTCCTGCATTCCGTTTGCGGTAATCCTTCTTGTACAGGTCAGTAATTGGGTGAGTGCCTCTTGGGGGATGGCCACATCAGTAGGGGGTTGTAAGACAGTGGGCAATTTGCAAGCGTCCATATACCTTATCAGCCACAGACCACTGCTATTGTCCTGTAATTTAGATACATATATCTCAAACAGTAGAGGCCCCCAGACTGATCCTTGTGGTACACCGTTGTGGATGAATCTACTATTAGAGGTGAGTTCTACTACTTTGAGTGTCTACTATCATTGGACCAGTTAGCTACCCATCTGGTAACCTACAGGTTGGTGCCTAGCTGTGTAGGCTTATGTATCCTGTCCACCTGGGGATTAGTGTGAGAGGATTGAGCTAAGTGATGGTAGGCATTGTTCACCATCTTCCCCTCATCCCTGTGTTTATTGACCACTGCAGAGAGGTCAGTCAGGTTTCATGGGCCTGATCTCCCTTTGACAATACCATAGTGTGTGGGCCCAGGCATTTTGATGTTGCCGATTTCCCTGTTCATAATGTCCTTGATATTATCTCCCATGCCTTGCAGAGCAGGACAGTTAGGCTGGTATGCATCATATTGGCTGGGTTGGTGGATTGTTCCACCTTTGTGTATAGGGATGACAATGGCTGTCCTCTGTACAGATGGGATGATACCAGTTCTCAGGCTGTGGTTGACTACAGTGCAAAATGGATCTGAGAGCCCATGTGTGTTCATGTGGGATGCAGCCAGGGATGGTATCATGACTATGGAGACCTCTGTGTGTGGTCTTTGACAGGGCATTACGAACCTGCTTCCTGATGATGAGGGGAGGGGGGCAGGGTGCTGCACATGCACATTTGTACCACTGGGGTGACAGGGAAGTAATGTTTACACTTCACCTGTCTGCAACCGGTTCATAGGTTCATAGATAGGTACTAGGCTATTTGCCCAAAGGCATTTATAAGGCTAGCCAGAATGTGTTGGCTTTCGCCGCCCCCTTAGATTAGTTCCCTGTGCCTCTGTCCAGCAGAGCCACTGAAGTTATCCCAGGGGTAAACTTTCTGTTTCCCATCCACTCATTAAGATCTCTCTTGAAGAGTGCTAGTGAGGACTCTGCCTAATGTAGATTGGAATCTTGTTCCAAAGCATGGGAAGTCTCTAGGACAGGACTCTATCCCTCCAGCACATCCTATTTATTGTTGTGGTGAGGTTTAGATCCCTAGAGCGTGTGGCTCGAGGGGATAAGGTTTACTTTAGGTGGAGCATGTCCATCAATTCTGGGTTGGACATGACCTTGTACGTCAGGCAGAGATCACCTCTGAGAAGGCAGTATGCAACCGAGTACAGCTGGAGTTTCTTCAGTCGAGCTGCATAGGGCATCTGTTTGAGGCTAGTGATCCTCTTGGTGAAGTACTTCTGTGGTCTTTCCAGCTGTTGCAGGTGTCTTGTAAGATACATCACAAATGGGGCGTTGTACTCTATGATGGGTCTGATGAGTGATGAGTAGAGGGTACAATGACATCTTTTGATCTGGATGCAAACCCTTTTGTGATTAGGTGGGCCACATAGAATGGTTTTCTAACCACTTTGGCAATGTGATTATCAAAGAAGAGATTACTATTTACTTGGGACCCCAGATCCCTTATTACATTTTCTGTATTTAGGGGGCTACCACCTATGTGGTAGTTTGTAGGTACTTTGTTATTTCCAAAGGGAATAACTATGCACTTTTTCGCATTTACCTTGAGGCCATGATTTTTACACTAGGTATCCATCTCAGTGAGACCCTTTTGGAGGATGTCTGTGTCAGCTGGTGTTTCAATTATAGACCCTAGTTTGCAGTCATCTGTGAACTTGGTCAGCCATAGTCCTCTTGTGCTTGTCTGTACCTCTGAAAAGTATATGCTGAACAGGAGGGGTCCTAGGACTGAGCCCTGAGGAACACCACTTGTAACCGGTTTTGAGCCAGACCTAGCTCCTGCAACTCTCACCATGTGGGTTCTGTCTGTGAGACAAATGGCAGCCCATCTTGTGACATAGGGGTTTATGTTCAGGCTGGTGAGCTTGTCTATAATACCAGAATGGGGAATATTGTCGAAGGCCTTTGTGAGGTCTAGGTAGGCTGTGTGTACCACCTTTCCCTTGTCCATAGCCTTGGTAACTGTCTCAAAGAAGTCCACTAGGTTTAGGAGGCATGATCTGCCCTTAACAAAGCCGAACTGGGTAGGGTCCAGTGTTTTGAGGTTCCCAATGTCTCTGTTAATGAGTTCCATAATGATGCACTCCATAGCCTTGCAGACCCAAGCTAGTCAGGCTTATAGGGTGATAGTTCCTGGGGTCTGTTGTGGCTCCACCTTTGTGGAGCAGAATAACCATTGTTGTACACCACTCTATGGGTACATAGCCTGTGGAGAGGCTGAGTTTGAACAGTGTGTTTAGGTGAGGGTTTAGTTTGTCTTTGAGCTCATGTAGGATGCAGCCTGGGACACCGTCCAGTCTCATTGATGCTGTGTTTTTGGGTTTGGAGAGGGCTATTTTAACCTGAGTGTCTGTGATTTCAGGCACTCTACATTCTTCTGGTATGGTTATGGGCCCTTTTGGGGGTGAGAGGGGGATGAAGTTTGCACTGAACCTGTCTGCCAGGACGTTGGAAATATTGGTTGGTTCAGTGTATTTTGTGCCATTCTGCACTAACATGAGCAGATCTCAGCATTGTCACTTAGTTTTTTGACATAGCTAAAGAATGCTTTGTGGTTATCTTTGGAGTCCTTGGCAAGTTTTCTTTCAAAGCTCGCCTTTGACGATTTTATGAGGGATCTTAGTTTCTTGCTGATACTGATCAGGGATGTCTTCCCTTCTTGGGATTTTACTCTTTTCTGTACTAGTTTCCTCCTTCTATTGTATAGCTTATTTATGGCAGAGGTCCACCAGACTGGTTTCCTTTTCTTGGAGGAGTGAGTCTTGGTTTTGCTTGGGATACTGCGATATCCATGCCATATGTGCATGTGGTGTTACTGACCACCACTACAAAGCATATTTGTGTGTTGCCTCTGGAATTGCAAACATGTGTGGAAGGCGTAGTGATTTGCTTTGGTGGATGTGTCCAATTTGCACTCAAAGACAGCCTTAGGGTACATCACCTGTGCCCTTATTTGCTTGTACAGAAAAAGGTGACATTGCTTCCAATGAGGCACCTGTTCCTTATTGGCCCATCCAGCAATTGTTTCTACCTGTTATGGTATTTGTGTATTGCTGCTGTATACCACAGGTGTTTACCCTCCCTTGAGGGAGATGATGTAGTCCTGTCAGGTACATACAGCTATGTGGGTGCCCACATAGTATTATGGTTTGGGCTTGGACACTGCTGCTAGTTCCAGCAAATGGGACATTGGCTATAAAACTACTTCTACCTGCCCTGAGGGGATTTATAGTCATTTGTGTACAGTTCATTCTGTTTGGCACTGTAAAGGGGGGTGGGGGCAGGGGATATGGTGACCTGAACAGTGATGGCTATGGAGTCAGATATTACCAAGGGGGGTGGCACTATAGGAGTGCTACAGTGGCTACTTATGTTGGTTAGGACCAGGTACATGAGATTCCCATCTGCCGTAGGAGTATTGACTGGCTGATCCACTGCATTACCATTGAAAAAGCTGTGGAATCTATGTGCGTTCATGTTCAGGTGGCATAGGTCAGGCTGACTATGGTTGGGTATTTGATGTCACCCAGGAGCAGGGTAGATGATTGAATCCTGACAGATACCAGCATGTCCCAATAGGTGTGGTGGGTGTCCATAGTCATGGTTGGAGGCCTGTAGCTAGTTATGATTTGACTAGGTGTTTTATCAACTGTTAACTGCACTTGGGATGTCACCCGTGCAACATACTGTTTGGCCAGCCTGGAGCTGTGTATGTGTATGCTAATATTCAACACTCCACCTCCTGTGGCTTTGCAGACCTCCATTTGGGGTCTAAACATATGATTGGATGAGTGACCTGGCAAGGTTGGTGTGCTCTCCACAGCTAGAAAGCAGGTGTCAGTGACTGCACAAATGTCAGTATCCTACAGGGCAAGGTACGCTTGCATTGACATGGGTGTCATGGTAAGACACCTAGCTCCTGTTATAGCAAGACATCTGCACAAAGGCACACATCAGTGGTGGGCAAAGGCCAGTAAATAGTGTCACTTTATGAATCTAGCTGAAACACACTTATTTGCCAGCAAAGACGGTATCACATTCAGAGGTCTACTCTGCAGGATATGAGATCTGACAATGAAATGTATGCTAAATTGTTATGACTTCAGTCTTTAATGGGTTGCCAGTGATGTGCCAGACAAGACACAACTGTCTGAGGCATTGACTACAAATATGAGGCAGACATGTGGTCAGTCTGCAAAACTCTGGGCAGTTGTCAGATATGGGCTCAGTATATCACATATAGTTCAACACACACATCTACACCTGTCATGTAGTATGCACTTACCCTATGTACATCTCTTACATTTGTAAGACAAGCATATGCATCAGAGTAGAATTCACAGGTGACATATAACTAATTACAGCATCCCAGGTAGCTGGCCTACCAGTGACACACTCAGTATTGGACAACAGAGACTCCATCAGTAGTCGT
Organism: Protopterus annectens; assembly: GCF_019279795.1. Classification (NCBI taxonomy): domain Eukaryota; kingdom Metazoa; phylum Chordata; order Ceratodontiformes; family Protopteridae; genus Protopterus; species Protopterus annectens. The sequence goes on along the minus strand of NC_056745.1, from coordinate 270,335,646 downwards.
ACATGAGCTGACCTTTGTTGGGGTGACTCAGGGGCCAGAGATGTGCTCCATGTCAATGCAGGCAGGGCAAGCAGAAATGGCCATAGGTGCTGGACAGCAGCATATGAGTCCATAAGATCTTCTTGCGGCTTAGTGTTTAATGTCTCAATTGACATAATTGCATCCCCCCTTCATTTTGTTACATGCTTACATGATTGACATACCTGTTATAGTGCTCATGAGTTCCCTTACAACAATGCAAATGGTTAGGTCTGTGTAGTCACAGTCTGTCTTTGTGTAGCTGAGTTGAGATCTGTGTTGGATAGGCAGCAGCTTGCCTTTTGTAGGTATTGTTCATGAGCAGGTGATGGCCTGTGCACCAATCAATGTCTCCCACTTGCTACTTGCATCCAGAGAAGCTGTGTTGTTTTTCCATTTGCCAATGCCATAGCAACACAGTGAAATAATGATGGCCTTCATGTGGGCCTTGCCCCTTTTCCTTGCCTGTGTGGAGGACATTATGGAGGTGTGGGGGCTACAGCTTCACAGACAGTAGCGGGGAATACCTCTCAGGAGAGGATATGTGGAGACAGCCCAGCAACCTGGGGAACAAAGCTCCAGAACTGGCTTCAGATTGTAAGTCAGTAGTGCTGTTATACACATAGAAGGTTGCTAGTTTAATAGGGTTCATCTGGGCATGCATTTTCTGTGTGATTTGATGTCTGACAGTGATATGTCTCTGACATACCTCTCAACTGTCCTGATATCAACAGACTGTCCAGGGATTCACCTGTTATGTTTGGTCTGTTCCTCAGACAACGTTTGTTTTTATGGAAGCAGTAGGATAATGTGAGGATTGTAGTCAGTAACTGTTGACATCCATTGGTGTTTCAGACATCAAATCCTTCAGGGATGTTATGTTACAACAAAGCCTGTAACACTGGCAACTGTTTCAGTTTGTAACACCATTATGTGAGATATGTCCCTGTTTCCAGCCCCCTGTCCACTACGTATGTCATGCTTTGTCAAGATGTCTTGCAGTAAGAGGGTCAGAGGTATGTGATATCTTTATTTAGTGACTGCACTCAAGGTTTCATCCACTGACTTAGCAGACTGCTGGAAGTGTTATGCGGCAGTGTCCATGAATATGGTCTCACACCCTGAACATTCTGTAGAAATCTGTACATATAGGGGTTATGTATGTCTGGCAATTGTGAAGCAACTGCCAAGAGTGTGTAGAAGTGTTGTGTGTACATGTTTGGCTGAGTAGGGAGAGTAGCAGATATGAGTGTCACAGATCCTTTTTCTATCTGACTGTGCATGCTGCTATGACTGCTGGTGGTCTATCAGGTGCATATGTTGGTAGGGGCAGACTGGGAAATGTCCTTTAACACCTCAAGATTCCCAGTAAAGTGTGAGTGGGGCCAGTATATGCCAGTGTAGTGTGTGACTGGGAATCAGGATATGTTCGTTTAAACAGTTGTTCTACTCTAGAGTTCATTTGGGGTACTGGTATGTTGCTGCGACTGTGGTGCAAATGGTTGTGGGTGAACATTTGGGTCTAGGACTCTTGCACAAATGGATTTTTTACTGAATCATGACTGAGCAGGCATAATTACATGAAAATGCTTTTCACTGAAGCAGCATTTTCGCATAAATATGCCTGTTGTGCCGGTCGTACTATGGTGCGGATAAGGGAAAATTCCCTTTTCCCAACTGTAGTGCGATCTCGGAGTGAGAATATTAAAGTAGGGGGGTTGTGGGGGGTGCAGCCCCCCATATGGGTGGTGTAGGGGGGGCTTGCCCCCTGCATAAAAGTAACTTTAATTTTTTTTAACATATTTTAGCAAAAGCGCTTTTTCGGTGAAAGCGCTTTACATATATATATATATATATATATATATATATATATATATATATATATATACATACACATATATGTATATATATATATATATATATATATATATATATATATATATATATATATATATATATATATATATATTGGCATGTATATATACATATATATGTATATAAGGGAGCCCTTCATTTGATTGAAATTTCAAATGTTCGACACCCATATGGCTGACACCATATGACCGAACATTTGAAAGGCCGACAAATGATAGTGGAGATCCTGCTACAGTGCGGAACTGGGAGATTCCCCTTTCCTGCACTGTAGTGCGATCTCGGAGTGAGAATATTTAAGTAGTGGGGGTGTGGGGGGAGGTGCAGGGGGGCTTGCCCCCCCCGCCCAATGCTGTTTTCAGTAGTTTGCACTACTGTTTTAGGTTGTCGGCATTTCAAACTGTTGGCCATATGGTGTCGGCATTTTGAAATGTCGGCAATCTGAAGTAGACCCGTATATAACAGAACTACAGATATATAATTCCGCCTTATGTTGAATGACTGTTTTGCATGGTATGTTTGTAAAAACATTGTAAATTTCTGCAGCTCAGATGGTATAGTGATATGTTGCTGTGATTTCTGTGCACAGGGTCCTGGGTTTCAGACTGGGAGGTGCTTCCTGTTTTTCATTAATGTTAAATGACCGGAATGAATTATATGTTTGTAAAAGCATTACAGATTCTTGCAGTTCAGATGGTGTAGTGGTATATTGTTGTGATTGTAGTGCACATCACCCTGGGTTCAAGACTTTGCAGGGCTAATTGTCTTGCTGCTATGCAGAACAAGAGCTGATGGAGACAGAGTGATTAAGGCACTTTTAAGCAGTTGTAAGCAGGTTTGCATGGTTTTGCATGGTGCTAAGTGATGCTAACAGATGGTCAAACCCTCTTAGCATCACTTAACACCGGTTACGCCTGCTTTAATTTTCTTTAAAGAAAAGAAAAAAGGGTGATAGGAAAGTGGTGAAATTGTGGCAAGCAGAGGGTAAAACATTATGAGTAGCGGCTAGGGATGTGCAGGATGGGTGTAGGAAAGGACCATAGCTCTACATTTCTTCTTCAGCAACAGCTGTGAATTACATATGTAGAATTTGGAATTTACAGCCTTATACTGCACAGGGAGGGGAGTTGGCAACAGATATTTGCAGAGTAATCTGTGGGTTGATTGATTAGTTTCATTGTACATGGGGGTGAAATGTAGAGCTATGTATGGGCAATTTGTTTTTTCAAGGTGAGAGTGGGATGTTGGGGAAGGGCTGTAGGTATGTTTGGGGAAGTAGGTTGGGTGGGATAGGTTGCATTTGCAGGCAGACAAGACAGACAAGAGAGCAGATGGGGCAGTATATGACACATGAGGGGGGTAAACACCTTTGATGGGGAGGGTGCTTGGGAATTTGAAGCCCATGATCCCTGAAATGGATACAATGGGACTGAGGTCTTCACCCATGGGCAGTCACCACTGCTCCTTCATGGCTTCGAAGGTGGCTGTGCTTGGGACTGCACAGGAGGGGCCACCTGCCCCTCGAGGTGTGCCAGGTGACCCTCAATCTGGCCAGTTAGCCACCTGACTCTGCTCAGATGGCGCTGTACACCAAACCCCAGAACTGACTGCAGGTGACAGGCGCCTGACTGCGCCCACTCACGGGGTATGGGCTCCATCCCCTGTGGTGGTTCCACCCAAAGGTGGTGCAGGACTAGCAGGTGAGGAAGTCCCAGGTTGGGTCCCAGATGTCCTGGGGCCCAGTGCCACAACCAGATGAGGCAGGATAGGAGGATTTGCCTTCCCAAACAAGCTATGGTGTTGAGGTTTTAAAGAATATGTTGGTTAGTCATGAACAATACATTTCCAGATTAGTTATAACAGCATGCATGGGTGTTCCAAGTGACCCGATATAACAGATTTGAAACAGTTGCATAGCAAAATGGACACATGCATAAATGGAACAACAGTATGCATTGTAGCAGCATGCCAGTAACATTGACGGCAAAAGGCCACCAACAATGGTATTTGAACAAAGTATGTTAACATGTAACTAATAAAATATATGAACAATAATAGAACACAAGTCCCATCATTAGGTTTGGAGCAAAACATACCCAAAGTATATGAATTTTAGTATTGATCCAGATGAGGGGTGGGGTGAGAGACAAAAAGTTCATTATCTATTTTCCACAACAGTACTGCTCGGAACTCAATGGGTCTACCGGGTCTACCCTCACTTTACATCTGCCTATGGCCCATAGCTTCTGTAGCACAGGCATACCTATTAAACTGTCAGCCTGCAATGGTATGGGGCAAACTGTGATAACTCTGGGTACATGCCTAGAGGGGACTCATACATGTCAGGGTTACATATCTGACACAGGAGGGGTATCCTGAAGTGATGTTATGCAAGTGTGCTACTGGCATACTTCAACTGGTTTTCTATCAGTGTCCAGGGTTATTGGTAGCACTGACCACTAGGCATGACAGTATGACACTTGAGAGACATGTATTGGGAAGAGTGCATGTATGTACCTATCCTGCTGTCATTTGCAGGCATGTGGTGAGACAGTTGAACAGTTGTACAGAGTTTATTAGTATACCCTTGATACAGCTACTACCAACATTTCCTTACCTGTACAACCTGTGGAGAAAATATGTGTTAACACTACCTGATTGTTTTTACATTTATTCCTGATTCCTTGTGTGTATATATGCACACATCTTAGTACCACTCCCCGAATTTGAACCATGTCTGGGTGTGCAAAACTAACAACTAAGCTATTTCTCATCACACTGAGCTACTGAATAATTGCTTTTTCATGTTTCCCTAGTTTCTGCCTAATAGTCTCTTGGTTAGACAGTCTGAACTTATAATCCTGTGATGCATGCACAACAGATAATTATTGTACTGTGCATTAATCCTTTGGATTACTACAGTCTGGAAAGCAAAGGTTAACACAAAGCAATGCTGGATGGAACACACTATGAAACTTTATACATTACTATTCAAGGTTCAGAGCTTAGTGCAGTATATATTTCACATTTCAGTTATATCTTGTTTTACAGCTCCACCATCTACAGTTTTTCTTACAGCTGGTTCACAGAACAACCTCAGTTAATGCATGATGTCACAGTCACATTTGCTGTGAAGAACCTGTATACATTCTATATGTCTACAACAACATACCTGAATAAACACATCAGTTTTTTTTGGAGGCATCTTTATTGCACATCAATATTAGTCGGTCAAACGTTTTTATTTATTCAGCTCACACAGTAACAGTATACCTACTAGCAATAAGCAATTTACTCCTTCTTAGCTATTTGAACAATATACTGCAACACAGATTTGTATTCACCAGCCTGTTGGCACAGCCTCAGCAGTCTGTCGGCATGGGCTTCTACATTCATAGCCCTCTTTGCTGCAACTGTAGTGGAGAAAAACAAACATTATGCATACGTGTCTATCACATTCTCAGTTTAGTATTTTCTACCTACACACTACTGGACAGTGATACTTACTCACTACTAGAGCATTCTGTAACCATGCATGTTGATTCCACTGGAGCACAAGCGCCCTCTTCCTCCGCTTTAGATCAGCATAGTGGTGACATACCTGCTTACCAGTCTGGGGATGCCAGTAGCTCTGGTGAGATCATGTGCGAGATGGTCCCAGGACTACCTTTGTATTGTGAGCCCTGGTAGTGGCTCTGCAGCAGTCCCTCATCATGGTTCTCTACAAGGAGTCCAGCCATGACCCTGAACTCCTGAATGCTCCAGCGCTGGGCCCGAAAGTGCACTCCCTCTCCAATGCCAGACATGTTCCTGCAGAGATCAAACTAAACAGGTTATGGCTGTATTCCCACCTGCACAGTTTAAAATAAGGCGATATTCCTGCCCTTTGCCATCATTGGACCATTTTAAACATGTAAAGCTCTGCTAAGCAGTGCACAAATCCATTAAGCTGAGTTGAACAGTGCTTAAAGGGGTAATTGTGAGCACTGCTTAACAGTGTGCAAATCTGCTTAGCTGAGCTACCTGCTGCTTAGCAATCACATCTAAGCAATGCTTAAATCTGGTCAGCATAGCTGACCGTTGCTGACCATTGCTCACTTTTGATTTAAAAAAAAATATCAGAATAATGACTTCATTTAGTAGGTGTATATGATTTACTTTACATGGCATCCATCTATGCGCTTTCATTACATAACAAGGGGTGTGACTATACTGTATGGGACACTTGTGTATACATGTGTGATTTCACATGTTATATGCACTCACACTTCCATTTTAAACAAGCTACACCACCCTGGTTGACAAAAAACAGTTACTACATTATTTACATTGAAAAAATAATTTTAACACTGCTTTCCTATATAAAGATAACTTGCCTGTCTTGGTACTCAAACTGTGAATGCCTGCATGGAAAACCAGGACTCTAACCACTACACTTTCTCAGTGTGGGAATTTCTGCTGTATATTTTTATTTATTTCCTATGGAATGTTTAAGCAATGTTAAGCGGAGAGCCATAATGCACACACCCGCACAGCTATGCTTAAACATTTCTTAGCATGGGAAAAAAAATATTATATTATATTATTTATTTATTTATTTATTTATTTATTTCCAGTTTGATAACCGGGGAAGTCCACTGGGCCCGAAAGCCCGTTTTCAGTGGAGGCCCGGGGAGAAAAGCTCCATGATAATACATTACAAACAAAAACACAGCAGAAAAGCTCTAAACTAATACATTACACACAAAAACACACTCTGTTCTAATAGCATAATACTTTAACAATTTCCAAACAAGAATGAGGTGCTTCGGGCACTATACATAAGAAAATGATAGTAATTATAAAAATAAAATAAAATATTAAATGCAACTGTAAAGTTAGTAAAGTAGGAAAGGAAAAGGAAATTATAGATAGAGTTTGAATGCAAGAGCAGGGAAGCATGGGAGAAACGAAGAAGAAGCAAAGAAATTAAAGCAGAGGTGTCCAGAAGAGGATAGAAAAAGAACAGATAAACTAATGTTCATTTTGTGATTGAGTCCAGGAGAACACCTTGAGAAAAAGGCAAGAGATTTAAAGGTGAGAGTAAGCATACAAGTGGGCAGTGGGATGAAAAATGGATGAGAGCACTTGAAGAAAAATAAAGGGTTTAATCAGGGAGGAAGGAGGAGATAATGAAGAAGAGAGAGGGGAGCTAGGGAGAGTGTCAGAAAAAGGGGAACCGGGAGGGGGATGGAACTAGGATATATTGAGATCTAGGTAGGAAGTATACAATTACATTTCCAATTTTGGAAGAGGTGAGAATGGAGAAGAGATTTAAAGTGTTCATAGTTTGTAGTGGCTCTTAGAAGGGGAGGAAGTGAGTTCCATTTTTTTGCTGTAGTATAGGAAAGTAGGAGCTGGCCAGGGGGTCGTTTGGGTTTGTATACTGAAATAAGATTTTGGTGGCTAGATCTTAGGGGCCTTGGAGGAGTGTATATGGTTAAGATATTAGATAATGCTGGGCAAGCAGTGGGTTTAAAGATTAGTTTGTGTGCAGTAGTAAGTCGGAGGAAAGTGAGTTGATTAGGGAGTTCTAGCCATTGAAGACTACAGAGGCAGATGCAGTGGTGTGTAGAATGAGCGGAGTTAGTAGCGAATTTGGCAATTTTGTAGTAGCAACTTTCAAGTTTTGAGGAGATAGAAGTGGAGAGATTGGATAGAAGAGGAGCACCATACAGTAGAGAAGGGAGAAGGAAGGTAGTGGCGAGAGTTTGTCTTGAAGATGGAGTAAGAAAGTTTGCATTTCTATAAAGCAAACCGAGCTTCTGGTGAGTTTTCTTTATGTTTAGTTGAATATGATTATTAAATTTCAGGTGTTCATCAATGGTTACTCCGAGTAATTTAGCACTGCTAACAACTTCTATTGAGGACTGGGAGAGGCTGGAAATTATGAAGGATGACTTATCAAGAGTCAGAGCTTTTGAGGGGGAGAAGAGGATGATGTGGGATTATTATTATATTATTATTATTATGTTATATAGTGAGTATTGTGGTTTTCTGACAAGTCATTGAGGACTGCAGTAAAGAAATAATGGCATACATTTGATTTTCAGACTTCTATCTTTCAGAAATTCATGCTAATTCATAACCTGTTTTGTATCAACTTTCTAAGTTTGTAACAACAATATTTATGGTGTCCCTATTTTTATGGCTTTGTCCCCCCATGATTTGTGCCTTTGTCCACATGGACTGCAGTCAGGAAATAATGGCATACATTTGACTTTCAGACTTCTATCCTTTGGAAATTCATGCTAATGCATAACCTGTTTGCTATCCACTTTCTAAGTTTGTGAAAGCACTATTTAAGAAGTGTCCCTATTTCTAGGGCTTTGTCCCCCATTATTTGTGCCTTTGTCCACATTTCCTGCTTTAGCAGGTTTTAAGGTGTCATACAGCACATTTACAATGCAGGGGTGTGTCACAACACCTGACATACACCCCCCCTGCATTGCTTTCTTGCTCCCGTATATATTTCAGTGTCTGTGAACACTGAAATACCCATTTATTTCATTTCAGTGTCTGCAGACACTGAAATACTGGCATAATATTAGATAAATTATCTAATATTATGCTGCATTTTTTAGAAAGTGCCATACAGCACTTTCTGAGTGCAGGGGGTGTGTTAACTGTGTGAGCAGTACTAGAACACACCCACTGCACTCGTTCACTGTTTGTGTCCATACAGCCCTTATCAGTAGTGCACCTTCATGAATATGCAAGGCATGTTGCTATTAGGGCTGTATGGACATGAACACAGTTCACTCCATGCAGGAATAGCATTATTCCTGCACAGAGTTTATTGAATCCTAGGGATCCTTTAAATTCATTAGATTTACAAATATGTTAAGTGTTTGGCTGAAAATGTGATTCTCAACTTTCTATCTACATTAGAATCTTTGCCTGATAAAATGCAATTGAAATCACCAGCCATTATGACTTCACCTTTCATATAATTGGTTTTAGTGTCTAAGTAATTTTTTGCATCTTTAGCCCCAACCCCTGGAATCCAACAAGAGTTCACCAATGCATACAGTTTTTTGTTGCACTAAATTATAATAGTGTTTAACATACTATTGTTATCAACATAAGTATCTTTTACTTTAGGCATTAGTGATGAGTTCTTCCATAAAATGAGGGGGCCTCTTCTTTTAGCTTGAAAGCCAGAACCTGATAGAACCAAATAATTCTTTAATGAAAGTTTATTTATATCTTTATTAAGTAAATGCATTTACTGTAGGAATACTATTTGAGCTTTATATAATTGCAAGTATTTGAACAGACTCACCCTCTTTACTGGATTATTCAGTCCGGTAATATTAATAGATATGCATTTAAAATCATTCATTTATATAAGAGAGACAGAAAAGAAAAACACAGGTATAATGAAATCACATTTATGCATAGAACTTATTATATACTTTATATATAACAATATGAAATCTTCAGCTATGGACAAAATTTTTGAAACAAATAAAAAATTACCTAATGATATAACTCAAAGACATTCTACTAGGGATTAACATATTCCTAGTTTTTTGAAAAAGATGAACAAACTACCTCTCAAACTCTCCATTAGACTAAAAATGCTTTGCTCATTCTACTGATTCATACTAATGTGTCTCATATTGTTAGTATGCATCATCTTAAAAAAGCACATCACTGAGTTATTATGAATAGGAAAAGTTAACAGTTGTTCAGAATCTTTATTATAAGTTGACTACACTGAATATGTCTACAATCATCTTTTCCTGTACCTCACATTATCTCTTTGGTCTATTATAGGGAGGAAGTCAGTTGCTATTTTCATATTTATTGGTCAGATGATTTATATATTTTTTATTTTATTTACTATATGTAATGATGTTCATAGGATCATAAATTGGTACCAGGTTAACTACTGTTGTGGGTCATGCAAGCCCAACCAATTACCTTATGTAAGAGTCAAACCCTGCACTCTGTGCCTATACGTTGCACACCTTAACCACTATGCCATCCTCCCACCATTATAGACATATTTATATTCTTTAATTATATGCATATTTGCTTATTCTGATCTCCTTATAGTTCTGTTTGTATACTATGTCTTATACTATTATTATAGTCCTAGGATTTATATTTTAGTTATAACCCTAATTGAGAATATCATATAATAGAACATTTATATTTACCCTTATATATCTGATATCCTTTAATCTAGTACTACTGTTAGAATCAGTCCTATTTTTTCCTTAAATTATATGTCAAATAGTATCTGAACAAACATCTGAAAAATCTTCCCTCTTAAGATTCAAACTTTACATAATAGATTGTTCTGAGATATTAAGTTTTGGTATCATTAAAAAGAGACAGTAACAGAGAAACACAATACTATTTTTTTTTTTGTCATAAGTGTCTTTCTGTAGGCTGGTATATAAATTATCCTTTTGGTATACAGAAAGCATTCAGAGTGATTTAATAACTGACAGTGGTTTAATATACAATTCACTGTCTTTTGCTTATTATGCAACTTGTACTCATTGACATCTTAGCATATGATTCAAAATATTACAATTATTTACTTTTAGACAGGAAGAAGTAGCCTGGGCAGTTCTTAGAATTTTCAAAACTTCCACAGCATTACGTGCTCATGACTCTAATTAAGCTGCTTCAAGCTGGTCCTCATAACAAGGGCTTGCAAATTAACTTTTTATCAGTTACAATTCACATAAAAATGCTCACAAGTGAATCCAAGCCATCCATACATTATACATCAATCCCACAAACCCTTCCAAACCAGTAAAAACAAAAAAAAACATTTCAAAATATGTTAACCACTAAAAACCATCGTATTTAAAGACATAACATTTAATGATTCAGTAAATACTATTTGTATGAGATGTTTAATATAAAGCAGACTGTCATTTTTAAAAGGAGACATAGAATAAAACCTTCATTAAAAGAATGACAGTTATGTGTAATCCAGGTTTAACTTGCAAAAGTGTGAATGTTACTGTAATTATATCATTCTAATAATAACTTTCATGTATGTAAAAAGCTATGTTTTTATGCTTTGCTTATAACATAGCATGTCTTTCCTGGGTGCCATTGCATGTCAAGTATATTATCAGAAGCACACTACTGGACCATTTTTAGAACCCCAAATGTAACCTAACATGCCTCTTTAGTGTCATTTGTTGCATCTTATATTATATGTAATAGTACTTTACTCAGCTATGCCAAGATATCTGAAAGTGTGGCACCTAACATAAATTTCATCATAATAATGATTAACATTTAATAAAATAATTAGTTTAACCTTTTAAACTGTAAATAAAAATAAGTGGCTTTAATTTCATATATAGCTAAAGAATCAAACTCTAACACTTTAAAAAGGGATAAAGAAACCATTTGAAGTATGGAAATAAATATATGATTTACCTTGTAAAAAGTAATATTCAGCACCTGTTCATAAGTATTCAAGCACTTCTTTAAATTAATACAAATTCATAATCATGAAGTACATTGATTTTCATTTGTCCTTCAGTTTCTTATCTTTTATTAACCATCTCGTGTTGCATTTCTCTTTAAAGAAATTGATAAATTTCAGCCCATTTTTTCTTCTTTTTTTGTAGGACTGATAAGATTCCAGTCCATTTCTTCTTATCTTTTTCTAGGATTTTATTTTTCTGTATAAAGTCCATTGCATCTTCCAAGGTGTTAAAAATTGTCTTTCATTCTGGAAGGTGAATCCTTATTTTTGCTACAAACAAGATTTGTGCTGTAATATTGTTTTTCTTTAAGCTTTTAACAAGTGGCACACATGTTTTTTTTCTCTCTTTGACATCACTAATGTTGAATAGTCATTCTCAAATCTTATAGTATTTTCTCTAATTTTAACTGGAAAAATTAGTCCATGCAGCTTTTAAGACTAAATCCTTGACTTGAGAAAAATCTTAAGATCTCTGACCTTGGTGAAAATGTGTTTTTTTTTTTTTTTTGTAAGATGAGTTGGAAAGTGATCTATGTGCTCTTTCAATGCCAAAGGAAAAAGCTTCAGGCAGGTTCAAAGTTTTAGGCAGCCAGGTATTAAGGAATTGACTCATACTGCCTCCCTCTTCTTTTTCCGGAATCCTATAAATCCCAATGTTATTCCTTCTAGATCTCTTCTCTAAGTATTCTGTTTTTTCCTGGAATAAGTTGTTTTGTTTCAGAAGAAATTCAGTGTTATTCTCATTTTCAAGTAATCTTCTATCAAAACCAGACATTGCCTCTTCTATACTCGAGATTTGTGATGATTGTTCTTTAAGAGCACTCAGCACTTCAACTTGTTTTTCCATTCCTCTATAAAATTGTCCATTTTGCCTTCTAATTTATCTATCTATCCAGATAACTTACTAATGTTACTTAATATCGTCTGCATGTCCTTTTCCATAGTACTGTCCTGTACACTGGGCTTAGAGTGGCCCATTCTGAGACAATTAGTTATTTCTAGTTTTCTTCACACGAAAAAGCAATTAAATTATAAATCTATTACGTTTTGAAATGTTCTATTTGAGTTTGTTTAGTAAAAATCCTGTCAGAGATGTTAAAATGAAGGAAGCTAAAAACAGTGCTGTTAACTGCTCACCATCTTGGCCATGCCTCCCAACATCCTTCTTTCTGATCACTAACTGGTATTCATAAATTCTCTGCACCAGCTTTCTAATAATTTTACCTACATGGAAAACTTCACGGTATCACAAGTTGCTAAATAAACCACACCTGACGAGCTACAAAGTACCTGCCATTATTAACAATTCTTTACTCGTGTGTTTAGTCATCATCATCATTGGCACCCTTTTTCCCATTTTCTACATGGGGTCAGGGTGTTGTATTAACTGTCACTGTCTCTCTTGATTCAATGCCACACTCCTGCCTTCTTTGACACTAGTGCCTGACTGTTACACATTTTCCTTCACGCAATCCATCCACCTCTTTGCTGGATGTCCTCATTTTCTCTTAACGTCTTCCTGTCTGTCTCAAATCTTCTTCATCAGACTGTCTTTTGCTTTTCTGCATGTCCAAACCACCGTAATCTGTTTTCTTTAATCTTTTCTGCAACTGGAACTACTTTGGCTAGTGCTCTTATGTCCTCATTTTTTCATCTGCCACCCTTCTCAGGCACTTCATTTCCATCCCTTCTAGCTTCCTTATCTGTTCTGCATTTAATGCCCAGGTTTCTGTACCATACAGTTGAACTGGTCCTGCCACTGTCTTGTACAGCTTACTTTTCAGCTTCTTTGGCATTCTTCTGTCACAGACTTCACTTGAGATTCTATCCCAGTTGGCTGCAGCACCTCTAATACTAGCTTTGACCTCTTCGTTCAGACTTCCTTTCTCCTCAACCTTAACTCCCAGATACTTAAAGCTATTTACTTGTTCCATGACTTTCCATTCTATCTCAGTTCTCAGCTTCTTCTGATTTCCCCAATTTGCTGCCATTACCACTGTCTTATCTGTGCTTAGTTTCATCCCATGTGCCTTCAGTTTTGCATTCCATTCCCCTATACTTTGCTGAAGTTCTTGCTCAGATTCTGCCTATAATGCCACATCATCTGCATAGAGCAGCTTTGTTGATCTGTCCCCTCTGGCCTGTTTGTTAATGTAGTCCATCACCAGTATGAGTTGAACCCTGATGCTCACCCACTCCCACTAGGAACCCCTCTGTGAGATCAAATACTGTTTGTACTTGAGTCATAGGGTCCGTGTACATAGCCTGTACTAATTCTACCAATGTTTCTGGGACTTCAAACCACCGCAGTACTGCCCCAATCAGCTTTCTTGGGACCTTGTCATATGCTTTTTCCAAGTCTAGGAATGCACAATTGAACTTTTTTCTCATCTCTAGCTTTTTCTCAACTATATGTCTTACTGCAAACATTTGGTCAGTTGTGCTGCATCTTGATCTGAATCCAAACTGCTCATCTTCCATCTTACATTTTACTATTCTGCATATCCATTTATCAATTACCCTCTCCAGAGCTTTCATGCAATGTAACAGTAGTTTGATGCCTCTGTACTGTCCCCTTTGTTCTTGTACATTGGCATGAGTATGGTTGTTCTCCAGTCATCTATGATACACCTTTCTTTCCACACTGCTATGAATACCCTCAGGAGCCATTTCTCCCCATCTTACCCAGCATCTTTATCATATCTGCTGTGACTTCATCCAAGTCTGCTGCTTTCCCTGCCTTCATTTTCCTTAGTGCTATTCCTACTTATTCTAGGGTGGGCTCCTCTTCTTCTCTCATCATAAGTTGTTTCTGGGGCAGTACATATTCTGTGGGGTTTTCTCCATTCAGAAGCTACTGGAAGTACTCTTTCTTTCTGCCTTTGATGTCCTGTGGACGGGTGAGCAGGTTTTTGCTGGTATCCCTTTTGAAAGGTGTCTGACTATCTTCTTTATCTTTCTGTCTTTGCCTTGCAACCTTATATATTTTCTTTGTGCCACTTACTGAGTCACTTTCCAGAAGCTGGTAGAGTGCCTCTGATGTCCTGTTCTTTGTTATTGCAACTACTTTCATAGCTTCATTGTTAGCCAACCTGTATTTCTTCTTAGCCTGGTCGGTCTTTTCTATCTCATACTTTTTCCTGCACTCCTTCTTTCTTTAAAAGACTTCCTGGTCTGCTGCACTCCAACGCCAGCTTTCCTTATATACCTTATTTCCATACCTGGCTTGGCCACATATCAGTTCTGTAGTCTTCACACATGCTGTTCTGAGGCACTGCCATTCTTCTTCAACTCCACTTATTTATTGCTCTTTTGGGGGTGCAAGAGCCCTGACTAATTCCTTGATCTCTTGTACTTTCTCTCCAGTCAACTTCCCTGTCTTTAGCCTTGGTAGTTAATGACTACACTAAATCCAGTATTAATAAAATGACGTTTTATACTCATAACACGGATAGGTTCCATTTAACTTAGCATCTGAATTGACTTTTTATTGTTATTTTCTAACAAATCTTTAATATTTTAAGTTTTCTTATAAACAAATCATGGAACATTTCCTATAGCATGTCAAATATTTATTCCCTGTTTTAATTTTCCACTTATGCCTAACAAAATGTTGATATTATCCATATCTCTACTAATGGGAAATTGGAAAAAAATCTAATAACATTTCATCCTACGTTTTTATTTTCTGGTTCAAAACTGCTTATCAGAATTGGTTGAAAAGCAGAATATCTTTTTTCCTTAATTTCATTTTTAATTGACTATCTTTCCCAAACAATGCCCTATCTTAAGAAATATATATTTCAGAAATAAGCACTCTTCATCTAGCTTGTGATCACTGCTGAATAAATTGACCTCTAATCACATTATATTTCATAAAATTTGGATGCTGACGTGATGTGCAATTGTTAATAAATGTTCTTTTCCTGTAAATATTACCATAAAAAGGTTTGTTAACTACACTAAAATAAATATTTAAATCCTAAAAGTGCATCACTTCCCCAATTTCATTTATTTTAAATTTTAAAATAAGTTGATACTTTAATTAATTTCTGCTAAGTTGTTAACCTTTAGTATAATTCCAAATAATTAATAAATCTTAATGTATCTTTTTTTTAAACAAAACAAACCTGAACCACTTATTTATAACTAAAAAGTCTTGATTCCACCAAATTAACCCTAGGTTTATGAAAACAGAGGCCATTCTGGCACCCATTGCAACACCTTTTATTTGTTAAACTATATTTTCCCCTAAAACAAAATAATTCCTTCTAACGATAAGCAAATGTTGTTAATAATGACTTTAGTAATAGTAAATTTAATATGTAAACTAAGATAACTTCTAAAAAAATCAATGCCAATATCTTGAGAAATAGAAGTGTAAAGTGATTGTATGCCAAATGTAACAAGATAAGTTTCTTTACCAGTGAATTTTTATTTTTTGCTGGTCTAAACAGACCCAAGAATCTTTTAAATAGAATTCACTTTTCTGTACAACTGGATTTAATAATGCATCAAGATGCATAGATAATGGTTCATTCTTTGAGAAATCAGTGCCCACCATGGGTCTAAAAGATGGATCTATAATGTATCTGGATATCTTAGGGATCTGAATAAGTCTCCCTAATTTAGGGTGTTCCACTTTAAAAAATCATATAAAGAAAAAACAACGTACTTTTGGTACAATAAGTGTAAGAAAATGTCATCAACTCTTTTAAAATTAATGGTTACTTCTAATTTACTTTTTCTATAACAAGAATCATCAGTCAACATCAAATTTATTTTCTTATTATATTGCTCAATGTTCATGAATAGTAGCCCACACCCTTTGTCAGCTTGTAAAATTATTTAAAAAATCTTACCTGCAGCTCAATTAGAACTTGTCTTTCACTATATGATAAACCACACAATTTCATAGGTGGTTGTTTTGAAAATACGTATCTAAGGTTGGTTTCATGTGATTCTTGAAATACTTTCAAAATGTTATTGAAATTGAGATTAAAAATACTTTTTTTCTTAAATGTATGGTAATTGTCCAAATCATTAGAAAAAATAATCAATGTCTCTTAGTACATAGTGCAAATTTAATTTCCTTACATTTAATCATAATTCAATTAATGTGCTTACTAAACTGGTCATTTGAACTGGAATAAATGAAAACTTTTTCTAAACATGGAAAAATGAGTGAAAATCTGAAAATACTTAAATTAAAAACAGTATTTGGTTCTATGTTAGGCATCCCCCTCCTCTGCTTCTTCCTCTGCTCCTTTTCTGTAACTGCTAGTTGCCTCTTTGTCTCTGCCTAGAAAAACAACCTGAGAATTGTTTGATGAAAAATCCATTTGGTGATCTCACCCATTGTTGCTTGTACCAACAGCTGCTCCTTCTCCATTCCACACTGCAGTCTGACTGGCTATATGTGAAGACCTACACAGATGTGGAGGAAAACCTGCTTCTGTTAATTCACCAATGTGGTGTTCTTTAGTTCCTGTAGCAACATTTTTACCACCCTTTTCACACATTTGTGTGTTCTTCTTATTTTCAAGTGAAACATTTGTATCGTTGTTCAATGGATAGTTTGAATTGCTCTTATAAGCCAAATTATCTCTATTTTTTTCTGTTTCTTCATAACAATAGTTGCAATATCTCCACAGCTTAGCTGAAGTCTCTTCACATAGATATATACAATCATGAAAATAGTTACTGGAAATATTTTGAGCTTTTGCTAACTGCTTGTATCAGGCAGAACAAAGGGCAGTGTTAAATGAAAGATATTATTTAGTAAGTTAGTGTTTACTCATTTAAATAACTGGCACTAGTATACATTGGTGGTTATGGACTGTTCTGTCCCCCAGCCCCTCATGTATACACACATACCCATCGCTGCATATTTGTGACCATGGAATGT
Source organism: Protopterus annectens (assembly GCF_019279795.1). NCBI lineage: Eukaryota > Metazoa > Chordata > Ceratodontiformes > Protopteridae > Protopterus > Protopterus annectens. The sequence goes on along the minus strand of NC_056745.1, from coordinate 270,318,340 downwards.
GATTATAGTAAATATTTCTTCTTTTCCATGCAAAGCAAATTCTTAGCTTCATTTGTTGCAAAACTATGAAGAGAGATGTATGGCCTTCCTCAAAATATTTCCACTAATGAAGTTTTGCACTTGGTAGAACTTTGTCAACAGTAATGAGTTTTCAGCAGCAGGTGTTTCGCTTTTTCTTTGCAGCAGTCCTTTATAGTTTGCATATGCTGCGGTAAGCAATATGACATCTCTGTAAAATGTTAGCCCTAATAAGCAAATATTGCATATATATTCCTTCCTAATTTGTATATACATACATTTTGTTCAACCTCCCAGCTTAAATATAAAGCAGTTAGATATAACAGCTATCTGTACATCTGTACTTAAACCTTTTTAATCAAATAATTATTGCCAAGACAATGGCATTTGCTATGAAACCTATGAAAAGAAGAAACTTTATAAATCTGTTATGCGTGTATTTTGTCAGATTATATATTACAGTTTTAGTATATTTAAAATGGACTTATGATAAATCAGCAGATAGGTACAGGAAAAATAGGCCATTTTATCAATTATCGAGTAACACTCAGCCAACCGAAGATGCACATTCTAGTATAACTGCCCTGGATCTCCAAGACATCTGCAATAATAGTTTACTTTTAGAATTATGCACAATAATAGTTTTAGAGCAAAAATACCGAACAAAAATTTTATTTTTTATTTATTTATTTTTTAATTATTTTTTGTTAGCTTTTTTGGTGGTAGGAAGACAAAGGATTGTGTTTCGACCAGCTATGTCCAATTACACATGACATGACAAGTAGTTATGCAATCCTACAGGAACAGCATGTTGTAGGACTGCAAAATAATGAAGGGGGTCTGTTTGTGTTTGGAAAACACTGGACTGTATCTAGAAAACAGAAGTCTATTATATAGACTACTGCAGTATTTGTTAAGCCTGATAAATGCATCTCATGAAATAATTTACACACTTCACACAATTCTAAATGTGACATTGTTACAAGCTAGAAATTTTCTCCCATTATATCTTGCAAATTAGTTGAAATTAATTTGAAGAATGCTACTTGTTAAGATCATTTGCAGTTTATCCCCAAAATGTAATTAATGGTAGGGCAGAGATGAATATAATACATTTCCAAAATATAAACTTTATTATATCTTTGATAAGGAATCGTTCCTTATAGATGTTAAACATGGCTATCCTGGCATCCACCTTTGAAGTGCTACCTCAGAAGTCATTTGCAGTGGAAACATCTTATGTGCTTACAGTTTCTATGTCTAATAATCACTGTTTTTAACAATATATATTGCATGTTAGCATCGCAAAGCCAGCTGACACAGAAAATACTCACAATTTAGCCATGGAAGCCAACAACCATCACTAGAACAGAATTATGGATCCATAGGAACTCATATTACTATCTGCTTCCATGACTGTATGATTGTGCTGTTTTATCAGACAGGAGAATAGAACTGACACATTTGGTTATCAGAAACAGTCATGTAAAATGAATGGAAAATCCTTATTTCAGCAACAATCAGAAAACAATAAGCTGGAAAAAGGAAATATATGCCTGCCTGTATATAAACAACATACCCTAGATGAGCACTTGTCAGAGTTATAATACGTACATTTGAAATCACTGTCAGTATGAATATGTAGACCTCTGGATGGACCGCACATAACTTTCTACAGTCACATCAGAAAAAAACATATACAGATTCACATCAGTACAAAAATTTTTCTATCCCTTGAAAAATCAGTTTTCCAAGGATATAAGAAGACTGTTTCCATATGTTACCTAATCCCAGCATTAACTTACTCCCAGCCTTTTTCAATCCACTCTTTTGAAAACTTAACTAATCTCCAAATTTGTTTGAAAATGTAATTCATTGCCTTAAACTACAGAAAGCTGCAGTTCTTCTTAAACATCTCCACACCCAATTTATAATTGCTGGTCTCATTTTCTAATATTTGCATGCTAACCACTACTTTACTTGCAGAAGTACTGAGCTACACGTAACAACCCAAGAACTCCACTCAATTATATCAGAATATCTGCTGAGCATTTTATACCATCTTCTGTAAAATAAAGCTGCGTACTTACACACATCTGGACCCAAACTATAGACCTATCTCAACCAACTTTGGTAAAAGGCAAGTGCAAACTATAAGGATTTTGAAAAAGCAATAAAATCTCATCTATTCAAAGTAAGTGTACGCGTTTGCTGCTAACTCAGAGGATCACTGCATCCTTATCTACCCCAGTATCATACCTTTTACAGGTTAGGACAGATCTAATTACACATATTTCACTGAATTCTTTATCATCTAATAATCAAAACAGGTATATACACTCAGAACCTTTGAATTTAAACAAGCACCCTTCTGTACTGTTCCATAACTGTACCATATCCTGGAACTCCATCCTACTAGCAATATGACAAGAACACTCCCTATAATCATTTAAAACTCAATTAAAATCCTACCTACTCAGTTGCTCTGTACATGTGATGTTCCTGGATAATCTCCATACACTTACTGTCACCACTCTTTTATGTAATTGACCATAATGCAGCTACTTCTTCACAATCTCTAACTACCTGTCTATCATCTACACCTCTCCACTACTATCTCTATCTCCAGTTTACCTGGACTTCCTCAATACTCCTTCATAATTTGTAACCATGTTCATTCTATAATTACTTTACTGTCTCCTACTCAATATTTATTTTCAACTGATTCCATTTGAAAGTAATTAGACTCTTATAAGCTTCATATTAGCTAGTATTCATACCTATGATATAACTGCATTCTTCATTCAATTGCCATGTTTTCATTAACTGTCATATCACTACAATTATATGCATGTTAAGTACATTTATTATTTTTTGATTAATTGGCATATCATTACTAGTCTGTGTATGTACTGTACGTTTATTATGTAAATCTTGTATATACAACTGCTTTCTACTCATACTGTAAAATGGAACATTTCTCCCTGGGCCTCCGCTAAAATGGGTCTTGTGCTATTTGGACTTTCCTGGTAAACAAAAGCAATAAATAAATATAAATATATATATATATATATATATATATATATATATATATATATATATATATATATATACATATATATATATTTTTTTCCCCTCCCAAGACTTTTCCAACTATCAACCAATTGCAGTTCTCTCACCCCTCTCTAAGATCCTAGAAAGATGTATTCATCACCAGTTCCTCTCCTATCTCCTCACCAACAACCTTCTTTCGTCAACCCAACACAGATTACACCCATCCCACAACACCACCACTGCCCTACTCAAATTCACCAATACTATAACCTGCCACAGGAATCTAGGTAAATTTATCTCAGCTACCTTCCTAGATTTATCCAAGGCATTCGACACAGTCTCACATAATAAACTACTGCCTTGTCTCTCTGACCTCAACATTAAGAACCCCACCCAACTCTGGTTTAAAAGCTATTTAGATAACCACCAACAACCCATCAAATGGCATAACTCTCTACCCGCCCCCACTCCCAACCTCCTTAGGAGTGCTGCAAGGATCAACCCTAGGACCCCTTCATTTTAATATCTTCACAAACCAACTCCACTCAGCTACCTCTAAAGCCGACATAGTCCGATACACTGACGATACAACTCTCATATGCTCTGCATTCAACATCCAGCTTCTCCAACAAAAAGCGCAAGAAGCCTTCTCTGAAACAGAGAACTGGCTAACAACTCACAACTCATACTAAATCCCAAGAAAACACAACGAATGCTATTCCACTCTACTAAAACGAGCAGCCTTACCTTCTCTATACTCTCCACCAGCAAAGCCCAAATCACCAGTCAATGAGGCTAAACTCCTAGGAGTTACCATTGACCAGCAACTCAAATTCACAAAGCACATAACAACCATCACTAAAGTCCACAAAAAACTAGGTTCCCTCTATTACTGTAAAAGTTATCTAACCACCGAATCTTGAATTGCAATAGCCAGGACCCACCTCCTATCTACTCTATTTTATGCATCCCCAATTCTAGCTAATCTTTACAAAACTGACCTTAGTAAACTTTCCATCTGTTACAACAAAGTCGCTAGATTCGCTACCAATGCTAAATCACTATCCCACCACTGCCTTTCCCTACAAGCCTTGCACTGGCTTGAATTTCCAAACCTACTAAGGTAACATCAACTCAGCCTAGCTCATCTAATTTTGTACTATCTCGAGAAAACCCCTGACCTGACTGGCATGCTGAACTTCTACAATTCAAAACAGACAACATCGGTCCTCCAACAAAGCCTTAATTGAAACTGTCACATGCAAAAACAACTCCGGGGAATCACTCTTCACGCATGAAATAGCAAAAATATAGAACAACCTTTCCCCTAACCTCAGACAACAAAACTCCACACCCTCCTTCAAAAGCCCACTTAAAACATACCTCTTCAACAACCATCTGTGCAACTGTAATTGACCCCTTGAAGCTTTGTCCACTCACTATTCCTACGCCCCATCAGTCCTGGACAACACAAACAACAACATCTAACTATACCTATCCATGTGTGAACAATAACCTATATATAAGTGTATGTACGTGTGTGTGTGTGTGTGTGTGTGTGTGTGTGTGTGTGTGTGTGTGTGTGTGTGTGTGTGTGTGTATATATATATATATATATATATATATATATATATATATATATATATATATATAAATATATATATATATATATATATATATATATATATATGTGTATATATGTGTTTGCTCTTACATGTATATTTGCTTGAATGTATATATGGAAGCATAAACATTTATATACCCTTATTCAATTGTGAAATATCTTGCAATGCTCTACCAGGTTTTTATCTACTCTCATTGTATATTTTGTACACTTGTATTTTCAACCAAATGGGGGAATACCCTCTTTTTGTATACTAACGGCTGTAAAGTCTACAATCTTTATGCTATTACTCTGTAATGTATCTTTTGTAAAGTTTTCTTCTCTCTGTAAACTTATGGAGTTTTTCTCCCCAGGACTCCACTGAAAATGGACACTTGTTGTCCAGTCGAACTATCCTGCAAAAAAATGTATATAGAACAACCTTTCCCCTAACCTCAGACTGCAAAATATATATATATATATATATATATATATATATATATATATATATATATATATATATATATGGGTCTACTACCGCAGATCGAAATTACACCATTTTGAAATACGATAGTAGTGTGCCACTAACGTGAAAGTGCACTTCAACGAAAGTGCACTTTCGTGAAAGTCACTAAGTTGAATGGGACATTTCCAGCACTGTGGTGCGGTAGTGACGAACCTTAGGGTTAGGGCTTGGGTTAAGGATAGTGGATAGCTAGTAGGGCTATCCACTATCCTTAATCCAAGCCCTAACCCTAAGGTCCGTGACTACTGTACCACAGATGGTGCAGTAGAAAATGGATGCACTTCAACTATACATCACGTCTTTGTCTAAGTGAACCATTTGAACAGTGTGAAAACCTACAGTAGATTTTACATAGAGATACCACGTGTTTGTGTGCTGGATGATTATGCAGTCTGCCCTCGGAATGGGTAGAAGGACACAGTATTAATGACAGACAACACAGGAGTAACAGCAGTGACATGTATGAAAGACAGGTAATAGCATAATACTGACAGACTCCCACTACTGTGAGTCTGTGTGTTGTACCGCAAATCCTGAAGTGGGAAAGTAAATGAAAAGACAACACAGTCACGTATACAAGCAACAGAATACTGGCAGCATGACAAGTACGACACAGTAACAGCGGCCACAGATACTCACGTGCTGGATATTGCACTTGTCGGCCAGGTGTCCCTGTGTTTGAAAAACAGTGACATTAATATCATGTATCACATGTGTGCCACATACTAATGTAAACTATGAACCTGTTACAGTAACATACCTGGTCTGTCTGTACTTGGACCTGCATGGCTTGGGCTCCCAATGGATGTACCTGTAGTGTACAATATTATAGAAATAGCAATATGACAGTAAACAGCAGTGAAAGGAGGCTGAGGAAATAACAGGTATTGGTCACAGTAACACAGTATAGAAACACTCTCCTACCCTTCCCTGGTGTTGTCCAGAAGTAAATGGACTTGTGAATATTAATGCAGTCAGCACTGCATGTGTTGGTTGCATTGTTCTGTCTGCAGTGCAGTGGTTTGAGACATGTCATTACACTTATGTTTATCATCATTACCCTGTGCGGATCTGTGTGCATGGTTCAATTTCACTGCTGTAAATCAAAAGTGACAATACATACAATAGATTCATAGATTCATAAATGCATAGACTGCTACTAGGCTAATGACCCAAATGGCTTTCTAAGCTTAGCCAAATTTTCCCTTAAGAATAATGATGAAATGCACTCAAATAGAACACTGAGGGCTAGACATTTATAACCTACTTTTGTCCATAAGGGACATGAGTGCCAGGTCCTGTGTACATTTCCAATTCCTCATCCACTTGTTTAGGTTGAGCTTAAGCTGGGTAATAGATGAACTTAGCTTTGCATGGATAGGAAGCCTGTTCCATAGGAGGGACAGTCTCTGGGATAGATTGAATGAATATGTGAATATGCATGCAATATCAATATGTCATGATTTATTCTATAGTCATCCACGTCATACAAAGTAAGTCATACATGTTTGGCCTCCTGCGTCTATCCTACCCCTGGGGATACATTGATGTCCACTTTTCATAAGCAGAGAAGAAAGAAATATTGTGATCTCATAGGTAGGTTCAGTGGCATCCCACAGTCTCTTGTACTGTCTTAACCTGTTGGCTACAGTGAAGATCATATCAGAGCAGCATCGATGACAGGCCTCACAAGATCTGTTATGACACCCAACAGCATTAATCATGTTGGTAATGTTGGCCCACATCTCATTCCTCCATGCTGTATTCCCTGTATGTCCAAAGAGCCTCTGTCCATGTTGTTGCAGAGTATCTAGTATGACAGAATTTTCCTGTGGGGAGAAATTGTTGCCCCTAGGTCTGTTTGCCATCTGAAAGACAGTGATATGCAAATGATTATATTCCTGTGGTGACCCAGTTATGCAGCTGATTATGTGGACAGCATATGTCACCATAAACAGTATGCACTCTTGTGCAATACAAAACTATATGAAACACTGACTGTGACAAATAATAATGCGACATATAAAAAGTAGCACCAATGCCTCCATTTACAATAGTTGTAAACTGAACATGACTTATGATGTCTGTAGGGGATTTGAACTGCTTACACTACAGATCTGATAAATGGAGCTCCAAAGGCAATAGCATCATGTCATATGAGTCTAAATGCATTTTACATTCAAATACTACACAAATTGTCATTTGAACAACTTACGTAATGCATTGGAAAACCTTATTATCTGTAAGCAAGCAACTGATTGTACGTATCCCTTTTATATTCAGCCAGATGTTTCAAGACTTGAATTAAAGACCACTGATGAAGAAATATCCATAACAGCAAAAGGATATGGTACACATGGCTACTGTTAGAATCTATAGGTTTCCATATGTACACTAAGAGTGTATGTAGTTACCCGTAAGACATATGCATGATCGGTAGATACATCTTTATATACTGTTCACTTTGGCTATGTAAATCTTTCTGTACAACTACACATGGGAAATTAATACATGTCATTAATGCAGATGACTGCACCTGTAGGCATAAAGGTAATTCAGAAATAACTTAATTAAGTTACAAGCTATTGTCTTAAAACACAGAATTTCAATAAAAATAACTCTAAATAGATACATTTGAGAATAACTAATATTAACAGAGGTAATATTCCCCAAAATAGAAAAGCTAGTAGGTGGCATTATACCTTATCAGCTACATATGACTCAGGTATCACTGAAAGTGAGGTCACCCATATATGCCTCCATCTTTAAGTACCACTTGTGCCATACATAATTAATGAAGTTTATTAAAATTCCAGGTTTTGGAATCCCATTTGTGCACCTCTGTAAAGTTCTTGAAATTTGGCACATTAACCAACAGCTTGGTGTAATGAGCAGGTGCTCTGCACAGGTATCCAATAGGTATCAATACATGGTACCATGTGTAGCACATCATTGTCTTCCAATGATCTGATAAACACCACTTTTAAATACTGATTCTGGTACATTTACAGATCAGACCATTGCCATCTGTGAACTGAGTGGCACCTCACTGAGTATTTTTTTTATTTTTCCATTTCAAATACATTTTCGATTGACATTGAATGATGGCCACATCCAATGGGCTGCAATGTGTCCAGGCATCTGCAACTGGATTGTAAAGGGAGCACTGAAAATGTATGGGAATCTACCAGAGTGGAGGGCAGGTTCACTACTGCAATGATGACCTGCATCAGAGTGATGCAGAAGAGCTTCATAGGAGGCTCACTGAGGTCAGAGACATCCCTACAGTAAGTGTCACTATCTTACATATAGCTGAGCATTCCTACTGAATTTAGAGATATAGATGTGCCCCATATACATAACCTAGATGGATTTTATAATCATAAAAAAGCTGTTCTAACATTTAGCTCATATATATAATTGTGAAGATGTGGTGACTGCTATCCATATAAGTATGGACTCTATTCCCATACTGTTAATGTATTTAAGAATGTTATATAATATAGATAAGTCAGCATTTTGTAGCTATACATCTGTTTTCCAACATATAACAACATAATTTTACACATCCACTGTACTCTATCACGGACGCCTATAGCACCTAGGCCGCTGATGATTACACATTTTGTAGTTATCCATTATACTACAACACTATTGTCTATTCTACCTCTATATGTCTGAATAGTAACTCATAAATAGCTTATTTACTTCCTTCTTCTTAATAAAGTGAACATTCTTACTACAGTCATGTTTTTTTAAACCAACAGGAATGCCTATCCAACTGCTTAGATATATGTTTTTAATTATGTGTTGATAGCTGGCCAATATGGCCAATAAGTTTCAGAAGTTTCCATATTTATCCATTATATACAGGAATATGACTTAACACAAACAGTATTTGTTTGATAAGAAGAAATTTGTGCTGCCTGTTAGCTTGCCCTGTAAAGAAACCATCCAGCATACATATGTTTGAGAGTGCTGCAGGCCCACCTCCACATAGGGGAACATATCAGTGAATTATTATCTTGGTTTATTTCATAGATACTCAAATCTTCTCTATGTTTGTTTGTGTCTTTCGGCTTTTCCCGATTAGGGGTCGCCACAGCAGAACTCCCGTCCGCTAATGATTGGTAGTTGATTTTTACGTGCCGAGTTACCAGCCCTGATGCACAACCTTCAACAAAGGTACACCCATTCACGCATGTCTCCATGCAGAAGATGCTCTAGCTGAGAATCAAACCGGACAGTGTCTTACTGTGAGGCGACAACGCTACCGCAGCACCACCACCGCAGATACTCAAATCTTCTCTATACAATTGCTTATTGATAATAACATTTATTTTGAACATGATTACAAAAAACCCGAATATTCATTGAACTTCTAGAGATATAGTCATAATTTATTTATTTATTTATTGACAGTTGATTATCAGGAAAGTATGGCTTGGTAGAAGCCCATTTTCAGTAGAGACCCAGGGAGAAAATCTCAAAATTATTACAAAACATTTAAGAACAATAACTTTAAAACAAAAACATCTGCAGTTTCAATAATTGTAACAACTTAGACATAATATAAAAACGTTGGTTAAAAATTGATACAAGGTATGTGACAATCATTTAATATTTAGAGAAATTTTAAACAGTATGTAGAGAAATTAAAGTTGTTAGCTTATTACAAATAGGAATTGCAATATAAAGTGATGGAAAAAAGGCTTATAGTATATTTAGAAAGGAAGTCAAGGAAAAGAATAGCATTAAGGAATTAGTGAAGAAGAGAGAATAAGAAAGTACAAGGAATGAAAAGATACCTGTTCACATTTAGGGATATAGTTTATCATGGATTTGAGCTAGAACAGAGCCAGGTTTTAGCTAGGAAGTATTTCAGAGTGGTTTTGAAAGATGGGAGGGTATATACTTGATGGACACAGGTAAGGAGTTCCAGGCCTTAGCAATCTTGTACGAGTACAGACAATGCCCAGCAGATATGCTAGGTTTGTAGACAGACAGGAGTGTTTGGTCAGTGGATCACAATGACCGACTGTGAACATAGTTGTGTAGAATGCTTTTTAGTGATGCACAGGCAGATGGATGCTGGATGATTTTATAGGTCATAAGACGTTATGTATATGTTACTTATTCTGACAGTTCTAGCCAATTTAAGCTTTTCAGTGCTATAGAGTGATGGGTTCTGAAAGGGGTATGTGCTGAAAACTTAGCAACTGTTTTACAGCATTGTAAACTGTAGCGATCTGTTAACAGCAGCTCTTTAAGTGCAGGCTTAGTAAAGCTTGCTACAGACTGTTATATGTCTGACAAAGTGTTGTGCAATATGGTATTATTTTCAAAAGTGCTATCAAGTATCGTTTTGTAATTCAGTCTTAAATTCACTTCAGCCACTTCGTCCTGATCTTTTTGGGGGGGGGGACACAGGTGATCAGAGATACATTTATGTATGCATTTGCATTGTGATGTACACTTTGCAAAGGAATTTCTTTAAATGTAGTTCTCCCACATACCTTACTGTGTCCCTGATGTACAGTACCTTTTAGTTTGTGTTAACAGAAGAAAGGATGTAGCCAGGCCTACTCTTTGCACTCTAGTGAATACATTTTTTTTCTGAGTATCACATCAATGTGGCCTTTTTCAGGTTATATTATATCTACAACTGTTTAAATGAATGTCTTCAACAACATGCGCAACATTGCTAATATAAAAACAATATCTTTAATACTTTTAGGTGGAACAGCTGAAAATGTTACATTTAAGTGCTTGGAGGGCTGCATTTTGAGAGATTGTCCATTTTTAAGTGCTAGGTGTCCAAGGGGCATAGCAATAAGAACTTGTGAGTACAAAATGGAAATTGCTTGCTACCTCCCTAATACAGAAGCTTTGTGATATATGACACTGTCCCTACTTCCCCACTGTCTGAGGAATGAAGTTTTCCATTGCTGTTAATGGTTGTGACCATGGTGCTGACATGAAATCAGTATTGCTAAGTATTTACCTACATGCCCAGCAGGTGTTCCTTTTTTGAAATCCTAAGCCATGATCCATATTAGTGGCTCATCTCCCATCCAGGTGATGTCATCACCCAAGTCTTTTCATTGTATTCACATTATGCACTCTTGTTAAAGTTGTATTAGCTAGGCAGGTAGGTGTTAAGGTTTTGGGTTTGGATTATGTTATAGCTACAGGTTTGAGTCTCATGTCTTTCAATATGTGTTCAAAAATGTAAAAAAGCCCCATGTATAACACTGCAGAACAGGTATGATGATTATTTGTTGCACTTCAGAACTAATTTTTTATAACCTGATATGAGCAATGTATATCTCTTTTATTTGAGGACTACGTCATTCATAGTTGCTCTTTTCTTTTTTCAGGTGAGGAAGACTAGAGCCAGAATTGAGCTCTGTGCATCAATCAGATGCCTAGGCTTGGGAAATAGCTGAGGGAACGAGGTATATTGTTTATTTTTTTTTGTTTATTAAATGAAATGCATCTGATCCTTGTTACAGGCCTGCAGTTTTTATATTACTATGTATATTGCTTAGAATGCCTAAATACCCATCATGCATCAGTAAAGTAAGTACAATAATCAACTATACCCATGCTTAACAGTCTGTTTCAAACCCAAATATGTAGAAATGTCATTTAGCATCAAGGCATATTTTCTATGGATAGTGTTTGAAATGTAGGCCACAACCAAAATGACTGTTAGGTTTGTGTATCTATCACACATTTAGAAGGTGTTTTTCTTGCATACAAGTTTGTAGTGCTGCTTATAATCTATAGGTAGGTATGTGGTGGATATTGTCTGCACATCCATGGACTGAATGGGTCTCTGCTGCATCCAGTGTTCATACTGTCATTTAGAGATTATATGACATGTCCTTTAGATCAAGTTTGGTATTGCATTTGTCTACAACACTTGTATCCTGTGCTTGAGGATAGCTGTCCAAATAGGTATTTCCTTGTAACATTTTATAATTGGTAAGCATCAGCAGCATGTTTGAATTTTGTAGGCTACTGATTGCTAATAATTGTAGGTATGTAATGCATGCAGCTGTATACATACAATACCTTTTTAAACAGCATATAGTAGATTCTCATGTGTCACAGCCTGTGATGATTGAATATTATAAGAATTTGTTACTGTTTTATTCATTATGTTGCTGTGGTTTCAGCCAATTACTATGCTGCCTGGAACAGATGTTTGTTATATGGCTTACCTAGTTTACACAATATTGTAATCTTAAAAGTGTCTTCAATTTAACAATGTCACTTGGTTGCTGTTCATATGATTCATTATATGCTGAGACTATAATTTACATTTACATATAGATATATCTGCTCAGGGAAGACATGCCAGGGGAAAAAAAGGAGAATGATGACATGATGCGAGACACTCAGATTAACAGTTTACTGAGACAGACAAAATAATTAAACTTTGCGGGTCCCAATAAAAATATCTTGACATTTACAAGCTTTTATTTTGTCAAATTTCAGTTATGGTAATGTGCCATGAAGCAGTGCCATTTAAGATTTTATTCAAATGTCAGGATATGTTATGTGTGCTTGCTTTGTGTATGCTTGCCATGCTTCATGCTGGCCAATATTCGAATGTCCAGGTGATGTCATGATTCCCACTGGTAAGCTGTGGTATGCATGCCATTGCACTGACTTGATTGAGCTGCTCACATTGGTGATTTGTACATTTTCCCTGACATGTTTTGTTGTTGGACATGTCCATAACTATAGATAAAGTGACACAGGGCGGGTGTTGTATGCTTTAGAAGCCATTCACTAGCAGAAATTGTGTTAATCATACTTGTGCTACTTGCTAATTTTATTTTATTTATTTATTTGGCATTTGTTGACCAGGAAAGTCTGACTGTGTCAGGAACCCATTTTCAGTGGAGGCCTGGGGAGAAAAGATCCACAAACTAGTACAGTTAACAACATATAAGGTAAAACATTTGACAAAGCATAGGTACACTGGTCATTTGATTTACATTTACATTAGAAAAATACAAAGTAAATATTTTAACTTGAGATACAAAATAAAACATTTTGTTTACATTTTCATTTGAGAATTACAGAGAAAACATTGATTAGTGTAGATAACAAGGTTATTTCATATACATGCAGGAGGGCAAGATAGCTTGTATGGCATAAATGCAGTTAGGTTTCAATATCTAAGATCATAGGCAGCAAAGTTGGTTAGTTTATCTAATTTATAAAGTTGGAAGGCTAGTGGTATGATTTTAAAGAGAGTTAGTCTAGTTGAAGTAGATGTTTTCAGTGTTATTTAGGCAGTGTGTTGGTAGACCTTTGTAGAGTAAAGATAAAAGAATGGCAAAGGATGGGTAAATTAGTGGGATTTGGTGTTAGTCAGGGATAAAGGAGTACCTTAAAGATGAGAGGAGGGGAGTATAGAGGAGGAAGGAGGAAAGAAAAAAGGATTTATGGAGTGGAAGGAGGGGTGGAGATGAGGTGGACTGGGAAAGAACATTTCTAGGTTTATTTGAAGCAGGTGCAGATGTTTGTTTCTAAGAGATGTTTCTTTAGTGTGTTTGAAATATTTGTGGTTAGATGTTGCCCTAATGTGTGATGGTAAGTTATTCCAGAGTTTAGTTACTTTGTAGGAATATAGACATTGTCCTGCTTTTTTCTTTGGTATATGTAGGGTTAATAGTTACTTGTCTTCAGATTGGAGGGTCTTGGTGGGTAGGTAGGTTTGGAGGAGAGAGTTCAGTGATGGGCAAGTGTGGGATTGATGTATTACTTTGTGTGCCATATTAAGTTGTTGGTGGTGTAAGAGGTGTGGTAGTTGGAACCAGTTAAGGGTTTGGAGAACTGTGCAGTGGTGACTGTTGTGGAGTGCATTTAGAGCAAATTTGGTGATCTTATTATAGCAGGATTCCAATTTGTTTTTAGGGTAGTCTGGATGTTTGTCAGAATGGGGGCTGCATAGAAGAGAGAGGGGAGCAGGTAGGTAGTGGCCAAGGTGGTTGTAGTGGTTGAGTTCATGGACCTTTTGTGGTGGTATAGCATTCTGAGTTTGCAGTGGGTTTTCTTGATTGCATTTTGAATATGTAGATCAAATGAAAGCTTATTGGCTAAGTTTACTCATAATAGTTTGGCTTGGGGGACCACTTCTAGTTGGGTTTTGTTAAGAGAAAAAGATTTTAAATTCAGTTGAGAGATTTTGGATGTGGAAAGGAGGAGGTTAGTTTTATTTAGGCTCAGCAAGAGCTGGGTGTTGTTTATCTACCTCTCTATGGAAGTGAAGAAAGTTTGCGTTAGTTGCTGGAGGTGTTTAATGTCATTGGAGGTGGAGATAACAATAGAATCATTGGCAAATTATATCAAGGAGCTTTGGTGTGAGGCTCTGTGTAGATTGTTAACAAAGAGGTTAAAGAGTAATGTTCCGAGAATAGACCCCTGAGGGACTCCTGTGTTGTTAGGTAGAAACTTAGAGAGGGTTCCCTGCCATTTTACGCATTTTTATCTGCCTGTTAATAGGTCGAGAAATATAACGAATGTTAGTAGTCCGGTATCTCTGGCTTTGTTAATTGTATCTGTGAAGGAGAGTAATGCAGTGGTTGTACTATGGGAGGGTCTGAAGCTCTGCTGGGTGGGAGTGAGGAGATTATTTTGTAGGGTGTGATCAAGCAGTTGTTTATGTATGCATTTTTATAATACTTTGGATAGGGGAGAGAGTATAGCGATGGAGTGGTAATTTGAGATATCAAAGCATTTACCTCCTTTGTGCGGGGGGGGGGGGTTATTATGGATTTTTTCCAGGTGGAGGGGATGTAAGATTCTGACATGGATCAGTTAATGAGAATACTGATAGGATAAGCTATGGCATTTTTGGCTATTTTTAAGTATTCTGGTAGGAGGTTGTCAGCAGATGGAGAGCACAGTTTTAGTTTGAGAAATAACCTATGGATAACTTGAGTGGGGACAGGTTGAAGAGTAAAGGGTGGAGTACTTTGGTGAATTTCTGGTATGACATGTGGGTCATGGGAAGATGAAGGAGAGTGTTGTTTGTTAGTTTGGGGTGGTCTGGGGTTATGAGGAGAGTGGGGAGGGCTGAGGTTGTGAGGAGAGTGAGAGATTGAGGGCTGGGTGGAAGGATTGAACAGATTGTGTATGATCTCTTTGAAGTGTGTATTGAAAGCTTTTGCTATTTGGGATGGAGTTTTATCAGTGGCAGTGGATGAATTTTCTTTGGTTCCTGGAGTAAGAAGCTGAGATATAGTATGCTAGCATTTTTAGGTTGTTTTTGTGGGAGGTTAACTGTTGGGTAAAATATATAAGTTTCATATCTTTGTCATTTTCTTTGCATGGTTGTGTAGTTGTCTATAGTTTAGGAAGTTAGAGTCATTTTTGTTTTTTTGCCATTTCTGCCAGGCTTTGTCTGTTACAAGAATGCTTTTGGTGTTTTTGGTTAGCCAAGGGGCATAATTAGTTCTTACTCTCTTGCAGAGGAGAGGAGCCAAGCTATTGAGGGTGTCTAGGAATGGTTCCTTGAGTATTATTTTTTTGAGTATCTAGTTGGGGAAGAGATGAGTTGGGTAAAACAATAAAGGTTAATACAATTGTTGGAGTTGTTGGAATCTAGGTCTTGCTAATTTACGTTGGTACCCCCCATGATGATGGTTTCATTGGAAATGATTTGGAACATCCAGGATAGGATGTTTTCTAATATGGGAATGTTGTTCCCTGGAGGAATTTATAGGACTGCAATATATAACTGTTTTGTATTATTGATTGTCAAGGAAGCTAGCAAGAATTCGGCTGTAGGAGGGGATGGGTTTAGTATATGGAAGTAAAGTGAGAGTATTGGGATAAATTAGAGCTCCTCCTCCCCCTTTTTTATGTGTTTGATCTGCTCTTATTATGTTATAGCCGGGGGGAGTAGTTCAGTATATTTTATGTGTGGCTTGAGCCATGTTTCAGTGAGTGCTAGTATGTCAGCGGAGTGCTGGGTTAGCCATGTGTGGAATTTTGTGGTTTTATTGCAAATGCTACATGGGTTAAGAGTGATTAAAAGGTTTTTAGTAGTAGAGGCTTTGAGAGAGGTGGGGTTAGAGGATGGACCCGGATTGGGATGGATGTCGCCGCATTGGACTAAATAGGAATTAGATTTTTTGTGATGGTTGAAGAGGGTTAATTTATCACAATACTTTGATTTAGTAATAGATGAGCATATGGTTTTAGATGAGACAGGCAGTGTTTTGAATTTGGTGGTTAGTATTATGCGGAATTGCATAGAGTGGATACAATTTTTGAGTAGGAATCTGTTTTTGTTTCTAGGAAAGTATTGGCTGTGAAGGACTTTGCAAATTGAGCAGGGGTCTGGGGGTGTATTTCTGTGTGGTAGCATAGAAGACTGAGGGCTATTCAAAAGAGAGGTAGTGTGCTATAGGTATAGTGAGACATATTAGAGAGTCTGAAGGATGGTAGGCAATGAATGATATGAGTTATGTATGTCTGGAGGGTGTAAGGGTTTAGATTGATGATGTGTGGATTAGTACGTCTGTTAGGTTTAGCTGAAGCATATGTGAATATGCAATGTTTGTGGTGCAGGGTAAATGGATAACCCTGATTGGTCAGGAATTAATGAGAGAGGAAAGATGGAAAAGTCTGATTGGTGATGGAGTGTGGACAGAGAGCAATTAGTTGCAGGAGGTGTTGGAGGAGGGGTTAGGGCTGTTATAAAAGTAATTGATCTGGGGGTGATTGGGAATGGGGTAGGGTAGGGGAGCATAGTGAGCCCGAGCATAGTGAGCTGCACCGGACTGAGCAGTTCACAAGAGAAACAATCAGTAATAGCAGAGCAGTCAAGACAGGGGGTTGTACAGGTAAGCTAAAAACAGAGAGAAAAGATAGGAAGAAAAAATAAAAGGGGGAACCAAGGTTAGCCAAAGTAAGAGGAAAAGAGAGCAGGAAAGAGCCAGATTAGAGGGAAAGATAACATGAAAAATAGGGGGATTTGCTAAGCAGAGTAGGTATGAAATAGTATTGTAAGCTGAGTAGATAATGGGGAGATGAGGTAGGCCATAGGGAAATAAGAAGGCAGAGTCAATAGTTAGTACAATACCAGAAAGACAGTAGGAAGGCAGGGTTAGAGTTACATACAGAGCAGGTTGACCAGTAGTGAGCAGAAGGTCTAAGAACTTAAGGCTAGGTAAGACGATAGAGTAAGCTAGTATACAGGCTTACTAGGAAGGAGGGAGAGCAGAATGTTTAAGTGCTCGGTGTTGGTGAGGTCTGGTGGTACGCAGGTTGCCATTTGGGGTTTACAATGAAATACAGTTATACAATAATAACAGAGATGTACATTAGTTTCTGAGGTAGGTGGGCTGGTAAATCCTATAGTCTAGAGGCTGATCAATGATGAAGGGCCCCGTTTAAGTTGTGGATCCCAGGGTTTAGGTGGATCACAGTTTTATGTAGAAGGTAGGTGCCCAGGTTGTACACGAGGAGCTAGAACCTAGATAAAGAAAATGAGGAGAGAGGGAGAGGTTAAGTGAAGCTGAAGTGAAGGGGTGGAATTAAGTAGGGTGATAAGTATATTGCCTGAGATAGTGGAGTCTCAAGATGTAGAAAGAGAGGGAGTTAGACAAAGGCAGCTCATTGAATACTAAATGGAAAATGCACTTGTTTGGTTCTAACACAACATTGGAGAAAACTTTGCAGAGCAAAAGTACCGCGGTTAAAATAAATATACATTCAGCAATGGCAATATAATACTATACCATGAGATTGGGGTAATACAAATATAGGCAACAGAGATTAAACCATTTATGCACACTTAGTAGCTAAGAGGTTTGTAAAACGTTCCTGTAAGCTCAGATTCCACAACAAGCAACATACAGACTGAGTATGCGTGAATACGGCTGGTCATATTCAGCCCCAGTTGCACATATACACAGAAGTTAACAGCTGGTATGGTGTAACTGCATTCAACATGCCTCTCAGATTTCCAGATTTTCACAGAATGTCCAGATTTTTGCCTCATATTTTTGTCTGTTCCTCATAAAATTTGTGATTCTCTGGATTTCTGTGGAAAATCAATGAAGACTGAATTCACTAAATAATGACAGGCATTTGAGTTTCAACCTTCATACCCTTCAGAAAATGCATGGTAAAACAAGATCTTTTATTCTTGTGACTTTCTAAGTTTATAAGAGCAATATTTAAAATGTGTACCCTATGTTTGGGGCTTTGTCCCCCATTACTTTTAGCTTTGTCCAGATTTTTTTGTGCTAAGATGTTGAGAGCTATGGTTTTCAACATTTCAAATTGCATTGTGTTTTAAAGAACAACTTCAATGGATGCTACTACACCTTCAGTATAGTATTTGTATTTGCAGAACTCACAAGTGGATGGGATGTTAATTATGTTAGAGTACAGATGTGCACATCAGTTTCAGTTTATGTCCAGCTCTGATCTTCATGGGGATGTGCGGCATGATAGACATTTGCTTTTCATTTGTTGCATTTCGCATTTCATCTTGAGGATTAATAGACCATCACTGACCAGATGGATATGAAAAGCATACGCCAGGCAACTGCCAGAGTTCTCTAATGATGATGATGATGATGGGGAAGATAGACCAGCACCTGATAGCGCCATCATGTCTGCTGTACCCCAGAGGAAAAGGCACCAGGACCAGAGCAGAGATGATTATTGGTATGATATTCAGGAGGTTGTGACAATGTAGTTCAAAGAGATTAGTGACATTATGGGGACATTCTTCCAGGATATGGCATGAGCTATGGTTGGCTCATTCATGTAGATAACCCATGAGGTCATTCATACAGCTCAGCCCCATCAGCCTCATCCCTCTGGTCTGTAAGTATTGCCTGTGTACTCCAATTGTGTTATGCTGTCAACATGCTAATTTCCATCTAGTTGATTGGACTGTATATACACTGTTGTGCATGCATACCATTCTAGCTGCTGTGATTATGTGTTATCGTCATGTGACATTTAATTATGCTTCAATGCGTGAGTGACACAGACATTACACTTTCATCATTCAGCTGTCCATGCATCGTGGCAGTTAACCTGCAGATAGTGCTCCAGCAATTCACTTGTAAACATGTGTTTTAATGAAGGAAATGGACAGATAACAGATGGTGTCCATAGTCCAGCACTACCACTGTGGTATGGTTTGGATTTGTGCATTGCCATATCATGTATGTGCAACAGAAGGACATATCATTTCCCATTTTGTTGGGATGACAGTTGTCATGTTGTCCCACTGGCATGATGTGGTGTTGTGTGCTTTTCTGATGTCTCTCATTATTATATACACCATGATAAGGATAATTTTTTCGGTAACACAACATTATACTGTGTTTGCTGTATGTTACATTTTCATGTTCATTACTAATTCACGTAAGTTCATACCATATGCCAATAGCTGTACACAATAACTGATGATTATACATCACTGTGCACATAGTTGGATCCATACTAACACACAATTTTACGTTTTACATGTCAGCATTCACTGACTGTTTTCGTTGATGTGCTGTACTTATAGGAGTGTCTTCTGCTCAGTAATGAGAGGGGTGCATGACATACAGCCACAGTTGTTTATTCAGCATTGGCATTACAGGATATGTATATGTGATTGAAATTCTTAGCTTGCTTACCTATGCTTGTTGATGTTGCATGATTGCACATTACCGTATATGTGTCAACATCAGCAGTCAGTCTGGCCATGTGACCTACATTTTCCATTTGCTTGAATGTATTTTGGGTTGGCTTTGACAGCATCCTGTGTGCTGTACACATGAAGTTGCAATGTATAAACTTACTGTGTTGTCCTGCTTTTCCCTGATGTGGACCCATATTATCTACCACACTTCCACCTTCATATTTCCATATTATATTTTGCAGATATATTTGCTTTTGTTGCAGTTAATGACCATTGTCATGTATTACTTTGTTAACATGGTAAACATGCCAAATGTATAGCCATTTTATAAATGCTGGACATCTGCATATAATTCACTGGCTAATGCTTGCAATACATCTTTGTTCTTAGTACACATTTGTGTTAGCCATTGTATGTTGTTGAAATCCATGTGCACAACCTGATGCACTTTTTAAACTGCAATTTTAGATTTTTGTAAATATTCTTACATGTTATTGGTGTGTGTATGTGTATTGAAATTGCTTTCAAGTACATTCCAGTTAGGCCACTGACAGTCATACATATACTCATACACCTGTGTGCTGTCTTTGACATGGCATATATGAGTGACATATATGCATTCCATTACATATTTGCTTGGGATGTGTACATCTACTTGTGTATTTAGCAGCCATTTTACTGTTTTGCAGCAGTAGTGCTTTTTTGGCACTGTGCTTGGTTGTTTGCCTTTCACATGTATGGTCAGAGGTTTGTTTCTGTCCTCTGACAGAGTTTTCTCACATTCTTACATCTGCATGTGCTTATGTGTGATTTTGTTTGGCTTACACTTGCACTGCTGACAGATTACTTGGATATGCATTTATTTATCCAATTGTACTGTGCTCCTTATTACCCTACGACACACATCTACCATTGGCCGTACACATCCAGGTATGACTGCCACACAGTTTGAAACATGTTGTAACTTGATAGTGCATAGGTAGATATGTTTTTCTGCATTTCATTTTGGCTGGTATGCATACCCACCTTATCCACTGCCTGAGTTGTGCAGTGTGCCACCTGTGTAACTTACCCTTCCTTGCTGTTTTTTCCCAACCTTTGTCTGTTATATGTTGTCATATCTGTTGTATGGGTATACCTGCTGTGATGGCCTTCCCCTCCTCTTTTACTGTCTTTACCTTTCTTTGTTTTCTTAAAACAATAAAAAATGGCCTATTCCCACACAAAAATGCCCATACTCCTCTGAATTTAACTCGGATTTTCCTCGTCTAGTATCCTCTTGTTTTTCCCTGTTTTCATCCACAGTACAAATCTTCTGTTATGTCTCCCACTTTCTTTGGATGTGCATAGCCTGTGTTCCCCCTGCAAGTCCCGCACCCATTGTTAGCTAATGTTAGCCGTGGTGATGTGGCCCTGATTACGCATTGACTTTATTCATTTTTTTATTAGAAATTTTACAGATTCCATCAGAATCTGTAAGTGAGTTAGCATATTTTTATACTAATGTTAAGGTGATATTCTACAGTTGTCCTTATGTTTAATGGAAAGTTCTGCTATAGATATGTATTTAAGACTGCCAGGATGCTTGAATTGTGAGATTCTTTCCATAACTTTGTTTACTTACATCATGCTTTGACAACAATTTTTCATTACTTATGGATTACTTGCAGATAATGCTCAGTGCACTGTTATTACTGAGATACTTTTAGGTGCACTGAGATATTCAGAGTTCACTGTGGTGCATTTACATATTGCATTGTTATCTGTAACTTTAGCGTTGATATTTACCTTACTTCAAATCATTTTTTACAGTCTGAATTCTTCTGAAGTTACTTGCTATAACAAAATATTAATAATCCAGACTTGTACATACTTCACATTCAATTTATTGTATTTATGTATTATCTATTTAAACTTTTAATTTTTAGTATAGGCATTATCGAACACATGTCATTTAAGCCTGGGTTGTTATATGCATACAAACGTATTTGCCATATCAATTCCAATCTTTCAAGTTCTAATTCCATAGCCCCCCCCCTCACATTTGCCACCAGTTGCTCCAATATCCAAAATTTAAATTCATGCTTAGGGTGCTCTTGAATATGTTTTGCTAAAGCACTGTCCTGATTAGATTTATTAATACTGCACATATAGTCATATAGTCGGTCCCTTAATCTGCGTATTGTTTTACCAATATAGTAACTGGAACAATGCTGGCAATTAGCTAAATATACAACCATTTTAGAGTTGCAATTATATTTACCCTTACTCCTCAGTAACTTTTTGTTGATGATAACTGATTTTCCAACCAGAATATATTTACAGTATGGACAGCCACTACATTGTTGCATTCCCTTATGTTTATTAATCATAGTGTGTGTGCTTTCAAACAAATTCTTAAAGTTTTTATCTCTGTAAGAAAATGATTTGAAGTAAGGTAAATGTTTGAGGTATAGTACATAGTACAAATTCATACAAATTCATATAATAGGTCTGCTGCAGAGTAAAACGAATTGCTGTTGATTGAAAGAAAATAGTCTGATATTTTAGATTATTTTAATATATATATATATATGTACAATTTTAATGAACTATATATGCACTATTTTATGTTTTTTAAAAAGCTTTTGTAATACATTTAGGAATGTTTATTTAACTAAGCAAGTAAGAAGTATGTGCCTTTAAATTAGTAAGGTCTGATACCAGCTGACTTGCTTGAATTGGTATTTAAATATGGTTAATTTATAATTATTTTATCTGAAGAAGTTCGAGAATTGTACCCGAACAAAAAGCACTTCATAAAATAAAGGATTGTAGCTATCAGCATGGTTGTCATGTTCGTTTTTGGTTTGCAGTTTGAACATTTTCGTATTTTGGTCTAGTTTTTAAACATGACAACCGATCAGCTGAGTGCTACACCAGAACTTTTTTCCTCAATTGAGAATGGAACAGAAGAAAATAATATTTTAATAGGCATAGTACATGCCTTATCTCAGCAGGTTCAGAGACTGACAGAAAAAGTTTATTTACTTAGCGGTTTGCAAAGTAAACACTTTCAACAGCAGCAGCAGCATGTTTGCAACAACATGCCAATAAGCATAAACACCACTTCCAGGTTGCCGACTTCAATGCAAAATCAGCAATGTGAAGTACAAAGTCCATTAAACCAGTCCGTGGACTTACCGTCAACCTCTACATCAATAATGAATGGACAAAGGATTAATTCTACATCCAATAACCAGACTGATAACAGCCTGAGGGGTCAGGAGAATATGAATGATAATAGAACCAACAGTGTCAGAAGGGTAGAAACATCACAGAATTCTGCAGTCCCAGGGCTTATTGGAATCCGGAACTTGAAGGGTTGGTTGGCTTCACCTACGGGTATGTTCTCTACCAACAATGTGTATTTAACAGGGAATCCGGCTAGGGACGAGGTGCACATAACTGAATTATTGTCTAATTTTGACCATACCTTTTGAAATACAAGAAATTGCGATTAGAATTTGAGTACTTCTCTGAATGCATAAAACTACAACTAGTACCAAAGGGTTTGAGAATATGCCGATATCCAACAGGACTTGTACCTGAATCCACATTCCACCAGGAATTGGTTAAACTTTTTAATAGACAGGGCCTAGAACTATTGGACATTATGAGTAAAAACTACAAATTATCAGCAGAGGAATTAAACGAAATAAGTACAACTTTGGATGTACAAATAAAATCACATCCTGATTTTGAAAGATACAAATACGAATATATTCCTATTTTTCAAACAATAGACTCATATATGACCAAAGCAAAAGCTAATAAATATAAAAAACTTGGCCGTGATTGGTTACAGTACCAAAATGGTACTGCTTACCCATGCCCACCTGTAGCACAACAATGGAAAACAAAAGGAAACGGAATGGTAACTGGTGTATATACATATACCAACCAGAGTAATAATCCAGCACTTGGCCGACAAGAGGTTAATACATATGACATTCATTTGGAAAATGACAATATTGAATCCACAGGGCAACAGAATAATATAGATTCACAACCCAATGCACCTTCAAATGTAACAACTGATGAAGGTGGATTACGGAGAAGTGAACGGATACAAAATCAAAACTTAAATAACAATGGTGGTAGCATGAGGTCCAATAATAATAATAACCAGTGGTCTAATAATCAACAGGGTTTTCAGAGGGGAAGAGCACAGAACAGACAAAATCAATGAAAGAAGCACAACAAATGGAGATAGTTGAAACTGAGGGTATAACCAACCTTTCAGTTATCACTAACGCTGAAGGAGATTTTTCTGTGTACAACTTTTCCTCAGTAAACATCTGGTGTGATTTAGTTAATGTGCTAGCAAAAGGTTTTTCATTTGTACCATCAAAATGTTTAAATGTTACTAACCATATTATAGACTTAAAAAATGTATGTTAGAAAACTAAACCTACAAGTATTGTTGGGTAACATAAATAGACCACAGACACAACAATACAGGATTCCTAGCACTTATAACCCACCATTGCATAACTTGTTACACATTTTTGAAAAGGTTTGTGAAATTGATTTTAGATATTATGATTTATGGAAAAAGGAGGTAGTATCTAAGGGAAACCTATCAAAAGAAGAACAGGAATGTATTGAATATTTAAAACAATCAAAAGTTCGGATCATGAGACCAGATAAAGGGGGTGGTCTGGTTTTCATGGATCCGATTGATTATGAGAATAGAATAGAATCAATATTGGATTCTGATTCATATGTACTAGCTTCACTGAATGAATATAACCAGGCTAACCAAAGGATAAAAGTCTACATTAATGATCTATTTATAGAAGGCAGGATAGATTTGAACATGTATAATTATATGATCATGCCAGCACCTATAGCACCGACAATATTCGGAGTGCCCAAAATTCATAAAATTTTGATGGATCCCCCGCTTAGACCGATTGTAGACGGGAGAAATTCAGCAACTTATGCATGTGCACAGGTGGTTGAAACACTACTTAAAAAATATGTGGTGAATGAAACTGGAATATGTAAGGATTCTTGGTCCTTCTTAGAGAAGATGAACGATTTAGAGTTTAAAGACCAATATAATTTTCTTACAGTTGATGTAAGGGACTTGTATACTTCAATACTCCAGGAATTGGGGATTGAATGGGTATCCCTTAACCTTATTAGTAAGGGTGCTTCATCAATGGAAATAGCACTGATAGAGGAACTATTAAAAATTGTACTATCCCATAATTACATCTATTTTAAAAATAATTTTTACCATCAAAGAAAAGGAGTGGCCATGGGGTCCCCGTGCGGTTCCAGTTTTGCTAATTTAGTGATGAATTACTGGGAACACTCATGTAGTTAACAAAGAAGATATTAAAGCACAGATTGTTTATTTTACACGATTTTTGGATGATATATATTCATCCTATTTAAAGGGAACAAAGAGCAGGCCAAACACTTAATTGAATATTTCAATCAAACAACAGAATTCCTTGAATTCACATATAATTTTGATGAGAAGGAAATAGCATATTTAGATGTACTACTAGTTAAAAATATCACTGATAAAAAATATGAAGCTAAAATGTATAGAAAGCCATCTTACTCTAACACATTTCTCCACTTTTCGAGTGCCCATCCCTTTCACCAGAAAAGGTCGGTGGTAAAGGGACAGCTTGTAAGGGCAGCACGAATGATCACAAAGGATGATGATTTTGAACTGGAATGTCATCTATTGAAACAAATGTTTGTCAAGAGAGCATACCCTTTTCATCTTCTCGATAATATCATAACAGAAGTAGTAGATAAAAGATCTAGGGGAATATATAAACCCATACTAGGAAATAGTGGAATAGAAAATATTATGTCTTCAGGAACTGATAGTATTGCAGATAGTTCACAAGAGGTAGCATTAAATAATAATTGAAATGTGAGCACAATTAATCAAACTATCAATTTTGTAGTAACATTTAATATGGACTTTCAATACATAAAAAACTATTGTGTGTAAGAATTAGAATATTATCACGCAAGATAAAGAATTAATGGATAAATTAGGACCAACTCCAAAATTTACTACAAGAAGAGATAAAAACTTTAAGAATTTGTTTGAAAGCACACACACTATGATTAATAAACATAAGGGAATGCAACAATGTAGTGGCTGTCCATACTGTAAATATATTCTGGTTGGAAAATCAATTATTATCAACAAAAAGTTACTGAGGAGTAAGGGTAAATATAATTGCAACTCTAAAATGGTTGTATATTTAGCTAAGTGCCAGCATTGATCGAGTTACTATATTGGTAAAACAATACGCAGATTAAGGGACCGAATATATGACCATATGTACAGTATTAATAAATCTAATCAGGACAGTGCTTTAGCAAAATATATTCAAGAGCACCCTAAGCATGAATTTAAATTTTGGATATTGGAGCAACTGGTGGCAAATGTGAGGGGGGGGGCTATGGAATTAGAAATTGAAAGACTGGAATTGATATGGCAAATATGTTTGTATGCATATAACAACCCAGGCTTAAATGACATGTGTTCGATAATGCATATACTAAAAATTAAAAGTTTAAATAGATAATAATACATACATACATTAAATTGAACGTGAAGTATGTACAAGTCTGGATTATTAATATTTTGTTATAGCAAGTAACTTCAGAAGAATTCAGACTGTAAGAAAATTATTTGAAGTAAGGTAAATGTTTGAGGTATAGTACATAGTACAAATTCATACAAATTCATATAATAGGTTTGCTGCAGAGTAAAACGAATTGCTGTTGATTGAAAGAAAATAGTCAGTCTGATATTTTAGATTATTTATATATATATGTACAATTTTAATGAACTATATATGCACACTTTTATGTTTTTAAAATGCTTTTGTAATACATTTAGGAATGTTTATTTAACTAAGCAAGTAAGAAGTATGTACCTTTAAATTAGTAAGGTCTGATACCAGCTGACTTGCTTGAATTGGTATTTAAATATGGTTAAGTTATAATTATTTTATCTGAAGAAGTTTGAGAATTGTACTCGAATGAAAAGCTCTTCATAAAATAAAGGATTGTAGTTATCAGCACGGTTGTCATGTTCATTTTTGGTTTGCAGTTTGAACATTTTCGTATTTTATTCTCATCAGATGTATAGGAAGAATACTTATTTACACCAAATAAGTATCCATCCAGCAATTATTTTTAAAAATGTAGTAAAAGGGCAAATGTATCAATGTTTGATAATAAATACAAGTGATAAGCTATATGTTGAGCTATGATTTTGTGGATAGAGATTATAAACCAGTGTGCATCAGATAAAAGTTTTAAAAGATGAAATATTACAACATAATGGAAAAGCTAAACATTATTTTACAGTTGAACCTTTACTCCATGAAAATACAGATATGGGAAATGAAGCTGGGAAAGTATATTTTGTAGTGTGTTATAATAGACACACTAGAGCATTTAAGGAAATAATAATGCAAAACTGGTATATTTTAAATGAGCGTGAAGCATTAGAAAATGTATATTTCTAAGCCCTAAGTGTACATTTAAGAAAGGTAGGAGCTTGAAGAGGTAAAAACTAATCTGTTAGCAAAACATTATGGAACAGGGTAGTACAGATTTTTTTTTTGGTTTGCACTGCTTTAGATGATGAAGGAATTTACTAGGGGAGGTGATATTAATATTAAACTGAATTATGTGAGATAAAATGGATTAATACTCTTATTTCTGATTAAGAAACAGGGTTAAGTGGGATATATAATATGAATCCTTTGAGATAAATTGATGGTTTCGCTTTAAATTCTTATTTTTTTAATTTATTATGTAAATGATTCTGTGCTGTTTTTATTTAAGTTCTCTCTTTGTACTGTTTCAATTTTTAACCTGATGAAGCATGAAATGTGGAAGCTTTTAAAAGCTTGTTGTTAGAAGTTTTTAAGTTATTGAAGGTTGTTATTAAATATTAGAGTATGCAATGTTATCAAATCTGTGTAGTCCATTACAGCCATTTCTTATGGATTTGTATTAATAAAGTAAAATATTTCAGTCTAAAGACTAATTATTTTAGCTTTCTTGTGTGAGACTTTTGACATAATTCTGTAAAGTATCAGTGAAATTGTACTTTTCTTTTGAATTTAGTCTTAGGTTTGGACTTAATATCAATGTGAAAAAAAGAAAAATAATGTCAAAGAAACAAGACAGAATGTTCAGTTCAAGTTTACTTTTTAAAATGTTGCTCTTTGAATATTATCTAGAAGTAAAGTTAATTTTTACCCTGAAACTTAGCAACTACTGTTAAAAAACCATGGGAGCTGATTTTCAGTTTTGTTTATTTAGTAGTGGTTGAACTTATTCAAAGTTGCCTATTTAACTTAAAGGTAATACACATGAATATGTACATATATATTCATGCCTGCCTGTGTGTGTGTGTGTGTGTGTGTGTGTGTGTGTGTGTGTGTGTGTGTGTGTGTGTGTGTGTGTGTGTGTGTGTGTGTGTTTGTCTACGTGTGCATGCTTGCTGAGTTGAGATTGAAGGGGGATTTAATCACTGCTGAGTTAAAAATGTATTGATTTTAAACATTTGAACTATTACTGATATCAACGGTCTAGTCTGCACAGAATTCTGTCATTTTTCCTTTTGAAATCATACAATAATTTCCCTTTAGAAATAAACATCTAAAATTTGTATTTATTTTTATTTAGTTAGCATTTGTTTATGAAAAAGTCTGACTCAGACAGTTCTAACAGCTATCTACAGATATCTTGGCCTGAAGTATAACAACCATGTGGTTTTTAGGGGGTCATCTGTTATGGACATACTGCAATCTCTGAGAGCAGTTAGCCATCTTCTGTAAACTATGCAAACCTAGAAGTGTGAAAAGCTGGATGTAGTGAGCTCCACATCTATAATATGGCTTTCTACTACTTACTTTTACAAGCATACTCATGTTTGTGATGTTCCTAGAAAATAAAATAATGGCACTTATCATCTTTGTTTCCATAGAACCCTGTACTGCAAACCACTAGAAAGACTCACCCACTTACTGTTCACGGAGATGGCTAACCTTTCCTTACCTTCTCTCTTTTTTTTTTTAAATTTTCCAAATGTTTTTAGGTTTCTAATACCATTACTGGAATGGAACCCAGTTCTGAGGCTGGGTATGATAAAGAGTTCAAGAATGTATTATTATTTCAGTCTCTCACATTTGCTAAGAATGCTCTTCGTAAGCACACTCAACATACCCACAATTGCCTACTTATGTAGTGGTAGCATATTAAATACACTTGATTTTGTTTTTATTAACTCTGTTGCTCCTACTGCTATTGGAACTATATAGGTGTCTTTATCCCATATTGTCCAAAGTCCTGCTTGCATATCTTGATATTTTATGACATTGTGTCTCTTGGTACATAAGGCAATGTAATCACTACATGTACATACTTCTATGATTTATTTGTCTGTCTTTTTCTGACTACTATATTTGATTTTCTTGTTTCGGCTTTCCTAACTGTAGATATTACATGATTGCATGTAATCAAAACTTCTTTATTTTCAGTAATACTTTGTGGTTCATGTTTCCAATGCTTCTCGTCCTCTAGTATGTTATAGTGTTTACACGATTCCCAGTGCAACTGCTGCATTGTTGTGCCTTTCAATATTCAGCTCCTCACCAATGAGTTTATATTACAATCATCAATGAGATAGGAACAATTTATGCTTCTTTATTACAGAACCTGCATTTGTCTCTACCTCTCATTTTTTACCTCTGCTTAACCATTCATATATCAAATCTTGAACAACATGTGGTTGTTCTAGGCCTTCTCTGTAGTTACTGATATAATTGTTTCCTCCCTTTTTAATTTCTTCAAGCTTTTTGGGTTTCTAATACCATGACAGTAATGGACCCCATTCCTAAGTCAAAATATGATTAAAGCTCATGAAATTAATATTTTTTAATCTTTGATGTTAGCCTGAAGTGCTCTTTGCAGTACCTGCAATGTACCCAGTAATGACTCCTTCTGTAATTCGTATGGAGTTACATGTATCGGTAACATATCTAAGTATGAGTGTAAATTCTTTTATAAGACCTTTTGCTCCCAGTACTATTGGAACTGTCTGGGTATCTTTCTTCCACAGTGACTTGTTTCTGACGGCAAATCCTGGTA
Source organism: Protopterus annectens (assembly GCF_019279795.1). NCBI lineage: Eukaryota > Metazoa > Chordata > Ceratodontiformes > Protopteridae > Protopterus > Protopterus annectens. The sequence goes on along the minus strand of NC_056745.1, from coordinate 270,288,259 downwards.
TTTTATGACTTTGTGTCTCTTTGTACATAAGACACTGTAGGTACTGGGTGTAGCAATTTCAATGATCAATGCTACTTTTGTCTTATTTTCATGGACTATGATAAATCTGGTTTTCTTACATCTATTTTTGAACTGTTGGTAATGGGTGATCCCACGTGATATAAATGTCATCATTTTCTATAATGCTTTGTGGCTCATGTTTCCAATGTTTTCAGCTACTTCAATATTATAATGTTTGCACAATCCCCAATGCAACAGTCTTGCCACATTATTATGCCTTTCAGTATGCAGTCCTTCTGCCATTAGTATATCACAACCAGCAACAAGATGTGCAACTGTTTCCAGTCCTACATATGTCTGTTTCTCCCACATGTTCAATGGACTTTGTAAACCAATGTGTATGTAGTCCACTATCTTGGTCCACCAATATTAACTGTTCATCTTTTGCTTTAAATTCATCACTCCTTAACCATTATTGCATTCAATCCTGATCGACATGAGGTTGTATCAAGAGAGTTCTGTATTTGGAATTATATTTATGCATTTTCCACATTTCTTGCGTTCTCATCTAATCTTTCACCTTATATTTTGCTTTTGTTTTTTTTTTCACATTCAGTTACTGCCTGATTTTTATCTACTTCTGGTTTTATTTCCATTCCCACTTGACACAGATATGCTTCTGTTAAACTAAGCAGAGAAATCATCTTCGACTTATTCTCCTCATGTTACAAAAATTTCACTATGTTTGGGTCTTGTGAGGTCAGTAGATATGTATGCAGTCCTACTATGGCAGCTCTATACATGTAATCAGTTTTGAGGAGGCCTGTACCTCCTTCAGAATGGGTAATATATAGTCTTGGTATACACTGAGTTTTATAAATCATTTTATAAGCATGAAGCATGCTTCTTGCCTTTCTGTCCAACTGACCTGATACCTTTTGAGGCCAGTCAATCAGTACAAAACTATAAGTTAGGACAGGAAGAGGAAATTGGTTTATAGCTTGGACTTCGTTCCTAGATGTCAGAGCTGTTTTCAGTATTAATTTTAGTCTTCAGAAATATTCCTTGCTAAGTTTTAATTCACATTTGTTTGTGTTTTATTGTTGATCCTTCATCAATTCCCAAATATTTATACCTCTTTCTCAAGTTCTTTTGTATCACATTCCTGTTCCCTGTCCAAGGCTGATATTTTCTTGGTGCTGTAGCTTTCCTGCTTCAAATGCTGCTTTTGCACTTGATTTATCAAGACAAAATAACATTTTTATATCATCTGAAATGGTTTTGACCACTTGCAGTTGTGCTTCCAGTTCCTCATCTGATGAACTATACAGTTTTAAATCATCCACAAAAAGAAGAAGAGAAGTCTTTACATTTTTTGTTTTCTGGGAGCCAAATTATAGCCACGGCCTAATCTGTCAAGTAGACAGTTTAATAGTTTAAGGGCAAGACAAAATAGCAGCAGTGACAGAGTCACCCTGGAATATCCCCCTTTGAATTTTTACCCTGGAATAATAATTTGTCCTTTGTTATGGGTTAAATGCAAAGTTCTTTGCCACTGTTTCATGGTCACTGTAATATAATCAATCAATATAGGGTGTATCTTATACATTTTTAAGCATGCTTTTATCCATGAATGTGGGATACTGTCAAATGCTTTTTTGTAGTCTATGCATGCCATACATAAATTCTACCCCCTTTTACAGTTCTCTATTATGATTTTATTAACAAAAAAAGACCCTTTGTTCCATATGACTTTCTTTTGTTACCATTTTGTTCTGTTGCAATTATTGAGTTTTCTTCTAAATGACTATAAACTCTATCAACATAAATTTTGGTGTATAGTTTATACATCGTCAAAAGGCAAGATATTAGTCTATAGTTTTTAGGACAGCTTGCAGGTTCACTCTTAAGGAGGAGTATTGTTTTTCCTGTTGTTAACCAGGTTGGTGTCTGTTTGGGGTGTGCATATAAATAGTTCTTACTCCTGGTTAAATCTTCATGTAAAGATGTTAATACTTTTAGTCAGATGTTAGACACTGCATCTGGGCCTGGGGTTTTCCATTTAGGAGCTTTTCTTAACTTTGTTTCAATTTTGATGGCTGTTACTTCATCCCATTTCATATCCTGTAGATTTGAACTCCTTGTTCTTTCTATTACTTCTTCAATTCATTCAGCATCTTTGTTATGTTCCACAGGATTTTCAGAGATATTTATCCAAAATGTGCCTATTTCTTCTTTTTTGGTGGTGTTTCAATTCCTTTTGCCTTGTTTCCCAGTTCTCTACAAAACTTTTTTGGGTCATCACTAAATTGCTTATTTTGTACTTTTTCTTTATATTTATCTGCATATCTTCTAGGATTTTCTGCCTGTCCTGATATTTTTAGTTTATTATTTGCAATAGTGCACAATAGATCCTGATCTGTTCCTGATACTGCACATTGATTTTATCACATCTATATTTCTAAGTATTTTTATTGATCTGTTCCCTCTTCTATAGTTTTCTAACAATGACAGTTCTTGTCTTACTTGCTTTATAGTTTTCTCCGTTTGATACTTCCATGGTGGCATTCAATTTCTCCTCCTTCTTTCCCCTATTACCCTGTGTTTTTGACTTTATCTGTTTTAATTTAGCTATATGGTAATATATCCTGTTTACTTCTGTTATATCACATGAATTTCTATAAACAGTCCTAATTACTGTGCTCATTTGTTTTATCAAACTTCTAACTTTTGGGGTTTTATTGACTTTCTCTAGTCTTTTCTTTCACTGATCTTAATATGTCTGTCCATCGGTTTACTATCAAAATGTTGAAATTTACATGGTCGACATTCATAACATCGAAAGTCGTTACACCGAATGTTCAAACAACGAAAAAAAAGGTCTAAATTTAAATGGTTGAAAAACACCTGCAAACTAACACTAGTGTTTTTGCAGGGGGGCTGCACCCCATGAATCCCCACACCCCCTGCTACTTATATATTACAACTCCGAGATTGCACAACAGTGCAGACAAGGGAAAATCCTTGCCCTGTTTGCAACATAATGTTGACAGGTAATTTGCATGCACGTCCTGTTGATCAAATGAACTACTTAATATTCATGTGTCGACCATATGGGTCGATCATATGAATGTTAGACCAAATGAATTTCAACATTTTGATAGTAAACCCTGTCCATCTCTATTAAATCAAACAACTCTTCTCTTAGATCATTTTCTTCTAAACTGAGGACCATTCTTTGTTCTCCATTTCCTGCAGGCATTCTAAAGAAAGTTCCAGAGCATCTTCCTGTGCCACATTCTCTTCAGTTTCATTCTGTGCCATCAGTTGCTCTTTTATATGGGAACTCAGTGGCCTATCACTCCACAACATTGACTGCATCAGAGTGGCCATAGTTTCCTGTTCCTTCCCTTGCTTTGCAACTCCAATTGATCATTTGTACTGGTTCCGCTCTTTAATTTCTCCAACTCTTTTGGGTTTCTAATACCATGACAGGAATGGACCACATTCCTAAGTCAAAGTATGATTAAAGTTCATGAAATTGGTATTATTTTAAACTTTGATGTTAGCCAGAAGTGCTTTATGCAGCACCCGCAATGTGCCCAGTAATGACTCCTTCTGCAATTTGTACCATGTTACATGCATTGGTAATATATATAAATATGATTGTAGATTCCTTTTTTATAAGACCCATTGTTCCTACTACTATTGGAAGAGTATGGGTGTCTTCTCCCACATTGCTCTCATTTCTGCCTGCAAATCCTGATATTTTATGACTTTATGTCTCTTTGTACGCAAGACTCTGTAGTCACTGGGTGTAGTGATTTCAATGATCAATGCTACTTTTGCCTTCTTTTCATGGACCACTATATCTGATTTTCTCACATCTATGTTTTGAACTGTTGGTAATGAATGATCCCATGTGATGTAGACTTCATCATTTTCTATGATGCTTTGTGGGTCATGTGTCCAGTGTTTTTCAGCTACTTCACTATTATAATATTTGCACATTCCCCAGAGCAACAGTCATGCGACATTATTATGCCTTTCAGTATACAGTCCTTCTGTCATTAGTGTATCATAACCAGTAACAATGTGTACTACTGTTTACAATTCTGTTTTAAAAAACCTACATTTTTCTGCTTCTCCCACATGGTCAATAGACTTTGTAAACCAGAATGTACTTAGCTCACTATCTTGGGCCACCAATATTAACCTTTCATCTTTTGGTTTGAATTCACCTTTCCTTAACCATTCCTGCATTCGATCTGGATCAACATGAGGTTCTTCCAGGAGGTTTCTATATTTGCAACTATATTTATGCATTTTCCACATTTCTTGCCTTCTCATCTGATCCTTCATCTTATATTCTTTCTTTTGTTTATAGGCACATTCAGTTGCTGCCTGACTTTTATCTACTTGTGGTTTGATTTCCATTCCTGCTTGACACCGACATGTTTCTGCTAAACTAAGAATGGAAGTCATCTTAGATTTATTTTCTTCATCTTTCAAAACTTTCACTATGTTTGGGACTTGTGAGATCAGCAGATACGTATGCAGTCTCATGATTGCAGATCTATACATGTAATCAATTTCAAGGAGGCCCATGCCTCCTTTGGAACGGGGACTATATAATTTTTGAATACATTAATTTTTATAAATGATTTGATGAGCATGAAGCAACCTTCTTGTTTTCCTATCTAATCTATCCAACACCTTTTGGGACCAGGCATACATTCCAAAACTGTAAGAACAGGAAAAGCAAATTGGTATATTGCTTGAATTTTGTTCCTAGATGTCAACACTGTTTTCAGGATTAATTTAAGTCTTCTAAAATATTCATTACTAAGTTTTATTCACATTTGTACATGTTTTATTGTTGATCCTTCTTCAGTTTCCAAATATTTAGACACTCCCTCTTGCTCAAGTTCTTTTATATCACATTCTTGTTCCAAACTGATGTTTTCTTGGTGTTGTAGCTTTCCTGTTTTAAAGGTTGCTTTTGCACATTTATCAAGACCAAATGACATTCTTATAGCATCTGAAAAAGTTTTGACTACTTGCAGTTGTGCTTTCAGTTCCTCATCTAATGAGCTATGCAGTTTTAAATCATCGACAAAGAGAAGATGAGAAGTCTTTACACTTTGTGGCTTTCTTGGTGCCAAATTATAGCCATGTCCTAATGTGTTAAACAGACAGCTTAATGGGTTAAGGGCAAGGCAGAATAGCAACTTTGACAGAGTGTCACCCTGGAATATCCCCCTTTGGATTTTTATCCCAGGAATAATAATTTGCCCTTTATCCTGTATTAACAGCAAAGTGGTTTGCCACTGTTTCATGGTTGCTGTGATGTAGTTTATCAGTGTAGGGTGTATCTTATACATTTTTAAGCACACATTTATCCATGAATGTGGGATATTGTCAAATGCTTTTTTGGAGTCAATCTGTGCCATACTTAGATTCTTCCCCTTTATACAGTTCTCCACTATGACTTTATTTAACAACAAATGATCCTTTGTTCCATATGACTTTCTTTTATTGCCTTTTTGTTCTATTGCCATACTTGAGTTCTCTTCTAAATGACTATAAACTTTGTCACCATCAATTCCAGTTTATACATCGTCAGAAGGCAAGTTATTGGTCTATAATTTTTAGGGTAGCTTGCAGGTTCCTTAAGTAGGAGCATTGTTTTGCCTGTTGTTAGCCAGGTTGGTGTCTGTTTGGGGTGTGCATACAAATAGTTCTTACTGATGGATAAATCTTTGTGCAAAGATGTTTATTCTTTTAACCAGAAGTTAGACACTGCATCTTTTTTACTGGTTCATTTTTTTATTTCTCCAAATCTTTTCAGTTTCTAATACTATGACAGGAATGGATCCCGTTCCTAAGTCAAAGTACAATTAAAGTTCATGAAATTAGTATTGTTTCAATCTTTCATGTCAGCCAAAAGTGCTCTTCACAGCACCCACAATGTGCTCAGTAATGACTCATTTTGCAATTCATACAGGGTTAGATGGATTGGTAACATACCTAAATATTGTTGTAGATTTTTTTTTAGAAGATCCATTGCTCCTACTACTATTGGAACTGTCTGGGTATCTTTCTTCCACATTGCTCTTGTTTCTGCCTGCAGATCCTGATATTTTTATGACTTTTTGTCTCACTGTACCAAAGACACTGTAGTCACTGGGTGTAGCAATTTCAGTGATCAATGCTCCTTTTGTCTTCATTTCATGGACTACTATATCTGGTTTTCTAGCATCTATCTTTTGAACTGTTGGTAATGGGTGATCCTATGTGATATAAACTTCCCCTGGGATTCATGAAAGCTCCGTGCAAGAATAAGTCTATTCTTGCATGGAGCGGATTGTGCCCGTTCAGCACAGCAGCATGCCTTGCATATTCATGAATGCACACTGCTATATAACTTGCATGGGCATGATCCATGAACTAGTGCAGGAGACATGTCCGAGCAGTGCTTGCACAGTAAACATGCCCCCTACACTCAGGAAGTGCCGTACAGCACTTTGAAAACAAAAACTTTGTCCACGGACACTGTTAGCATACCCCAACTGAAAAGATCTTTGCAGAATGCCCAGATTTGTGCCTCATATGTCAGGTGTGTTCCTCCTACTGTCCTGACAAATAACTGAGGTTCAAAGTCATTAAATAATGACAAACATTTGAGTCTAAGACTCCACATCCTTCAAGTAAGTCATGCTAAAGCAAAACCCATTATTCATCAACTTCCTAAGTTTGTAAGAACAATATTTAAAATCTGTCCCTCTTTGCCCCCCCCCCCCCAATCATGTTAGGATTTGTCCAGATTTTATGCTGTAAGAGGTGGACAGGTATGACTGTTAGCTATGTGCACATCCCTAAACTAAGAAAAATAAAACAATTTTTTTTCCTGTCCTCACTAAAGTTTAAGCATAGCTGAGTGGGTGTGAGTGTCACACTGCTGCGTTTAGCATAGCTTAAACATCTGAAGGAGCTAAATAGAAATATACAGCCAAAATAGCCAAAGTGAAATAGTGTGGTGGTTAGACCTTTTGCTTAGCATGCAGTCATTCAAGGTTTGAGCCCCAATGCAGTCTATTCATTTTTATATGTGAAAACAGCACTAAAATAGCTTTTTTTATAAATAGGTATTAAATAATATATATTTGTTAACCAGGGTAGTGTAGCAGGTCCAAATGTGAGGTGTCAGTGTAGTACAGATGTGAAACCCCCATATAAACATGTGTCCTATACAGTATAGCCACAAAAGAATATAATGTAATGAAAGCACATGGGGGGTGTTATAGAAGGTAAACATACATATCATAAGATGTCATTAATAAGGAATCAACCCCACAATCCTGATAGTCGATAAAATGAAAGCTGAACAACACTAAATTTTGCTCAGCTATGCTTAGCCAATGTAAGCATTGCTTAAATTTAAATGCTTACCAATAATTAAGCAGATTTGCGCACTAGTAAGCAGTGCTTAGCATCTACCACTTTAAGCAATGCTTATCTTAGCTAAGCGGGTTTGCCCGTCACTTAGCTTAGCTCAGCATATTCAAAATTGTCCAATCACAGTAAACCTTGTAGGCAGGAATACAACCATAACCACTGCAGGCACTATGGCTGGCATTGATGAGGGTGTGCACTTTAGGGCACAGCATTGGGGCATTCAGGAGTCGAGGGTCATGGTTGGACTCCTTGTAAAAGACCATGAAGGGAGACTGCTGCAGGACCAGTACCAGGGCCCCCAATACAAAGCAGAGGCCTGGGACTGTCTCGCACGTGACCTCACCAGTGCTACTGGTATCCCTTGGACTGGTGAGCAGGTCCAGCAACATTACATTGACCTGAAGCTTAGGAAGAGGGATCTCTTGCACCAGTGGATCCAAGATGCACATGCATGGAATGCCCCTGAAGTATGTAAGTATCAGTATCAATTAGTGTTCTGCAAAGTCCAGCCTGAGTATGCAATCAATAGGTATGCATAAATGTTTATCTCCTGTATAGCTGCAGATGAGAGGGCTGCAAATATTGACACCCATGCCAACAGGCTGCTAAGGCTGCGCTGGGAGGCTGGTGAGTAAATATATAGCTTGCATTATTCAGAGTAAATAAATATAAAGTAGTAGATTGTCAACAACTAGTAGGTAAAGTGTGTACTGTGTGCAATGAATAAAGGACTGTCATCAGGTGAATAAATGTCTCTGTAACATTGAATAAAAATGAAACCCCCAGACTGTTGTGTTTACTTTGCCATGTTGTGGTAAGAATACAAATGTGTACAGGTTCTGCATAGTTATGTATTTCTGGTAGAAAATAACTGTTTCATGCAACTATTACTGAAAACCTAACACATATCTGTTGTCTGAAAATTGCAGTACAGTTGTCATTACTTAGGGTATTTGCCTAACTACAAGGTCAGATTGTGCAAACCAGAGAGTACTAGGGAGAAAAAGTCAAGCATGAGTCAGCAGTTCCTCAGTAGCTCATTGTGATGAAACACAGCTGTGGTGTACCTTCTTGCACAAACAGGCATGGTTCGAATCCTGGCCGTGGTAGTACACCGAATGCATATCGTCAAACAAAAATATGTGACTATTAGTATAAACACTCAGGTAGTATTAACATAGATTATCTCCAGAGGTCTGCAAGGTAAGGAAATGTTTGTAATAGCTGTAAGAAGGCTTTACCAACACAATCTGTGTTCAACATATCCATTGTACAACCCTAAGGCTACAAATGGCAGCAAGATAAGTACATATATCAAGCAGTTTGTTACGATAAATATCCCTGAAGTGTCACAGTGTCACGGCTAATGGTCACTCTGATAATAACCAGGGAGACAGATAGAAACCCCAGTGGAGTATGTCAGTACAACACCCCACCCAAGCTCTTGTCAGTGTCACCTATGTAACTGTGAAGATGTGAATATGTGTAGAAACAGTCAAGTAGTGTTAACACATATTTCTTCAACAGGTCTGCCAGGTAAGGAAATGTGTCCATTAGCTGTAAGAAGGCTTAACCAATACACTGTGTTCAACAATCCCACTGTCCATCCCTAGGCCATAGGTAAATATACAGTGAGGTCAGCCATGGAGAGTAATGAGTAGAGTAATGATCTGTACAGTTGTTGAAAACTGAAACCAAGACAGTTGTTAACTGACCCCTCTCTCTCTCTTTCCCCCACCCTATCTGCACCAATACTTCATATACCTTAAATGGGTATGTTCATCTTTAAACCTACTGTTGGGACATGTGTCCGAATTTTATACAAATATTGAATCATTTGAATTTTAATGTTCCCTGTTCAAATACTATAATTGGTGGCTTATTGCTATCAATGTAACTTGCATGCTGTTATAATGCCTACTGTGGTTCCATATATGCATGTGTTCTGTTTGCTATGCAACTGTTTCAATCTTGTTTTATGGGTTCAGTCAGAACACCCATGCATGCTGTTACAACTAATCCTGAAATGTGTTGTTCTTGACTAACCACTATATTTTTTTAAACTGAAACGCCATAGCACATCTGGGAAGGCAGATCCTGCTGGATCCACCTGTCCTGCCTCATCTGGCCATAGCATTGGGCCCAGCATGTCTAGGACCCAACCTGGGCCTTCCTCTTCTATTAGTCCTGCACCACCTTCAGGTGGAACTGCCTCAGGGGATGGGGCTCATCCCCCCAGGACCAGGTGTGAAGAGGAGACCATCACCTGGAGTCAGGTCCAGGGATTGATGCTCAGCATCCACCGTTCAGAGTACAGTGATAAGCTGTGCCAGCTTGAGGGCCAACTGTCACATCTTGAGGGTCAGCCTGCCCCTTCTGCGCAGCCCCCAGTACAGTCACCTTCGTGGCCATGAAGGTACAGTGGTGAATGCACATGGGTGGGGACCTCAGTCCCACTGTAACCATATGGGGGCTTATGTGTGTCTGATTCTCAACCACCCTCCCCATCAAAGGTGTTTACCCCCATGTTTTGTATACTACTCCTGTCAGCTGTCTTGTCTGTCTTCCTACTCAACTTAGCTCCCCAAATGTACCTACTATTCTTCCCCAACATCCCACTCTCACCTTATTAAAAAAAAAAAAAGGGCAATCTGTTCTCAGAAAAAATGTCACCCCATACATAGCTGTCCATTTCACACGTGTCCACTATACACATGTAATCTGGTCTAATTGGCCTAACAACACATTACTGTTGTCCTCACCCCTCTTTCAGGGGTTTGAGTGTCCAAATTCACCTTCAGATTCTGTACAAGTGCACAACTGTTGCTGTATTAGAAATGGACAGCTATGGACGTTCCCTACACCCGTCATGCACATACCTAGCTATCTTTCATATTATTTTTCCCTCTGCTTGCTCCCTTTTTCACCACTTTCCTATCACCCCTTTTTTCTTTGCTTTTAAAGAAATTAGCCAGGGGGTAAGCAGGAGTATGTGGCAGTAAGCAGCAGTAAGTGGCAGTAAGTGAGTTTGCACAATGCTAAGCAGTGCCTACACAGAGTAAGCAGTTTCCCGTTTAACCATGTGTTGGCATCACTTACCATCATGCAAACCCAGGTAAACCCACTTAAAACTGCTTAAAACTGCCTTAATCACCCTCTCTCCATCAGCCACTGTTCTGCCCAGCAACAAAATAACCAGTCCTGGCAAGACTTGAACCCAGAACCCTGTAGAGCAATGTACCATTACATCATCTGAACTGCAATAATGAATGCTGTTTTTTCAAATATATCATTCAGTACAGGTATAGAAATAGTAGAGAACAAACACTGTGGAATCAGTTATATTTAGTATATATAAATATACACATATAGATATGTATGCTGATAAATATAAAAAAGTATATACATCAGATATATGGAGCTATACATATAAAACAAATACATATAGAATATATACATATATATTGTTATATAAATATATGTATAGATATCAAAAAAGGAATATATATATATATATATATATATACACACACACACACACACACACACACACACACACACACACACACACACACACACACACACACACACACACACACACACACACACACACACACACACACACACACACACACACACATATATATATATATAAATATATATATATATATATATATATATATATATATATATATATATATATATATATCTATGTGTGTGTGTGTGTGTGTATCCTATTAGGTGAATGAACTCTTAAAATGTTGAGTACAACATGCTCAACAGCTTTAAAGTGAATGTTCATCTGAGAAAAAGCTAAGAATTTCAAAACAAGGAGTTTCGAAAAGTTATACTTAACCAGCCGTTAGGAAGCCAATGGCTGACATCAGAATGTTCACCTTGTCTAGCCATTCTTACAGTCCTCCACTGTGGTGCGGTCTCGTCATTCACCTTGTGTAATGTTATGACAGGCCTTCACTGTGGTGCGATCTCAGAGTTGGTATATTTAACTAGGGGGTTGTGGGGGGTGAAGCCCCTCCACTAAATTTTGTTTGTTGATTTGTTTTTTTTGGGGGGGGATAGATTTTAATGGTGTGCAGTACATTTTAGCCATCAGCCATTGACTTCCTGATGATTGGCTAACTATAACTCTTCAAAACTCTTTGTTTTGACATTATGGGGTTTCACTTAGATGAACTTTTGCTTAAAAGCTGTTGAGCATGTCATACTCAATATTGTAAGCATTCATCCATCTAATATAGACCCATATATATATATATATATATATATATATATATATATATATATATATATATATATATACTCATAACATGTAGTGGAGTCATACCCAACACCATACCTCTCTACCTCTTAGTGCAAGAATTCTGGACAAAAGCTGTCAAAACGGGGGACAATGGCCCAAGACCAGGGGCATAATGTATGTACTGCAGTTATAAATGTAGAATGTTGCTACAGTAACAGGGTTTGTGTCAGCATACATGTTCAGAAGGATGTGAGTTCTGAAACTGAAATTTATGCCATTTACTATGAGAAATCCTCAGATCCTCACAGTGATTTACCACAGAAATGAAAATAATGATTCTGTGGAACAGACCAGAAATATGAGCAGTAAACCTAGACAGTCTGAAACAACCTGTCCCATCAAAAGGTATGCTCAGAACCCCTTAGTGCAACAAATCTGGACCAAGCCTGACAAAGGGGGGGGGTAAAGCCATGAAACTGGGAACATATCCCAAATACTGGAGTAGATAAGGTGACACAGTTGATGCAGTAACACCCTCCTGTCTGTTGTAATATATATTGACTGGGAATAACCCAAGTCCAAAACCACGTTACTCCCCACTAGTTAGTGACATAAATCCTCACATCATCCCACTGATGTGCCAGGAATACACAACACGTATTGGGGCCAGGAAACAGTACAGCTGATATATATCTTGACATAACATCACAGTAGGGAAACTACACTGAGCTGCTAGGCATGTCACCAAGCACTGTCTAAACTACAGGCAGACTGACACAACACTAACCCAATTTTGCTGTGGGGGAATACACATGTAATTGCAAATATATCAGACACTACAGTGATGTAACAGCACTGACAAACAGACACCAGTGTGAAAGTGCATACCCATAACCAATCTCACCACATTCAAAGTGACATAGTGATAAGCCACATGAACAGTAGAGTATATGGACTGTGTGAACAAAATCATCAGCATGTTTGCCACTCACACACTACCCCTATATATACTGACCCAATTCACAGTGTAGTTTGATGCCTGACTGTGGTATGGGACATGTCTCACTCTGCCCCTAAAAACATATACAGTTGACAGAGCACCAGAAACTGGAGCAGGATGCAAAGTCAGAAAGAAAAGGACCAATAACACTTACATCTACCCCCTTCCTATACAGGCCAAATAAAACATGCACAATACACTGCTACACAATTGTGACAGTCTGTCAGCAATCATCAGAAATACACAAATCTCTCAACTATTCAGAGTCCCACAGAACATCCAGGCTTTGTCCTCATATATAAGGCCTCCTACACATAACATGTCCCCCTCTTACAGCATGACATCTGGACAAAGCCTGACATACTTGGGGGACAGAGGCCCAAACACAGGGGCATTATTGACATATTGCTGTTATAAACTGAGAAAGTTGCTGGTGTAACAGGATTGTTGTAACATATCTGTTCTGAGGGATATGAAGTCAGAAACACACATGAATGCTACCATTTACTTATTGCAATCCTCAGAGTATGCTACTGAAGTTCCAAGGCCAAAAATGTGTGTGTAACACACCAAATATAAGAATCCAAACTCTGGCCAGTCTGCGGATAGCTCTAGAGTAGAGAGTTATGTCAACCACATAACACTATCAAACTTAAATTCATGCAGAGCAGCCATATCCACACAAACCCTGTCAAACTAGCATTACTTCAACTGTATAACAGCAATACTTACATTCTGTCTGAAACATTCTCCCCCAGTTTGTTGGGCTGTCTCCACAGTGTTTGTTGTAAGAGGTATTTTCAACTACCCTCTGTGATGCTGTTTGTTACACACCTCCATGAAATCCTCCTCACAGGCAAGGAAAAAGGGCAATGCCCACATGAAGTACTCAGTTATAGGAGTGTGTTTTCATGCTATTGGGTATGGGAATGATACCACAGCTGTTCTACATGCAATTAGCAAGTGGGGGACTCCAATTGGTGCACAGGCCATCAGCTGCTCATGAGCATTGTCTACAAAAGGCAAGCTGCTGCCTATACAAAACAGATGTATATCTTACATCTGTATCAGAGAGAGAGAGACAAACAAACAGACAGACAAACACACACACTGAAACTGATGGATTATACCAACCAAACCAAAAAAAAAAGAAAACACAGGTATGTCAAACAATTAAGCATCTAATGGAATGTAGTAGGGGGTATGTAAACATGGAAATAAGTTCAAACAATATTATGTCTCAACAACACATGCTGTACTGATATATTGCTGAGGAGAACCTATGGCCATAGCATCTGTATCTGTCTGTATTGACATAGAACACAGCTCAGGGCCCTGAGTCACCCCAGGAAAGAATGTCTCACATATGACCACTACTGGAGTGTGTGTTGCACAATACTGACTGTGAGACTGCTAGACCAGCTACTGGGATGTCACAGTTATCCATATGTTAATTGTCAATACAAATATGATATACATGCTTGTCTCAGACATGTGATGGACCTATACTGGGGATTTGCATACTGAAATACTGTTGTAGCTGTGTGTGTTGAATGGCGTGTGATATACTGAGCTCATACCATTCAACTGTCCAGTATTATGCACACTGACCATATGTGTGCCTCATATTTGTAGTTATGTCATCAAGAGTTGTATGTCTGGCAAATAATTGTAAACCTGTGAACACTGGCATTACAACATCACCTTCTCTTCCTTTTGGCTGTAACCATTAGTTGTCATCACAGCAGACCATCTGTCTCCATGTCTTCCAGTCCTCTGCATCTCACTCTGTCACACCAACCACCTTAATGTCTGCTATCACCACATACATGCACCTTATCTCAGGCCTTCCTCTTTTCGTCTTACCTGGCAGCCTCAGTCTTTCCCAAATATACTCAGCATACTTTCTCATCACATGTCCAAACCAATATAATCCTGCACTCTCTGGCTTTGTCCCCAAGCTGTCCAACCTGGGCTGACAACCTAACATATATATTCCTAATCCTGCCCACCCTTGTCATACCCAGTGCAAATCTTAACATCATTAACTCTGCTACGTCCAACTCTGACTCATGCCTTTTTTTTCATTGCCAATGTCTCCAACCCATATAACATAACTGGTCTCACTACCTTCTTGTAGACCTTCCCTATCACTCTTAATGGTACTCGTCTGTCACAAATCACTCCTGACACTCTTCTCCACCACCCACATCCTGCCTGTACTCTTGTCTTCATCTATCCCCCACACTTGCCATTACTCTGAACTGTTGTTCCCAAGTATTTACACCTATCCACCTTTTCAAACTGTACTCCCTGCATCATCACCATTCCTCTATCCTCCCTCCCATTCACACACATATAGTTTGTCTTAGTCCTGCTGACCATCATTCCTTTGCTCTCTCTAGACCATACCTCCACCTCTCCAGGGTCTCCTCAACCTATTCTCTACTCTCACTACAGACCACAATGTCGTCTCCAAACAGCAGATTCTACAGGGACTCCTGTCTGATCATGTCTGTCAACCTGTCCATCGCCACTGCAAATAAGAAAGGGCTCATCGATGATCCCTGATGTACTCCCACCTCCACCTTAAATGCACCTGTCACTCCAATGCAGAACTCACCTCTGTCACACTAGCCTTGTACATATCCTGTAGCATTCTTACGGATTCCTCCGCCACTCCTGACATCCTCATACAATACCACAACTCCTCTCTAGGCATCCTGTCATATGCTGTCTCTTAAGTTCACAAAGACACAATGCAGCTACTTCTGACTTTCTCTGTATGTCCCCATCAACACTCTCAGAGCAAACATCACATCTGTACTGCTCTTTCCTGGCATGAAACCATCCTGCTGATCAGTAATCCTCACCTCCCTTCTTAACCTTGCTTCCACCACCCTTTACCATTACCTCATGCTGTGACTGATCAGTGTTATCCTCTGTAGTTACTACAGCTCTGCACACCACCCTTATTCTCATAATCAGTACCCAAACACATTTTATCCACTCCTCAAGCATCCTCTCAATTTCCAAGATTACAGTAAACAATCCAACTGAAAAGACCACTGCCATTTGTCCTAAACACCTTCATGCTTCCACAGGTATGTCATCTGGACCAATAGCCTTTCCATTATTAAGCCTCTTCATAGCTATCCTTACTTCCCCTTGATAATCTGTTGTACTTCCTGATTCACCATACCCACATCATTCAACCTTCTCTGTCTCATTCTCTTCATTCAACAGCCCATCAAAGTACTGTT
Source organism: Protopterus annectens (assembly GCF_019279795.1). Lineage (NCBI taxonomy): Eukaryota > Metazoa > Chordata > Ceratodontiformes > Protopteridae > Protopterus > Protopterus annectens. The sequence goes on along the minus strand of NC_056745.1, from coordinate 270,272,277 downwards.
TCCACCTCCTCGACACACTCTCCTCGCTTGTGAGTAGACGTCCACCATTATCCTTTATCAGCCTTATTTGCTGTGCATCCTTCCTAGATACATGCCTCTGTCTAGCCAATTGGTACAGGTCCTATTCTCCATCCTTGGTGTCCAACCTTACATACAACCCTTCAGATGCCCCTTCCTCAGCCTTTGCCACCACTCTCTTTGCCATGCACCCCATCTCCCTATACACCTGTCTACTTTATTCATTTGTCTGCAATCCCACTTCTTCTTAGCCATCCTCTTTCTCTGTATACTCCCCTGTACTTCCTCATGCAACCACCAGGTCTTCTTGTCCTCCTTCCTCTGTGCAGATATCACAGCAAGCTCTGTTCTACTCATTTCCCTTACTAGCTTGGATGTAGTCACCCATATATTTGCTAAGTCATCACTGCCACCCACTGCCTGTCTTAACTCTTCCCTGAACTCAACCTCGCAATCACCCTTTCTCAGTATCCACCATTAGATCCGTGGTGCTGCCCTCAAATTCTTTCCCCTCTTCTTGATCACCATCTTCATCCCACAGACCAACCTTCCATGCTGCCTAACTACACTTTACCCATCACCATTTTACAGTTGCCAATCCCCTTCGAATAGGCCCACCTGCATAGGAGATAATCCACCCATGTGCATCTTCCTCCACTCTTGTAAGTCACCCTGTGCCCCTTGGTCTTGTAAAACTACATATTCACCACAGCCATGTCCAACCTCTGTTGGAAACTCCACCACCATCTCACCTTCTGCATTCCTTTGCTTAACACCATACCTGCCCATCACTTCTGCATCACCTCTGTCCCCTTCACCAACATGCCCATTGAAATCTACTCCAATCACCACTCTCTCACCCTTGAGTACAGTCATCACCACTTCATCCAACCACACCAAAGTACATCTGTCTCATCCATCACACATGCAATTAGCGGAGCATATTTACTAACAACTGTCATCATTACACCATCAATTACCAGCCTCCTAAACATCACTCTACTCAACACTCTTATCACCTCAACAAACACTCTTAGCATAATGTACCTTCAGGTTAACCCCTACATCAGTTCCTTTCCCATATACACCATGATAGAACTATCTGTACCGAACTCTGATACATGCAGCTGTACACCCCTTCCATCTGGTCTCTGGCACACACAATATATCCACCTTTCCTCTGTCCAGCATATCAGCTAGCTCTGTTCCCATACCAGTCATACTCACAACATTAACAGTTCCTACCCTCACTACCACACCCATAGCCTTTCTCCACACTGCCTACCATATGAGCGTCAGACATCCTCCAGGGTATGTCTGTGAATGCAAAGGCCACTGCACTATCAAATTACATATGTGTGTTACAGCAATATGAAGAAAGTGTCACTAATTTTGGCCCATATCCCACCATGTATGTGCAGTGTCCTCCAGATGTCCTGCCCTAACAGGTTGACATGACTGACTGAGCACCAAAACTGTAATTACAGTGTGCCATATTGACATAGAACAGAGATATATAGCAAGTATTACCTGCATGTATGTATGTATAGGTAGGTGTACCTGGCTGCCTCATAACAACAGACATGGGATGCAAAACATCAGGTAAATAAGATGTACATGTTGTACATGTGTTTAACCTTAGTTTCTGTGCATCCAACAGAGTTACACGTCTACAGCTACTGGTTGTGGCATTGCCCTGACACAGACATGAGTAGTATAACAAGTATGAGTATCACGTTGAAATTGTAGAGGTGCCCAACTGTGTTCTGACCCTTTGTCCATGCCTGCTACAAACAGATATATGACCACCCACATAGCTGTATGGCCTCAGCAATAGCTTACTTGTAAAACCCATCTCCAGCAAAGTAGAGTAAACCCTTTTGCTGGACAGCATTGGCACAAAGTACATCATGTGATGCTATATTGGCTGTACAGGGCAAAGTAGGAGCAGACAACAGCTGGAAATCATGTCAGCCTTTGTCTGAATGAGCATATTAGGTCACAGGCGGATTACTGTAAGGCTAACTATGAGTACAAATTGGGCACATCCACTAAGGGCAATCACAAGGCCATCTTCACATATTTCTGCAGTCTCAGAGGCAACAATCCAATCCACCTTGTAGTGGTGGTCAATCACAGCACATACACACATGCCATAGCTACAGCCAACCTGCTGCAGACAGGTTTAGGGCAAACATCACCCCCTCTGGCTTACCATCAGTATAGGTGGATATGCACAGCACACGCACCCCTCCCCTCATCATCATGGATCAGGTGCAAATTCCCTAATCGAGGTTAACAAAAGCAAGTCCCCTTGGGGCCTGATAACAGTCCTGTCTGCATCCTACATGAACCCAGGCAGATGCTTCCAGCTCCATTACACAATGTATGCAAGCAAAGCCTGTACACCATTGACATCCCATCTGCAAGGAACATGACCACTGTCATGCTCCTACACAAACATGTATGATGAATGGTGGTTTATGCAATGTACTGGCCCTCATTTGGGGGGAACATGACACATCAGGACCAGGAGTACAATGCATGTTCATACAGTGCTGCCAGGTACAGGGGTATGTTGTGTTTGCAAGTGGTGGCTAATGATAGTCCATATTCATGTGCTGGCTCTGTAAAGAACTCTGGGCAATATCTGAGGTCCTGTGATGTCTTTCCCTGTTTATGTCTCCCAGGTGCCATGCAGCGGCAACTGCCTTACACCAATGTGGATACAGCAGCCATTACAGAAGCTGTAATCTTAAACTATGCCATCCTTTCTGGCCATAGCCGGCAAAATCTGTGGGAGCAGACTGCCCTGTGGATGATATCATCCACAGAGTGAAATCTTGCACCACCATGGGCGCAAATACGATCAGGTCAGGCATAGAGCAACTTACCTGATACATAGTGTCCAGCAAAGGGCTGCTGCTGTAGCGAGGGACCATATTGCTACTGGTGGAAGGCCAGCCACACAAGCCCCATGTATGATGACAGAGGAGCTCCTTGCAAACCTTGAGGTAGCCCCCACACAACCTCAAACACAGGAAATTGCAGTCGTGGAGGTGGGTGGCACCAGGCGAGGAGTATCCAGGTAAATTCAATGTGCACATCAATGTAATGAGGTAGCATTTAAACTGTCTTCTATAGAGTCTCTAGATGCATATATCAGTGCAAAATGGATTAGTGGGTGGGGTTTAGTAATGCACACAAGTGCACATCTATGGTGAAGGACAGCAAATTGTGTAATATCATAGTGTGTACTGTACCTGTGCAGAAACATAACATTCATCTTGTACCAATGCCTAATTTGAATCTGCTGTCAATACCTCTCCCTCATAGCTACATAGGTCCCTCTGGTATGCACATGGGACAGCAGCCTGAAGTCGGTAAGTATGGAATTTTCCTGTTGTGGCTCACCAGTACCCCAGGCATGCTAAAGTTAATGCATGTGACTCAGCCATTTGGCAATATCTGCATGTTCACTTTTGATGCTATTTACTGCATTGCATCACGGTGGTCATCAGAGTGGCCTATTTGCAGGAGATGTCACATATCTATAGCATACTTCACAGCCTGTCATTGCAGGACATCTGGACAAAGACTGACAAAATGGGGGGACAAAGGCCTCAAACTAGGGTCATAGTGTATAAATTAGTGGTAAACAGTGCATATAAATGATGTACACACATGTTAGAATGCCAGGTATTTGTGATATACAAACATGAGAGCACAATAGACAAGTTCAAAATACTGCTAACCTTTCATGTGACCTGTAACATGTACAATCCAATTGTAAAGCAAACAAATCTATTTGGGAAACAATAATGACACATAACAATAGTACAACAACCTAGCTACATTATGTGTGCACAGGCTGAAGCTAGTACTGTGTTGGGGCAGCTTTCATTATAACTACAGCAGTACATCTTAATGGGAACACACTTGCCATCAATTACAGAGACTCTTTGATTAACAGCAAATAATGGTCAGCTGTCCTACCAGGATTACCCTAACATGTACCCAGATGACTGCTACAGCAGCAGTCATGATTAGCATAGAGCTGACGAAGCTGCTAAAGGACCACATGTTTGAGATATATCACCCTGGAGAAGGGTAACAAAACATTTCCACAGCATACAGTGACATTGCAAAAGAGTGGACATCCCACCCAAGCCTATGAGAATACAAGACCAAAACTGGCCAGCGAGGCTGCCAGGAGCCCTATAGCAACAGTGAAGGAGTAGCAGGACTCTCCGACAAGTACTGAGTGTGTACTACATGTCACAACCATCTTCCATGGTCTCCATATGTCCTGCCTATAGGGTAGGGTTGGAAAATGGCAGAAGTTCCTCACACAAAACAATATCCAGGCCTGGTGAAATTCTGAAAATAATACATTAGATCTCCAAAAAAGCAAGTGGGAAAATGTGTTATGGTAATATAGGACCATGGTTGAACTCTTTGGCCACAATTCTGACAGGTGTGTTTGGTGCAATAACACCACTGCACATCACCACAACAACACCACCCCCATGGTGTCTCATGGTGGTGGCAGTGTCCTGCTTTGGGATTGTTGTTCACAAGCTGGAACTGGGGCTGTAGCCAAGTTAGAGGGGATTATGAACAGTTCCAAACACCTGTCCCTTGTGGCTCCAATCCTTCTGGTGTCTGCCAAATAGCTCTGGATGGTGAGGAATTCCACCTTTCCACACAACAATGGCCCAAACCATACATCCAAATCAACAAAAGGATGGCTTCACCACAACACATGGAATGTTCTGCACTGGTCTAGCCAGACCCCACACCTACATCCAATAGAATATATGCAGGGTGACATGAAGAAGGCAGTACACAGGGGATGTCCTTGCAATCTGACATAGTTGGAGGTGTTTTGCAAGGGAGAGTGTGCAAACATTGGCAAGTCAAGATATGTCATGCTGATAGGCACCTACCGAAGAGGACGGAATGCTGTGATTAAATCAAAAGGTGGTTTAACAGAGTATTACTTTAAGGGTGTGCACACTCATGCAACAGCCTATTGTACATATTTCATTTACTATATGTTACCTGTAACTGATGTGTATGTTCTTCAGTTGGATCACACAGGTTATATGTCATATGAAATTATGGCAATGTTATAACCTGATTTCTGAGGTCTCGTGTGATATATCACAAAAACCTGGCATGTTAACAGGTGTGTATACACTTACTATATGCACTGTAAGCTTGGGAAGTTGTTTGAGTAACTGGCTTTATTTTAACATACATGTACTGCAGGTTATGCAGTCTTCACCTCAAATTAGGACATTAATTCGTGGCACTAATCCACAGGTCAACCCAGTAATGTATCAGACAAACAAAGGAGTTATGAGGAACAGACCAAACATATGATCCACACATGTAGACATTCAGCAAAATCCTGTACAGTTGGCAGGTATGTTCTGTAGGAGTTGCCACTGTGCTATACAGGTGAACAGTAATAATGTTCATGGGTGCAGTGTGTGCTAGGTGAAGGGCCATCACCTACTAGCACCACTCACATATCCCAGAGGTGTATATTAATACTAATTGTAATTGGAAAGAGCTACACTGCATGATGCTGAGGGTCTGTCCAGACTGTGTATATGTGTATGTCATGAATGCCCCCAGTCAGCTAATGTGAGGTCTGTGTAACGCCTTTGAGGCACCTCACCTGTGTGTGTGTGTGTGTGTGTGTGTGTGTGTGTGTGTGTGTGTGTGTGTGTGTGTGTGTGTGTGTGTGTGCGTGTGTGTGTGTGTGTGTGTGTGTGTTTGTGTGTGTGTATACTAGCAAACCTCATAGTGCCAGTAGTAATTTGCATATGTTGCTTTTCCCTCACAGGTGGACATGGTGGCTGTGGTCCCCCTGGTCTGATTCAGATGTCCGTGTCCCTGCAGACTCTGACCATGATGATACTCATATTGAGGCACAGGTGGGATTATCAGGGGCTGAATCTGTGCCATCGGTTGGCATCCCACTATTGTCAACCTCATCCCCACACACAGTCATAATGCCCACACATACCCCATCACCAGTGGCCACAGGTAATGGATATTTGGCTGGTGGTGGCATGGAATGGGATACAGTGGTGATTATGGCAAGTGAAGGTGCAGGCACCAGCCATAGCCAGAGTGCTGGCGAGGTCCTACACAGGCAGATGGGTAGGAGTGCTCTGAGGAGGATTGCAGCCCATCATGCCCCTGTTGCAAGTGCCACAGCATCAGTCACCAGACACATGTTTTGGGCCATCATGGAGGCACAGGCACGTAATGAATGTAACACCAGACATATATGCAGGGTCGTAGATGAGCACAGC